>NC_133769.1:315790610-315806314 GCF_003597395.2 Chelonoidis abingdonii | reverse complement strand
TCTGCCAGGGCAATCCAGGGAAAAAGGGCGCGAAATGATTGTCTGCCGTTGCTTTCCCAGAGGAAGGAATGACTGATGACATTTACCCAGAATCACCCGCGACAATGATTTT
Source organism: Chelonoidis abingdonii (assembly GCF_003597395.2). Classification (NCBI taxonomy): domain Eukaryota; kingdom Metazoa; phylum Chordata; order Testudines; family Testudinidae; genus Chelonoidis; species Chelonoidis abingdonii. The sequence goes on along the minus strand of NC_133769.1, from coordinate 315,806,202 downwards.
TGCCCCATCAGCCACTGGGCTCTCAACCCAGAATTCTAAGGGGTGAGGGAGACTGCGGGAACTATGGGATAGCTACGGAATAGCTACCCACAGTGCAACGCTCCGGAAATTGACGCTAGCCTTGGACCATGGACGCACACCACTGAATTAATGTGCTTAGTGTGGCCACGTGCACTCGACTTTATACAATCTGTTTTATAAAACCGGTTTATGTAAAATCAGAATAATCCCATAGTGTAGACGTACCCTTAGACTCCCTCTTTAGTGAAGTAGCTTGACTTGGATGTAATCTAGTGAAAACATTTTAATTAAGCCATATTTCCTAGGGGTTTTTTGTTTTGTTATTATTTTTGGCTTTGTTTACATTTTTCAAGTATTTCGCTGGAAGTTCCTGAAGTCCGTATTCAGTCTTTACTCAGTTCTTTTGCAAGTGAAATTCCATTCGAGTCAATAGGTTTTGACTGAGTTAGAAAAGAGGAAAGCTGTTTGTGTATGATCCAATGTATGTATTTCAACATTTTTCTTTTTATTCCTGCCTTTCTGATCTGCAGGTCCAGATCCCTGGTGATTTTCCCAATAGCATCTGTTAGATACTTGATCATCTTGCAACTAGTACATCCTGTTACCTTCTTTTATTTTTATAAGTGAAACAAACAAAAATAAATCTTCCTCAGCAAGCCATCAATGTGGGAATAGTGTCATCACTCAAAATACCCCACTGCAAATATAACAACTTATCCGGTTACAATCACTGTCTTCCCATTGACTTCTGTGATAGTAGGAACAGGACCTAATCTGTATACTCTAAATGTCTGATAAGCCATCTGATAAGTCAATGGCCCTAGATCCTCCATTAAATCAGGTGAAGCATATGATTCCTCTTTGGATTTGGTGACTCTTCCATAGTAGTGCCACGGACACTTTAGCAGTGAAGAAAATCAGGTTTCTAAGCACACAAGGCACATTATTATACTTCATCAGCCAGCCCAATGTTTACACCCTCTTCCTTAGACCAGAGGTACTTGATATTTAAAATGGTAAATGTAAACAGCTGGGGTGTTTACAGCTATTGGTCTACTCAGTCATACAGTACATTCAGGGCTTATTTAAAGCAGACACTCAACAAACATCCTGGCCCCATCTTCAGATCATTCATCAACTTGAAACAATTAAGAGTAAATCTAAAAAAGCCAAAAGAATCCGAACAAATTGTCTGCTCTCAATTTCCTCATAGGAGTTCACCTGAGGAAAGCTAGCAATCTTATTCATCCTGCTCTGGATTACATTGACAGGAGCTTAAGAAGCAAGGATGATCTAATCTAACATAACCAAACTAGATGAGAAGTTTTTAATGCTATTATCTATTTAGAAAATCACTTCAATTTAGCTCTTACTTCATTTTTCCCTGTTTTGGTTACTTACAAAATTTGGTACATACTGAATATTAACATCTTGAGACATTCACTTAGCAGGCACACACTCAAAATGTGTAAGGGGGAATAAAATATCTGCCATCCCCTAAGTGTGTTCCTCTACCAAAGCTTTTACCTACAAAAAGAACTTGTTTCCTGTGGAGGCAGCTGCTCCTAGAGACTTCGATGACAAAATAATGCAAAATGTTCTTAGGGGTGATTATGAGATTAACGTGGCTGGCAGAGAGAAGTTATGTCTAGTGTTCTTTCCTCCAGGGCTGTCATCACATGGGTTAAAGGTCTTTCATCTAGTATTTTTAATTCTAAAAATTCCAAACAACCCAAGAAAAAACTCCCATGGCTGCAGACAGCTCTTTCCTTTATTTATGATGCAGCTTGTGATAAAAATGAAATTTTCTGTATACACCACGATGTACTCACACTAGTAAGAGACTCAACTAATGGCTTCAGTCTTGGAATGTTGATGCTTCCTGCAAAAATTGCTTAGTAGAGTCCTTTTTTAAAAATGGGCTACGCCGTGTGTAGATTCCTTAGATAAGGAGGCTTCAGAGTTTAGTACATTTCTAAAGCTTTAAGACAAAAAACACAGGAAATAAACTGTATACAGAAGAACTTCTGCCACTGACCAACCCTTGGGATTCAGGTACCAGAACAGGCAAGCAGAGATTTTTCTCCTTTCTATTTGTACCAGAGCTACAGTAAAGTATTCACTACTTCCACTAAATCTAGTAAAAGTTCAGCCTTCCATACCAGTGCAAAGGTTATCAACATGTTTCCTGAACATGGATTCACTATAAATCTACAAAAGAGCTTTGTCTGGTTCCATCCCAAGACTTAATTTCCTTAGGAACAAAATGTTTCACAAGGACAGACAGCCTAGAACTACTGAAGTAATCAGCACTTCAAAAATAATGTGGAGTCTAATCACTAAGAAGCTGAGAACCTTCAGAGGACAACCAGACAAAAGACCAAATTCTGATCTCAATCACACCCTAGCAAAAGAGCTGTGTGGCAAGTGGTTTCCTATCCCATAAAAAAAATTGAGATTTAAAAAAAAACAAAACAAAACCCATGAGTTTAGCTTGTTCTGTTTCTGACTAATAGTCCATTTAGCCCAGTCTCCTGCCTTCCAGCAGTGATCAGCACCCAAAGCTTCAGAGGGAATTAACAGAGTAGGGCAATTATCTGGTGATCCATCCTTTGCATCCAGTCCCTGCTTCTGGGCAGTCAGAGGTTGAGCAATACCCAGTGCATAAGGTTGTGTCCTGACCATCTTAGCTAATAACTTCATGTTCAATAGGTCCATCAGTAGCTATCTAATTCTTTTTTGAACCCAATTATACTTTTGGCCATGAGTTCCACAGATTGACTGTGTGTTGTGTGAAGAAGAACTTCTTATTGTTTTTTTTAAACCTGCTGCTTACTAATTTCTTTGGGTGAACCCTGGTTCTTATGTTATGTGAATGGATAAATAATACTTCCCTATTCATTTTCTCCACACCATTCATGATTTCATAAACCATTATCATATCACCCCTTAGTCATCTCTTTTCTAAAATAAACAAACAGTCTCAGTCTTTTTTAATCTCTTTTCATATGGAAGCTGCTTTATACCCTTAGCCATTTTTATTGACTTTCTCTGTACCTTTTCCAACTCTAATATACCTATTTTGAGATGGGGTGACCAGAATGCATGCAGTATTTATAGATTTACATAGTGGCATTAGGATATTTTCTGTCTTATCATCTATCCCTTTCCTAATGGTTTCTAACAGTCTGTTGTCTTTTGAGCAGATGTTTTCAGAATACTAGTCATGATGACTCCAAGATCTCTCTCTTGAGTACTAACAGCTAATTTAGAATCCATCATTTTGAATTTATAGTTGGGATTATATTTTCCAATGTGCATTACTTTGCATTTATCTACACTGAATTTCATCTGCCATTTTGTTGTCCGGTCACACAAATCTGTAAGATGCCTTTATAACTCTTTGGAGTCAGCCTTGGATTTAACTTTCTTGAGTAATTTTGTATTATCTGCAAATTTTAACACCTCACTGTTTACCTCCTTTTCCAGATCCGTTATGAATATGTTGAACACTGAGGCCCAGTACAGATCCTTGAGGGACCCTGTCATTTACTTCTCTCCATTGTGAAAGCTGAGAGTTTATTCCTATCCTTTGTTTCCTGTCTTTTAACCAGTTACTGACCCATGAGAGGACTCTCCCTCTTATCCCATGACTGTTTAGTTTGCTTAGAAACTTTTGGTGTGAGCCCTTGTCAAACGCTTTCTGGAAGTCCAAGTACACTATATCCACTGGATCACCCTTGTCAACATTCTTATTGGCACCCTCAAAAAATTCTAATAGATTGATGAGGCGTGATTTCCCTTTAAAAAAGATATGTTGACTCTTCCCTAACACATTATGTCTGATAATTCTATTATTTACTATAGTTTCAACCAATTTTCCTGGTTCTGAAGTTAGGGTTACCAGCTTGCAACTGCCAGGATCGCCTTTTTTAAAAATCAGGGTTATATTAGTTATCCTCCAGTTGTCTGGTAGAGAGATTGATTTAACCAATAGGTTACATACAACAGTTAGTAGTTTTGCAATTTCATATCTGAGTTCCTTCAGAACTTTGGACTAAATCAAGAATTGCCTCTTCCTTTGTGGGTTCCAGAACTAGTTGCTCCAAGAAGCAGTAATTAATAGTGTCTAGAAATTTTATCTCTGAATCCCACCTTGAGGTGACATATATCCAGTCAATATGGGGATAGCTGAAATCCCCCATTGTTATTGGGTTTTCTTTTTTGGCAGTATCTCTAACCTCCCTGAGCATTTCACACTAACCATCACCATCCTGGTCAGGTGGTCAGTACTATATTCCTGATGCTATATTCTTATTGTTCAAGCATGGAATTTCTATCCATAGAAATTCTGTGGTACCACTGGATTAATTTAAGATTATTATTATATTTGACTCTATGCTTTCTTCACATATAGGGAACCTCCCCCACATACTCCGTCATTCCTATATATTTTGTACCTTGGTATTACCTTTTCCCACCATTTCATCAAGTATCTGTAGTGCCTATTGTATCAATATCCTTATTTACCATCAGGGAGTCAAGTTTGCCCATTTTAGTATTTAGAATTTTAGCATCTGTATATAAACCCTTATAAAATTCATCAATATGTAGTTTTCTGCCTTCGTGTGAATTGAATGAGACACTTTCATGTGACTGTTTCTCTTTAGCTCCCACCTGTACTTTATCAACATCTATCCTCTTCTCTTTACTAGGATATAGAATATCCCCTTTAATAAATTTTCCCCTAAGAGATATCTCAGTCTGAACCACGTGCTCCTCCGCACCTGTCGACTTTCCTCCAGCCCTTATTTTAAAAACTTCTCTATGACCTTTTTAATTTTACATGACAACAATCTGGTTCTGTTTGCTTTAGATGGAGTCTGTATAGGCTCCTCCTTTCCCAAAAGTTTCCCCAGTTCCTAATAAACCTAAATCTTTCCTCACAACACCATTGTCTCATCCATGCATTGAGGCCCTGTAGTTCTGCCTGTCAGGCTGGCCCTGTGCATGGATCTTGAAGCATTTCAGAGCATACCATGGAGGTCCTGGACTTACCTAGCAGCCTGAATTTGGTCTCCTGGACCTCTCTCCTACCTTTCCCTATGTCACTGGTACCTACATGTACCACAGCCACTGACATCTCCAGTACTGCACAGAAGTCTGTCTTGATGTCTCATAAGATCTGCAACCTTTGCATAAGACTGGTAATTCACCATGTGTTTCTCCTGGTCATCACAAGCCCAATTATCTATATTTCTAGTAATTTAATCCCCTATTGCTGTTTCCTGTCTCTTCCTAATCACTGGAGTTCCCTCCCCCACAGGAGTATCCTCAGCGTGAGAGGATATCATGACATCATCTGGAAGGAGGGTCCTAACTATGGGTTCATTTTCCTCCGCTCTAGCTTGATGTTCTTCTTCCCTGAGACTTTCATCCTCCTCAACACACACACAGGCTGTCAGACTGGGGATGGGACTGCCCACTGTGTCCCTGAATGTCTCCTCTGTGTACCTCTTTGTCTCCTGTAGTTCCTCCAGTTCAGGCACTCTGGCCTCAAAAGCCCTCAGTCTCTGAGGGCCATGAGTTCCTTGCATCGAATGCACACATGCACCACCTGCACACAAGGCAGGTAATCATACATGCTGCATTCAGGGCAGTGGATAGCCTTCTCCCCCCCACCCCCCCCCACACACACTCACTGCTGCTGGACTCCTGCCTGCATTCTTTGAGTCTTGCAGGGATTTTTGTTTTGTTTCTTTGTTTTTTGGGGGGAATTATTGACCTAAGTTTAGAGTATGCATGTTAGGTGTTTCTGCCTTTTGCACTCTCTTAAAAAATACACACCTCCCATTCTGTATTGGGATAAAAAAGATACCTTGCAAGGATCAGACACATTACCTCCCAGGTCAATGAATATTTTAGATCTTACCCAAATACACACCTACAGCCAATTCTTATTAACTAAACTAAAATTTATTTTAAAAAAAAGGAGAGAGAGAGAATTGGTTAAATGATCATTATACTACAGACAGGAATATAGTTCTTAGGTCATTTTCATAGTAGAGATGGTGAGCTCTAGAGTTGCAAAGAGTTCTTTCAAAATTGGCTGTAAGCATGTATTTGGGTTAGATCTAAAATATTCATTGACCTGGGAGGTAATGTGTCTGATCCTTTGGGATTGGTAGAATTTTTTGTATGATGAATAAGATTTTCAGTAATCCTCATCATATTTGACTTGGATGTCTGTGTGGGAGCCCACAGACTGGGTATGTGGTTGGTCTTTTGGATCAGAAGAACCCTTTGATTGATGAAATTGGTTTTAAATAACCACTCATCATTAAATCTAGTGTATGGATGTTGAAATAAGGACTGCAATACCTAAGGAGGCTGCATTTCTGACTTCTTGTTAACCAGTGTGGAGAGACAGAAGCTTACTTTTGTTACTGGTTTGGTATATCTTATGGAAGAATAGCCTCCAGTTTTGGGGTGTGTCTGCCCTATTTCTTAGCAGTTTGCCCTGAATTTGGTATTCTCAGTTGTGACCCATTGAGGCATAGTGACATATGTACATTCTGGTTGTGCCCACAGTATACAGGGAAACAGTCCCTCCCTCAACATGTTCCCAATCTAACAAAGGTTTCTCCATTGGTGGAAAACCAATCTAACAGCTTCCAGTGTAACTGTCAGTCAGAGTGCTGTTTAGCTAAACATAATGATAGCTCAAAAATGAGCTCTTTAAAGTGTAAAGTAGTGGCCTTACATAACAGGGAGTCAGTTACACTATTAACATTGCATGACTCATCCTCTATTACTTCCCAGTTTCTGAAAGTAGTGGTACATACTTAACTCTAAGATTCTGTCAGCCTCTAGTGTAAGTGAATATGAATTTAATTTTGTAGATTTTATCAGGGCCCTGAATTCATTTTGAAGGCTTCTATGTTAGAGGGGGGATAGCAGGTCACACAACAACTTCTGTGACCCAGGGACCTCTTGGTGGCAGCTGTCAGAAGGCACAGGGGGTGCATAGTATTTTACAGGGATTCCCTGAGTCGGCTATGTGCATAACAGTTGGCATGTGAGGTCTCTATTGAGAGTCAGTAGCCCACTGACCATAATCACTGCAAAATGTTTGTACACATAATATTTAAGGAGTTATGTATCGCTACTGAAAATTGTATTCTTAAGGCCCTGGAGCTGAGGCAGATCACCAGGAAGTAATGTACCTAGGAAAGGTTCCTTTCAAGCACAAGGTAACAGACACCTATCTCTCTGTCTGGTAAATGATGTAGCATATGCCTCTTTGCATACTGAGCCACAGGAGAAATAAGAAATTGCAAAATCTACAGGAAAGGAAATTCACAAGATGAAACATATGGCAAGTGGGTCCTGTTTGTGAATAAAGACAAAGAATTGCTCTGGTGTGTCTTAGGGTACAAGAAAACATGGGGTCTTTCACCAAGGAGGCAAGCAGACAGCATGCTTGTCTCATGAAAGGAGGGTTATGGCCAGCCTGGCTATAAAATACTGCAAGGATTTTGTGTGAGCAATACTCTGCTAGACATGAGTATCTTGTTAATTTAAGACTAGGCTTTAGTACACGTGTTATGGTTTTAGTTTATATGAAACCAGTTGTTTCCAATACTTCTACTTGCAATTACTTGAATTATTCTTTGTTAAATAAACATTATACTTGATTTCACTGTAAACATATCTAAGTGCTGTGAGTTTAGTGGAGCGGAGACTGGAGGTCACAGCTGGAGTTTAAGGTCAGAAGGGATCGCTAGATCATCTAGTCTGACCTCCTGTGTAGCACAAGCCACCAGCACCATCCAGCACCTGCACTCTAAACCCAGCAATGGAAATGAGACCAAAGTATTACAGCCCATAGGAGACTACACTATTATGTGCCACAGGGATAGAGTAAGAGGAACCAAGGCCCCTGCAATAGGCGTGAAATAATCAAGTGAGAAGTGCCCAGATAATCCTGGCAAGTGACCCACACCCACTCATTATAGAGGAAGGTGGAAAAAAAAAAAACCCAAAGTCACTGCCAATCTGACCTGGGGGAAAATTCCTTCCCAACCCCACATACGACAATCAGTTAGACCCTAGGCAGGTGAACAAGAACCAGCCAGCCAAGCACCTGACAAAGAATGTTCGGTGCCACCTCAGGGCCCTGCCCAATGTCCCTTTTCAGCAGCAGTCATCCCTGATGTTTCGGAGGAAGGAAATTTTTAAAAAACTCCCAGAATACATTGGGAGGGATCCCTTCCTAACTCCTGCCAGTAACTGACTGAAACTCTGAAGCATGAGCTTTAGGAACATAAAACAGCTCATAGTCATCCTGTGATTGACCCACACACTCAGGTCTCTCTCCTTTTTGGTCATTTCTAGCTGATGAGTCCCCAGCTTGCAGCAGAAACTCTTATTATTAAACTCTAAGTGCATGACGTTGCACTTCGTACTATTGAATTACATCCTATTTCTGTCACTCTGGTCTTCAAGATCATCCAGAGCTACCTGTGTAATTTTCTGATCCTCCTCTGTATTGATGTTGTCTCCCAACTTTACATCATCAGCAAATTTCATTAGCACACACCTACTTTTTGTGCCAAGGTCACTGATAAAAATATTGACTAAGATTGGTCTTAAGGCCAATCCTTGAGGTACTCCACTAGTAACCACCCTCCAGTCTGATAGTTCACTTCTCAGCACAAGCCATTGCCTTTAGCCACCTTATAATGCTTGTACTGAGCCCTAACTTCCCTAATTTAACTAATAATTTCTCATGTGATACTGTGTGAAACGCTTTACTGAAATCCACCTATAGTAGATCTACTGCACTTCCTTTTATAAAAACAATCCATTATTTTCTCAAAGAAGGAAATCAGGTTAGTCTGGCATGATCTAGCTTTGGTAGACCCATGTTGCATTATATTTCCTTTACCTCTATGAATTTAATTATTCTTTCCTTCACAATTTGTTCTCAATTTATTCTTGCATACTATTGAGATCAGACTAACAGGTCGGTAATTATCCAGGTAATTTTTCCCCTTTCTTACATATAGGTATGAGATTAGCTATTCTCCAGTCACATGGTACTACCCTTATGACCAGACTAGCAATCTCATGTGCTAGATCTTTCAGTATTGTGGGATGGAAATTATTCCCCACTCCCCCCCGATTTGAGCACATTTAGCTCTTTAAAATTTTCTTCCAATCACATATAGGGTAATTTCTATTTTCAGACACTCATTGCCATCAGCCATACTGTCTTCATGCCAATGTTCCATATTATCATAATTGAAAACCAAGTCACAGTATTCATTTAGTTTTGGGGCCATACGTAGATTATCTTTAATCTCCTTCCCATCCACACTGCATGGCAGCCCAAACTTGTCCTTCCTTATTTTCTTTATTTATATAACTAAAAACCCTCATTCTTACTTTAATGTCTTTGCCAAGAGCTAAGTCATCTTGACTTTTAGCAATTCTCACTTTATTCCCATATTCTCTAACCTTCATGATGCAACTTTCTTTGCTGATCAACCCCTTGACAGAACTAGTAAAGTGGAGTGTACTGTTTCGTTGAAAGTAGTGAATCCTGGCTGGACACTCCAGTGAGAAGCGTTGAGGGCTCTAGGGTTGGAATGTGCCAATTGTTAACCTACAGGGTAACAGCAAGGCCTGTGAGCCCTAGAAGGGTGTGCCTGTGTTGCCTGCGGCTGGTGGAGTTGAGGAGTGACTCATGTCAGGCACAGACAAGGTTTCCTCATGCTAAGGGCAGATGGTAGTGAGGTGTTCACAGCCCTGGGTACCCCTGAGAAGCATCGCAACTTCCCTGTTTCCAGTTGTTTCTAAATGGTGAAACTTTAAGTGTTTGGGCTGAAATTTTTTGTGTCTGCTTTAGGTTGAATTTATTTCGGAATATTTTCAGCCACAATGGTTCAGTCATTTCTGAGAACAAGGCTAGGAAAAAATAAATTGTTTTTCCCACATAAAATTTTTTTTTACATCTTTTATTTTAAATGATCTAGCACCCCCGTGCTTTGCTTCAGGGGCTTGAAGTGTTAGGGATGTGCTATTTGCCCTCCCCTTAAAAATCTGCCCAAATTTTTGCTCAAGTTATAAACCTTTGAAAAACTGCACTTTGCTGTTTTGAGTTTAGCAGTTAAAATCTCTTAAGATTCCTTCCTCACTGAGCATGCTCCATCCCCTCCCCGCTCTGAAGTGTGACCAGACCATAGAAGTGTCCAGAGGATGACAATTCCATTTCGTGGCAACTTCTGAAGTTTAAAAAAATCTGCTTTTGTTCTACATTGGAATGAAAACAAAACCTTTCAAATGTTTTTGCAAAAACAGAATTGTGTTGAAATGTCCATTTGCTATTCAGGCAGAAGTATCTATAATGTTCAAGACTGAGTGCCCTGGTGGTTTAGGCACTTGCCTGGGGTGTGCAAGAGACCCGGGTTTAAGTCCCTGCTCCATGGAGTTTTTCCATCACCAATTCAAGCAGAGCAGGGACTTGAACATGGCTATGGAGAAAGAGTCTATCTCTTGAGTCTCAACCCCAAAAAAGCTTCAGCAAAATTTCATTGTGTCAGAAATGTTCTGATCAATTCTACCAGACTGTGCATATGCCATCCCTACAGAGCAACTGAATCATGCTCCACTCCACGGTTACAGGGGCTCAGAAGAACCTTCCATGTAATTGTTGCTCTGCATTGCTCTGGCCTGGGAACCAGCACTGAAAGAAGAGAGCTTTTCTCTTATGTGTTTTCAATGCTCACCCTGCTGGCACACTTGGAGGAGGAAGCTGTCTGAGTCAAACACGGAGAGAATGAAAGCCATACCAGGGTCAGGGAAAGGAGGAGAATGGGACAAGAAGTTGGGTGAAACTGGGACTGGATGCAGGGAAGGGGGGAGAAACTCTGACTAGAACTTGAGGTGGGACACTGGGACTGGGTGGGCAAGGAGAGTACGAACCCAGAAGAAAGCTTGGAGTACCAGGAAGGAGAAACAATTCTTACAAAGAACTGAAGTGAAGGGGAAGAACTGGGACTGCCTGGGCAAAGAGAGTGGGGCAAGAAGCCAAGGAGGAGTTCCAGGAGACTGAGATTGGATGAGGAGCTGGGGAGGGAGGGAGAGTCAATTGGGGTGAGAGGAGAGACAGGAGGGGAAAACTGGGATTGGCTGGGCAAGAAAATTGTAGACAAGGAATTAGGACATGGAGCTGAAGGTTCCAATCCTGCTGCTGAATCATGTAGGTTACTCTTGAGGGAATACTGCACCACTGTGCGTGTGCAGAATTCATGTCCCCTGCAGATTTCTTTGCTTCCCCGCAGAAAAATGGCTTTGTGACAGGGAACTACAGGGAAGCTGCAAAAGCAGGTACATCGTTTCAGGCTCCCGGAGCAGCAGGCAGAGAGGTAAATCACTGCAGATCAGGGGACACCCCAGCCAGTGGCTTCTACCCTGAACTGGGATCAGCTGCTAGTCCCAGCTGGGCTGGAGGCAGAAGACAGGACTTGCTCTTCCCCTGCCAGGAGTGGCTGGGGCTGTGTCAGACCCACCCCCAGAAACCTCCCCAGCTGCAGGAAGATCAGCATCCTCCTCTGCTTCCTGCCCCACTTCAGCTGTGGGGGGGAAGGGTCTCTGAAAAGGAAGCTGTTCCCCCATCCATCCAATCCCGTGCATTCACACCTCCCATATCCAGACACCCCCACCAAGCCTCACCCCATACACCCAGAACCCACACAGCCCTCCATACCTGAACCCCACCCCGCTGAACTTCTATCCCTGCATCTGGAGCCCCCTGCACCCAGACCTCCTGCCTCTGGACCCACACCTCTGAACCCAGATAAAATTCTTTGCCAAAAACATCACGACCTTGGAGAAAGCTACTGGAGGAGATGAAATAAACTCAAAGCCTCTCCAACTTGCCAACACACTGTAGAGTGCCGCCTATTATTTGCCAAAGCCTTTCTGCCATAACCAAAAACACAAGGTAATAACATGAAAGAAGGGATTAAAAATAAAGAAAATTTTAAAAAGACACCAAAAAAGCTTCCTAAAACCCAGCATTGGTGAAGAACACAATTTCCTAAGAAATCCACTATCAGCAATGCTCTGCAAGGGGCTACCTTACCCGTTCATCACTTAGTACAATGATAGCAACTACAGAAGATAGATTTAAAGCCATCATTTCCAAAAGGGTCAAAAGAGCAACAAAAGGAATTCACCTAAAGCAGAGAAAGACAATTCATGGGCCTTATACTCTCTTTAGTTTGTGTAGTGAATCAACGTAAGCAGGACAACACCATGGTATTCAGGAAGATATTATAAGAGTACCAGCCTTTGTATCTCCCCATTCTTTCACAAGAAACTTCTAATTTCAGGGACAGATTTTCAAAACAGCTCAGCTCTTATTTAAGCACCTAAAAGAAAAGCTAGATTTTCAAACATGCTCAGCGTCCAACAGCCAACATTGAGAACAAATCAACTGAATTAGGACTATGAGATTTGACTGTAGAATCTTATTAAACTCCATAAATCAGCAGGATTTGTTAAATTATCTGAACTATGATTTCAGCTGAATCCCTGCAGTGTTTAAAGTAGATCTATTCTCAACATACTACTCTGCATACTGTGACAAAGTTCCCCCTCTACCTTGGTGGGTCCTGCACTTATTGGCAGATTTGCTCACCTCAGTGGCCTTCCCCACAGTCTGGGTCAACTCCTCCTGTGTCTGATCAGGAGTTGAGAGGTTTGGGGGGAACCCGGGCCCACCCTCTACTCCGGGTTCCAGCCCAGAGCCCTGTAGATTGCAGCTGTCTATAGTGCCTCTTGTAACAGCTGCATGACAGCTACACCTCCCTGGGCTACTTCCCCATGGCCTCTTCCAAACACCTTCTTTATCCTCACCACAGGATCTTCCTCCTGGTGTCTGATAATGCTTGTACTCCTTAGTCCTCCAGCAGCACATCTCTCACTCTCAGCTCCTTGCCTTCTTGCTCCCAGCTCCTCACACTCGCACTCCTTCTCCTCTGGCTCCTCCCTGCCTGACTGGAGTGAGCTCCTTTTTAAACCCAGGTGCCCTGATTAGCCTGCCTGATTGGCTGCAGGTGTTCTAATTAAAGTAGCTATCTCCACTGCCTTCTAGAAAGGTTCTTAATTGGCTCCAGGTGCCTTGATTAACCTGGAGCAACTGCCATTTGGTTACCATGGTCCTAGGGATTTGTTTTAGCCTGGGGCTAACATACCTGTTTCTCAGTACTTTACTGTAGCCATCTGGCCTTGCCCCATCACATATCCCCCCTCTGCTCAACACCATAGGGTTGGGCAACTTGGGACGCCAGGCAGTGTGCTCGTGAAAGACCATCAGCGTTGCCGTGGTGGCATCCAGCCGGTGCCGTATGCGGAACTGGAATGGTTGGAGGGGACAAGAACCACCTGGTGACCCTTGCATTCTTTTCCTTATTTCTCTGCATCCACTGAAGGGGGTGCATGGTCAGTCACAAGAGTAAATCGCCGGCCTAAGAGGTAATAACGCAGCGTCTCCATGGCCCATTTGACAGCAAGGCATTCTCTCTCGAGTACTGCATACTTCTGTTCTCTTGGAAGCAGCTTTTCTGCTTAGGTAGAGGATCGGGTGTTCTTCTCCAATCATTTGCGACAGAACCGCCCCCAACCCCACCTCGAAGCATCTGTTTGCAAAATAAATTCCTTGGCAAAGTCCGGGGCTATGATAGCTGACACTCTGGACAAGAGGTGCAGTATCGCCTGACATCTTCATGTACTCCTAGCCAGAAAAACCTCCGCAGGATCCTGGCCTGGGTTTTCTCTACCTCTAGGTGTCTCCAAACAGGTGACTGTGGGCAAGGCTCAATATGGCTTTTGATGTTTTTGTGGCACCAGAAGTTGATGTATCTCTGCTGCTCCTGCATTTGCACCACACGGTACAGGAGATCTTTCTGCACTATAAAGTAGGGTCCTAGACCCCGGACCTTCCCCTCCACTGGTGTCCCATCTCTATCTCAGCCACCTTTCCTGATGTTATCATATCTAGGGTCTCTGCCTGGTCCCTCCCGAAAAGTCTCTCTCCCAGGACTAACCTGCCTGAGCTCCCAGGGGCCAGCTTCTGTTTCTTCCAATGGCTCATCACCGTCATGGGCTGGGGCAGCCTCCGGCTCACCTTCCATGTTGGTAGTTTCTCTGATGGCTGCTCGTGTCCATCTGCCTACTAGCGCGGTCTTCTGGCCCTGGGTCAGGATCTGGTTCCAAGGCCTTTGCGGCCTTCCTTTCTTTTTTTTCTTCCGCTTTTTGACTTTCTACCCTGTCTGGGAATGGAAAATAAATCTGGGGATATTTCAGAGAAGACTGGGGGTTGACAGTCTACTGTGGATGCCTCACTAACTTCAGGGTTCCCCTCTTTCTCCAATCCTCCTACTGGGATTAAGTCTCCAAACCCGGCGAAGTCCCTCCCTATGAGTACCGGGTATGGGAGTTTAGGGACTTCACCTGCTGCTACCTCAGTAGTGTTCCCCTGAATCTCAATTTTTACTGGGATGGTGGGGTAATAACCAACTGTCTCACGGACGCATGTTATCCCTGTACGCTTAGCCCGCAGCAGCTGACTACACTTCACAAGCTTCCCTGAGACAAGTGTCATAGCACTCCCTGAATCAACCAGTGCTGTGGTCTCTACCCCATTTAGCTTTTAGTGAGACCCCCACAAGGTGGATTAGGGCAGACCCATGCTCCCAGTTCCCCAGGTTACACTGCATAGGCTCCTCAGCACTGGGACACTGTGCAGCTATATGTCCCCACTCCCCGCAGGCATAACATCTGTATGGGGCCTTAGGCATTCCCCGGTCTCTTGGTTTGGGCAGTCTAACATCACAATCCTCGTCTCCCTCAGTGCTCCGACTCTTTGTGGCTTCTGGTGGGCCTTCAGCCCCTCTCTTTTTCCACCTGTGATCCCCTGATTGCCCAGTCACCCGAGCTCTAGGGCTTGGTGCTGCTAGTTTAACCTGGGATGCCTCTTCCTTACCTGGTCAGGTCAGTTCCCTCACTATCCTTCGCCTCTTTACCAGAGCAACAACCTCATCATAGGTGGAGGGTTCGTTCTGGCTTACCCAAGCACGAAGGTCCGGTGGTAGCCCCCTCATGTGTCAGTTGATGACCAGAACCTCTAGTATCTCTTCCAGACTCTGGGATTCCGTTTGCAACCACTTTCATGCGAGATGGATGAGGTCATACAATTGGGACTGCGGGGTTTTATTTTCATGGTACCTCCACTTGTGATACCGCTGGGCCCGCACTGCAGTTGTTACCCGAGATCTGGCCAGGATCTCTGCTTTCAGCTGGGGGTAGTCTGCTGCAGTCACTTCAGGCAGATGATAGTAGGCCTTCTGGGCCTCCACACACAGGAATGGGGCAAGGATGCCAGACCACTGATCTCGAGGCCAGGCCTCCCATACAGCTGTCCTCTCAAAGGCCAGAAGGTATGCCTCTATATCATCCTCCCCTGTCATTTTCTGCAGCCAATGGCTGGCCCGTATGATCT
>NC_133769.1:315769271-315790510 GCF_003597395.2 Chelonoidis abingdonii | reverse complement strand
GAGTCTGGGTATTCTGGGTACTCTGCGTAGGTTCGTGGACCCGTTTTGGTGGTGTTTTTTTCAGGTGTGTACGTTTCTGGGAGTGTCTGCGGTCAGGCTCATGGACCTGCGAGCCGGTTAGTTCAGGGCGGGGGTGCGGCAGGTGGTGCCGCTCTCGGGCCGCTGTGCCCTGGGCGATCGGCCTTCTTCTGTTCCTCGCGGAGGTTGAGGGGTGTGCTTCGGGGCGGGTGCGGCTGGTCCTCGGGTCGCTGCGATGTGCTCTCGTGGTCCCGGACGGGCGTGCTTGGGCGGTGGGGGCTTGCTAGTGCTGTTACTCGGCGGCTCTACGCGGAATGGGTTACGAGCCTCTGGCCTGGTGGTCCGGGGACGGTGGGGCGCGCTCTCCACCCGGCTTTGGCACCGGTATGCGGCGGTCGCGCTCTATATCGGATTACTCTTGCATGACGCTGCGGAAGGCGGTTTGGGGGAGGTGGCGGGCGCTCCCGGAATGGGATGGCTACTCCGGTGTTCTTCGGGGAGTGGCACTGTGTGCTTATATGGTTGTCATGCTCTGGTCTGGTCACCCTGGTCCCGCCCGGATTTCTGTGCCATCGGACGTTCTGGAGTTTTCTGGCGGCGCACTGGGTCTCTGCAGGGTCCTCCACTGCCCCGGGAGGAAGGGGGCAGGGATGAGTGCCTTCGCCTCGGTCTATCTCCTCGGCCTGGGTTCTGTCTGGTGCGGGTAGTCAGCGCTGAGAGCGTTGGGCACGCCTTTCTCGCGCTCTCGAGGGTCGATAT
This sequence comes from Chelonoidis abingdonii, assembly GCF_003597395.2. NCBI lineage: Eukaryota > Metazoa > Chordata > Testudines > Testudinidae > Chelonoidis > Chelonoidis abingdonii. The sequence continues at coordinate 315,789,733 of NC_133769.1, read as the reverse complement.
GCGGAGCTTTTGCTCCATCGTGAGGCTTTCGGGAGCTCTCGTGGTGCTTGAGTCTTTAGTCTTCGGCTGGAAGCTCTTTTCCACGACCAGGTTCGTGGCGGCCCCCGATGGGACTCTCCACCTATTCCTGGGGTTCAGGGGTAAGGCGCTTGTGCTGCCGTGTCGGCTTTAACTCGACCTGGGTCCTATAGGGCGCCCCCCGCCTCCACCGGGCCTGGCATTTTTCTAGGGCCCCTGCCCGTGGACCCAATCGGCCTCCTTTCTCTGCAAGCCGGCTGACGTGTGCGCGGGTTTTGTTTCAGCCTTGCCACGGCAATCTGTTTATGCTCACCCTTCACTACTCCCTCTTGTCGCGATTACCATGCGGTGACCTCTGCACTCCTCGAGGGTGCGAAGCAGCCGATGGGCGTTTGTACTCTGCCCTGTCCGCGGCCCGCGGGATGCAGGTGGCAGTCTTCTGGGCGTGAGCCGGGCGGTTTGGGTGTCACCCTGTCAACCTGCCCTTTTGCTGTGGCGGCGGGCAGACTTGGCGCGTTTATTGGAGTGGCGATTGCGCCTGTTCCGCTTCTCCTGAATTCTTCTTGCGTTTTCTTGGTTGCATTTTCCCCTATTTTTCTCTATGCAATCCCCTCGTTTGCCCCAAGTCGCGGGATTCCTTCTCACCTCCTCTTGTGCCCTGGCCAATGCCTTTGCAAAGTAGGAGGGTTGGATGATGGGATTTCGATGTGGGCCTTTTCTTGTCTCTGTCCGTTAGCCCGAGCGGGTTCTTGGGCGGTGTCCAGTCCACTGGCTCCCTTGACGCCTTTGAGGAGCAGTGGGCGTTGTCCGGGGTTCTCTGCTCGGTTTCCCCATCCGGTTCCCTTAGTTTAGCCCTGTGACCTCACTCCCGCTCCTGTTTTTTTCATTCGTTGTCCCCCAGAATCACTTGGTGTTCTAGACCTGTGGATCCTCCCCTTAGGCTGGGGGGAGGTCCTTTAGAAGTGGGCGGGCCCCTGGGATGCCAATAGGACCAGACTCCTGTACCCCACTGGCCTGGGTCTGTCACAATACTTGAATCCATGGGAGTTTTACCATTGACTTCAATGAGAGCAGTTCAGATAAATTTAAGAATTATTTTGCTGACTTTGAAAATTTTCTTAGATTTGAGGGCCAAATCTTGTAGCCCATAGACAGTCTTTATTCAAGAAAGATTCTCTTTAACTTCCATGTTAGGGATGGATGCTCAACATCTTGCAGTAGCTTTCAGTCCCTTTTAAAATCATCCTCTACTTCAGAAGTACAGGCTTTGGTTCTTAAAGAATACTTGATCCTGGGAATTATTTTTGGTAATGGAATTCTTTTGCTTATTTTTTTTATTTCCTTCCTTTTGTTATTACTGTGCTTCTATCCTTTTTTGTTCTGGCATGTTTTCCAGATTCTTAGTCTGATATTGAGTTTCCTTAACTTCTACAGTATTTGTTCATCACCATCCTGGTTGCCTGCCACGTGTATCAGTTTCCTTCCTTCTGACTGGGAGGAGGGATAGCTGTTTCCATTACCAACAGCAATGCCATTCTAGAGATCCCTTGGCAGGTTGCAGAGCAGGAGAATGAATCATTGCTTACAACACTTAATCCTTCTTGGTTTCACTATTCTGGAAGGATGTGGAGATGATGCCAGCAGCCTCCACATTTAATTACATACAAAGTATATGTAAAAATTAACTTGATTCTTGTTCAGAATTAATTCTAATGCTACAGTATAATGCTGGTCAATTACATATATTACTCATATAGTAGAAACTAAGAACTTATAGATAAACCAAACCACCTAGCCCCTGTAGAATATGTATTCTGCTTTTCGAAAGATACAAACAGTTAGATTATATGTTTCTAAATGACTAATGAACATTTCCTTAAATTCCTCTCTACTACTGTGCTTGCTCCAACTATTTCATTTGACATCTATATCTGCATGCTGATCAACTGCTGTGAGAAGCCCCACCTCCAAAAGCTAATTTGGACTCTACCTTTTGTTTCTTAGCTTCAAACCATACTCACGAGCTTGTTATATCTTTCTCTTGTATTATGCTCTTAATCTTGCTCTAGCTTCTTATATAAACCCCTTAACTACTTTGTAAATCATAATTAGTCTTAATTGTTTACTTTAACTTCTTGAAAGCTTTCCCTTTCAAATTAAAAATGGCATTGCAGCAATATTTCATTGCAATGACATTTTCAAATTAAAAATGCTATTGCAAAGTAATTGGCAGATTCTGTGCTTTAAAATCAAATATTGCAGCATGCTTATTCTGAATTCATGTATGGCACCATTATTCTCTTATGGATTTTGCACTCAGACATGAACTGAATCCTGCCCCCACTGACTCTCATGGGATGAGAATAAGGCCCCAAGTGATGTAAACATGTTTGTGTCTCAGCTTTTGAGGGTCAGCTACTAACCTCACAAATCCTTCATCTTTGACATTATAATTTGTGGTTGTAAAATGGATTTAATGGTTTAACATTAAAACTTCAGGTACACTTAAGACAAGGATTGCAAAAGAGTTAATAGGGAAAATACTTTAACAAACTTTGGCAGAGAGGTTTAGAAAAGCTCAAATGGTCTCCTGACAGTGATATTTTAGTCCTGGCTTTGCCAGCCTTTCCATTAAAAAACTCTTTTACATAATTTTTGTTTTTAAACTTGATGAATTTTACTGTTCCTGAAAGTAAGTGACCTTTAGCATTGGAGAGAACCAGGCAAATTGCAGGTAATTGCTTTGCAAGCTTCCTCACACTTCTGCCAGTGCATCTCAACCTTGACTTACAATACCCTTGTTATTAAAGTCCTGGGTCTCTGTTGTACAGAAACTGACAGCCATGACAAATGGTGTGGGTCTTGTAATGAATAAATGTTTATAAGGGAGTAGCTGGTGACTGCCAAACTCATTTTACTTGTGACCCCTGGGCCACATGCGAACCCAAGTCTCCAAAGATGCTGCAATAGTGGCCAAGCGCGCCCCCTTTTTCAAAGTTTATGTTTTGAAAGTTTTAATCTACATTCAGTTGAACGTTAGAATACCAAGTGTCAGCCCAAACATACTTTTCTGTAATGGCATAGATCAGTTAAGTCGTTTTTAGTCACACAGTAATTTTAGCTGGGCTGACATGCCATCACAAGTACTAGCTGATCTGCAAGAAACCCCTCCTCTCTGGTGACACTAAAGTCTTGGCACTATTTGTCTCCCTACACTGGATCACTTCTATGGATACTTACCTTCCTCTCCAAAAATATATGAGCAATGGACAAAAGGGAGACATGGGACCAGACTGAGGTTTTACACTAGGGCACACATTATGGGGCTATGCAGAAGCATTGTGGGAGCAGGGGTAGGAAGGAGACCCTGAAAGAATTTTAACTGGCTGAGCAAAAAAAAAAAAAAACCCTTCAGGGCTCAGGAGAAGCACAGACTGAAACAGCTACTCCTCCCCGGTTTGAAAGAGTTGCATGCACTCCCTCCTATGCTGGCTCAGCTCTGCTTCCAGCTTTGGTCCAGCAGACAGAAAGATATTTTAAAGAAAGAGACATGAGACACTTATTTTATCTCCTGCTGCTTTTTTACCCTTTGCTTGCTGTTAAATGTAAGCACAAGTCCATTACAATAAAGCTTAAAGTCAGTTGTTGCTATCTATGAAATGTACATCTGGGTACAGAATAGTTGCCTTGCTCTGTTCAGTTCCTGAATGCTTGAATCATCTTGCTTATACTCCGCATCATTACAATGCGCAATGGGACTACATTAAAGGAAACCACAATAAAAGGGATAATCCAAACCCACTTCAAAGAGTATGTATAGCCCAGAGTGCTAAGGTATAGGAAGAATGTTAATGTATAACTTTCAACAACAATTATAGTGTGTTATCAAAACATACAAATAACACAGAATATTTCAGTCATAGGACATGGAAAAGTCTTGTAACAGGGGAGCTAGGCCCTGAAATGAAGTTGGGCCCACCTCTTCTTTTCAGTCCAGGTATGCCCTAGGTTAGTGTACTGAGAAGGGCCAGACTGCCCTTGGAGTTCTACATGAGAGACAGCCCACAGGCAATAGAGAGTCCAGAACCCAAAGGGCGCAGAGTCCAGTGCAGAAGAGGGTCCTGAGAGAAGAGAGAGTGCTGGGCTGAAAGCTTCAGGAAGGGGACACCCCTGAAGGAGGAAGCGGTGAGATCTCCTTAGTTGGGCAATGGAGCCAGATCAGGTTGGTGAAAGCAGAAGGGAGGTGGGAGGTCACCCACACACTTCCCCAGGCCAGAAAGCCACAGTCAGAGAGGGCTGAAGGCTGAAAGCAGCAGTGGGAGATGAGAGTTGGGTCAGAGAGCTGAAGCTGGAGGGCCAGAGAGGGCAGAAGGCTGAGGAATGATGGTCAGCCTGCTTAAGTCTCCTGGCAAGAGCTAGAGCCAGGCCCAAGAATGATGCAGACAGAGAAGCATCCCAGCTAGAGGGGGCCTGGTGAGAGACATCAGAGCTGTACCAGACAGTCTTAGTGAGGTGAGAGACACTGAAGCTGTACTGGAAAGTGGAACTGTGGTGAGAAACACCAGACCTGTACTTAGCATGTTCAGGAACTGGTGGGACTTGAAAGAGTGAATGTATTGTTTGGACTATGCTGGGGAATTCAGGATTATGGGTGTGCGACTGTTTGTAACAAATTAACCTCACAAAGGGCTATTTATACTTGGAAACTGTGGCATGGAATTATTAGGGTCTCTGTCAAGGAAGAGGAAACTGAGGCAAGTCCACCAAGTGTGCTGCAGCCTGCCATAGGAAAGTGCCCCTGGCAGGGGCCATCTTATCACACATGGTGGAGAAAGTGGGCAGGCCCCTGAGAAAGGGGCCACCAGAAGAGGAAAACAGAGGCATCCAGCAATTTGCAGGGCCACCTTGAGGCCACAAGGGGGCAGCCTAGAGGAAACCACTCCATGGCAGTTCTAAATATGTACACAATAAACATTTCTAGTCAGATATAATCAAAGGCTTTTTAACCTCTGCAGCTGTAACAAAATGACCCGATCTTGCAGAATGCAGCGTCATTGTCACTATAACAGCTTCAATCAGTGTTTCTGCCTTATTAATACTAAAGACAAGCAGGACTCCCAATGCTCTCGTTCCAAGCTGTTGTCAAGACCTGAAAATGACTTTGTTCTTGGAAGTACTCACTCACACAGAGGGTTTGGATTACAAGTGACTGCTCCAATTGATTCAGACACAAGCCTTTTTTCAGCTGTGATGTGATGCCACGCTGCAATGCCGGGGCATACATTCTGGATAAAGGAAAAACAGTATAAGTAATCATTTTCATCATCAAGTGGTTACTCAGTTAACGCATATTCTCATTTTGGTGTTCCTCTCCCCCCACCTTATTCGTTGTATGTCAAAACTAAGGGAAAGAAAGATATGACACAGGGACTCATTTACTATGGGCAACATATAAAAAGTGAGCTAAATAAGAGGGATTTCAGTGCAGAGTGGGGTGGGGGATGGCAGACCACAGTAGGGTGTACATTCTATGCAAAGGCAGCCACATAGAACGAGGCTGGAAAACACTTACAGGAGAAATGGATGAATGTCCCATCAAGGCTGGTCTTACTGGCAGACTGCAAGGGGTCACGGTTAGGGCTGCAATGCAATAAAAAAATGAGGTCATATATGTAGGGAAATGAGGAGTTATATAGTGCCTTGAAGGCAAGAATGAGAAGTTTGAATTAGAAGTGTTGGAGAAGGAGTAGCCAAGGAAGAGGATCACATCATTTCCTTCTTAGAACAAAGCAATGGGCTCATTTTAGCAGCTATACTTTTGATAGTCTGGAGGAACAACATGCAGGAGGTTGGAGTGGAGGAGGTTGTACTAGTCAACAGCATAACCAATAGGGCAAGCAAGGATATTTGTGTTCAGCATCTTCCCTCTTTGTCTAAACCCGTGATAAAAGAGAGATTCTTAACAGAGAAGAGCCCAACCTGCAAAATTCCAGGTGACAGTTTTGCCACACAGAGATTTGCCATTTCTTATCTAGAAAATTGCTTCATGCATCAGGATGAGGAAAACAGTGGCAACTGTTTAGATGTTGGGGGTAAAAAGGTACTACAGACTGGTAGTTCCCATGTAGAAATTGTACAGATACTGTTTGTAGTGATAGCCCGATAGCCAAAATGTTCAAAAGTTTCTGAGTGATTTGATTTTTTGAGTGCCCAAATTGAGACACTTCAAAGTGGTCTGATCTTTAGAAAGTGGGTGCTCAACACTTTGTGAAAAATAGGTCCCTGCACAGTGTTTCATATCAGACATTCCAAAATTGGGGCACCCCAAATCACTAGTCACTCTTGAAAATCTTGCCGTGACTACATATTTTCAGAAGCAGATTCACACGACCCTACTAATATGTCTATATATAGTAAGTAATTCTTTATTCCTTTCCTTAAGTATTAAAGAACAATGCATAATCCTAATCTGGGTATGGTATATCTATGGTGAAACCAGCTACCTTCAACATCACTGCAAAATAAGGGTCCTCCACCCAACATACTTTCCCATGCTGTAATTCAAGCAACAGAGGAAAACAGAAAAGCACCACTATGTAGACACACTTCACAGAGGGCACTACTGCCAAATTACTAGGGAGAGAGCATTTTAGGGCTACAATGCTCCTCAGTGGGAGAGAGGTGTCTTTAGCTCACTGAATCTTTTTGCTCAGCGGTTCTCAAACTGGGGGCAGGACCCCTCAGGGTGTTGTGAGGTTATTACATGGGGGCAGGGTCATGAGCTGGCAGCATCCACCCCAAATCCTGCTCTGCCTCCAGCATCTATAATGGTGTTGAATATATTTAAAAGTGTTTTTAATTGATAAGAGGGGTTGCACTCAGAGGCTTGCTATGTGAAAGGGGTCACCAGTACAGAAGTTTGAGAACCACTGCTTTTGCTGAAGGTATAGTTAGGCATGGAGAGTGCTAGGGGCATTTTCAAAGGGGGAAAGAGGAGTTAAATGGAGAGTAGGAGATGCAGGGAGGGGCCAACAAGGGAGAAAAAGTGGCGAGGAAGTGCTCAGAAAAAGGAAAATGTCATGACAGAAAATGCAAATTACACAGCAATTGGCTGTCTGAATGGTGTGTGTGTACATCTCTGCCCTCTTCTGGATGGAAGTGGAACTGATCAATTGTGTGCATGTAAGTAAGGCTGAGCAAATAATTCACAGTAAAGCTATCAGGCAAATTTAACCTCTTTTTGCTCAGAACTAGGCTACTGTAAGATTTATTGGCTACCTGCAAGCTGGTTTAAATTTAATTGTCTGTCATCATATCCACATAAAGCAATTGGGTATGTGTTCATTGTCCTAGTAGTGAAGCATCCAGTCAGATCCTTCTCTAGTCCTTTTAATTGTCTCCCTTTCAAGAAACTGATTTTGGTAAAACTGTTCCCCTCCTGTGCCTTATATAAAATATACCGACTCTACTGAGCTTCAGGAAACAATGAACTGGAGTACTCCTAGCAGACACTGGCACCAGCATAGCTGCACCGCCAAATCCTGACACCTTTGCTAGTGCAGACCCCAGTGAGACATAACAGGGAGTTGGTTTGGGTTGTTTTTTTTTAATGTTAATTGGACCAAGCAGACAGTGAAGGGTTGGATGTTACTTGAGTGCAAAAACTGGTACAAAAGTTGTCCCGTCAGAAGCTAATACAGATGATATCAGCGTGCTGTTACCCTAGAGGAGAGTTCCTCTGGGGATGACATACCTTTCTTCGCAGGTAAGTGAGGATGCTGGGTTGGAGCTCACTAATCCTCCAGACATGTGGAGAACAGTAAGACGGAGTAGGAGGAAAGTGCTCATGTGAAATTCTAAAGGAAGTTGCAGCTTGGAGAAGGAGCTACTAGCTGCTAACGCCTTACTTTACCAGTGTCCTAATATATGGGGGCATGAATTGGCAGTGAAACAAGAGAGGCCACAGGAAATAGTAGAGGTGATGCTCTTTAGGAAAAAAAAAGGTAAGCAACAGCATGGCTTAAGTGCACAGGAGTCTACCAAATTGCCTTGCAATGTGCCTCCTCCAATAAAGAGATAGCAGCTATATCAACAGAACCTGACTTGTCGTTAGGAGGCCCATCGCTTCAGGTCACAGCCAAGCGCATTAAGAGTGCCAGCAAATATAACCATGAAAGGGGGAAATAAGCTTAAAAAAAAAAGGCAGGCTTAGAAAAGAAAAATATCTTAGAAGAGTCAAGAGAGATGAGGAAGAGAGAGGAGAGAGAGAGCAGGAGGGAATTGATTTTTAAGTAGAGCATTTAATATTAGAAAAAAGTGAATCTCAGGGAAAGCTGACAGGCTATGGAAGGAAAGAAACAGGAATGATGGGAGAGAAATGAGAAGAATAGAAACCAAGAGACAGTATGTTAGGATTTTGAAACAGAATATTTGCTTCCAAGTAGTAATTCTAAGGCATACTCTCTGGTGAGTGAAACTTTGTTGTTTATGCCAGTGGTCAATTTGGCCTTTGATCTAAATTTTTTTGTAAATTCATCTTTCATTGTGGCATATCTGATTACATTTTTAAAATGTCTAAGAAGTAAATAATTTGCTGTATTTGACATATATTCAGGAATTTTCAGTCTGTTACCCATTTGCTCTAAATGTAGGGCTGTGAAATTGTGCTTGGGCTTTTGGCTGGCATTATCAAAAATGATGCGCTGTGCTTATTATATGGGTACAGAGAAATTCTTGTGTTATTTTGGGGAAAGATAATAGTGAATCTTACACACAGTAAGCCTCAAGTTTGTGATTAACTTGCAACCAGTTTAGGAAATTGTTACTACTGTTATCTCAATGTTTTTTTAGCCCAGTAGCCCTTTTAGTACTTGCTTTTGACACATACGCAAACAATATCTGCAAAAGTAAAGTTTCTGTTTAGCAAATGGCATAATACATTTAATTCCCTTTAATTAAATCTCACTGCAAGATTTATATTGAATGAAAAATCCTAGGCACATCCTTCAAGACAACACTTTCTTCAGAAATATCTGGGTTGAAACTCCTCTGATGTCTCTGTTCAATTCTGTATTGCATGCAATGCTCTCCAAATAGTAAAAGCGTCCAGTTCCTGCGAAGAGCCACAGCAATTAACTTCTCATCAAAACATCTTAATTATTATTTTTCATAATTTTAACTGAGTATTTTAATCATCAGAACAAAAACAGAAACAAAGGAAAACACGTACACAATACAAGGTCAGACAAAATCTATAAATTCTCTTTCTAATCTTTAATTTACAAATTTATATTACATATTGTCTACAAGAACAAAAATTAACTGCCTAGAACCCTGATTTACATGTTGCATTAAATTCCGATTCATACTAATGCTTGTGACTGTGTTTAAAACAATACTTGAAATGGCTGCACTCAAACACAGTTAGAACATGGTTTAAATCTACACACAGAGGCCCCCATTTACTTTACAAATATATCTGAATCAGGAAACTCAGTTAAAATACAGTTGTTCTCTGACTTGGTTACAACACAGTGAAAAATGTTGTTGTGGACAGGACCTAGGTGTGTCAAAGCACCCAAGCTAAAAGCAGGCCTTCAAGCTTCAGCCTTATTACAGAGTCATCAATGCTGTCCAAACAACAAATTTTGAACATTTTAAATGAATCATGGACAACTGTGTTGTACCCAGGTCACTTGACTTGGTTCCATTTGTTGTGTAGCCCAAAGGGGCACAAACCACATAACTATGTTCAGTAGCCATGTTGAAGCATTGCAAAGATGGTGTCTACACCCCACCAATTCTAACACTGCTGTTGGAGTTGGCAAGAGCTCTAGTCTAGAAGAAATTCTAGCAGCTTTTGACATATTTACCACCATGTTAGTTAACATCCTGAAAAGCATTTAACACAGGGTTTAAAAAAATTGGGCCTTCTCCTTGTTAGGGTTCCCAACAGTTCCTAACTGGCTTTGTTGTAAGTTAATGCAGTTTCATCATCTTCAGCGGCATTATGTCCACTTAGACCAAGACTGAGTTTGACTCTTGGTTTCTCACTCCCTGAATCATCAGGAAAATTCACTGGGGAGGGGAGGACTGTGTGTCAACCAATGCCTACACCTGCTGACCAATGGCATTACCTGTGTCCTGAGGGAAACCCCATGAAAATGTGTGGTGACAAGCTCCAGAGGAGGGGGGGAGGGCAGGATACAGAATAAGAACATACAATGTCTTTCTAAAAATACAGTAGATTCAGCAAAGGTTCTACTTTCCACCCACACCATCATCTCTTGCTAACCTAGCCCCAGATTTCATTATCTGATCAGGTTCTCTGCTAGCTAAAAGAATATGCTGCATATGAATGTTTGAGAAAGAAAATAGTTTTGTGTAATTAGGAAACAGAGTACGTCAAAGGATAACAGATTAAAGTGTGGCACTTTCTTACTCAATCGATCTGCTTCTTTGCGTATTCTGAGTTTTATTTAGCTTACCACCATCTTGTGACAAAAGCAGCTCTCCTGGATACCGCAGCAGGGAAAGGAGCAGAACATGGGGCCGCCAGGCAGCCCCACGCCAGCAGCTCCTCTGGCACAGCTGCTGCCCCCAACTGCACACTGCCCCCTCATCCTTGTCCTCTAGCGGGGCTGCTATACAGACCTCAGGCAGAACTCAGGGGACACAGCTGCTGTGTGTAGAAGGGTTGGGAGCAGGACCCTCCAGTCCTGTGTCTTTCTGGTACACCATACCAGCTATAAATATCTTAGTGGTATGACCGACCGGACTGGACCTGCACCACTGCTTTCAGGATAAATACAGCTAAGATTTATAGGGATTTATACTAAAGAGGAGGCAAAATGCATTACTAAAATATTGTATAAGTAACTCCAACCCTGCTATTTAAAGACCTATGGGCAGCACATATTCTGTTATTCATGCAGAATTTACACATTAATTTGCAAAATGAACAGATTTGAAAATGGGTGTCTCCCAGGTCCTGACACATTTTTAGTAGCTTTAGAAATATGAGCATGAGAAGTTCTAATCATTCATTTCAGTGGGGTTTTTTTGTTTTCATTTTTGTTTTTTGGCATGTAGTACGTTGGAGTGCCAACACGCAACCCACGTTTTTCCAAGAAGTGGATGTTGTCTGGGAGTATTTTCTCAGGAAGTCAAGCACTGTGGACCCAGTATGTGATAGAAATCGCCTGTATTTTAGTGCCCCAGTGAAGCATCATGCCTTCCATCCTCTGCTGTTGTGTTTCTTTGTACTTCCTTATATTTTTTTGCTTTTATCTTATTAGCCAACTTATTCTATCTGCCCACGGAATTCTCAGTTTGATGAAAACCTCCTGCATACTGCTTTTTCTGTTCCTAAAGCTTGTCTAGTCTCAGACATGTAGACATAATATGATCTGAGAAGACCAATTTCTTCTTTGAGGTCCAGCCTTATCTCCCAGACTGTGGTTTACACAACAGATTCCCTAGGGAATTTTCTTCTTCACACATGGAGCCATTCCCTCAGCCAAAAGCTAATGAACATGGAATGTCTCCAAAGTGCACCATAAAAGCAGACAAGAAGAGTGCACCGTCTGATTCCTCCTGCCTTGGAAAACCTACTTCAGAAGAGGAAAATTTTAATGCTGACGAAGGTTTTTCTCATGAGCGGATGAAATTCCTTTATATATACACACACACACTACAAGGACAATTTTGCCTTTTTTATTTATTTATTTTTAAAAGTTTCAAAGATGAACTGGCATGTTTTGTATCTTCCCAGACCTGAAGTCCATGGTTCTGTGCTTCTCTTGCAACAGTGAATACTATCTCATTATCACCTAAACAGCTGCACAAGGATTTACACTCCCTATTTTGCTTCCACTGTTTTAGATGCCCTCAATCACAGAGATGCAAACACAAATCCAGCATTTAGATCTTGGCCTGTAAGGAAACAGAAAGTGATTTTCATGTATTTTATTTTAGAGAGTGTTTATCTGTAGATTCTGGTTTCTGACTGTATCCGCAAAAGGCACCGCAGTGTGCACACAAAACCACTGTTTGGCACATCCACAGCAATAAGAATCCTGACATTCTGGTGGGTTGGCCAAACTTGCAGCAAGATGCTTGTTATTCCAGTCATTCATTGAAGCTGTTCGCTGTCTGTTGGAGTCACGTGCTTTTGAAGGCTGCAGATGTGCCTGTCAAGTTTTTAGCTGACCACACCCTTTTTTTCAGGAATGAAGCACTTCATAGTCGATATGCTCCATCCGCTGCAAAACTCAAATTCAGATACAAAGTTCTCCAAATTTGGATGGTATTCAGATCAGGGATTGGGGTTTAGGCTCATCTCTTGTCATTAGCCTTTCATATCTGTATCCCAGTATCTGTCTAGAGGTGTGCACTGTGGTGTGATATATTTCCACACTCTGCCCCAGGGCTTAGACGAAAACTCTCTTTGCTTACTCTGCACATTTACACTCCCTTGTTAACCACTTTTCCTGCAATACCCTCCCCTTCTGCATGCCAGTGTGTAAGATATACCCCACCTCTACCTACTTATAACCATTTGCTGACAGGTAACTTATACCATTGACCTCACCTCTGAATTTGACCCACATTCCATAAGTGGATACATCCCGATGAATAATTGGTACAATCCTCCAAATACTAAATCAACCAGACAGCTATTTTAATTTCCTTTTCTTCTCTCCTTCCCATATACCCAAAAATGCAACTTCAGATAAACTGTTCTCCACATTCTCCCTCAAATCATTTGTGCTATCCTCCAAGCCAGATAAACTGATTCTCTTTCCCAAGTGTTCACTTGCAAAGACAATCTTCATATCTTTCCTCTAGAGGGACCCTTAGTTATTCCAACTAAAATCAAGGTGATTAACACACATTTTGATGTAGCTAAATCTTAATAAAAAACAAATTGCTATCCCTCCAGTGGTAACTGTGTAATAATAAGCCATACTGTGGGCCCAATGCTGTATTTCTTGGCAACCAAAACTCCCATTTAAAATCAGTGGAAATTCAGAATGTGCAAGGAATGCAAGATTGGGCCCATTATTGTAACAGGTAAGTCATGCACAAAATAAATACACTAGTATGTTTGTCCTAAATGTAATTAAATATTTCAGTAGCAATCTAAGTGAAGAGGAAAAACAATTAGCCAATTTTTTTAAAATATGGCGAGTACATAAAAATTAAATTATAAAAAGACATATGAAGAGGAAAATGCAAATATATGCAGATTTTTTTAATTTCCTCAATTATTCCTAATTTCCCCACAGCCCTACATTCATTCCTACTGACCACAAACAGACTAAACAGTCAAGGCAGGACACTGTTCAATAATACACAGCAGTTTAAATACACAGTTTGTTGCTGGTCCCATGTCACAGTAGACAGGAGTGGAAGTCTTATTTATAGATCAAATTCCTTTACTACAGAATCCTGTATACATGTACCATAGATGAGATGCTCTTTACACCACCCTGAAGCAGAGTTGAAAAGATCCATCCATGCATGTCTGTGCTCTAAAGTCTACAGAGGTCTATTTATGCAACTCTCTCCATGGAGGAAAGGTGCTGGGAGAGCAGCCAACAATAAATGGAGTGGGTGTGGGAAAATGAAAAATAAAAAGAGAAGAAATACTACATAAAAGAATTACCATATGGTTTAAAACTACAAGCTGCATAAGTTGTAGCTATAAAGCGATATCAGATAACTGATCCAGTGGACTAGGTACATAGGGCCAGAAGTTAAAACAAGAGTGCATTGGTCAGGTTTCAGGGGTTGTGAGCTATGCCTGTGCTGCAAGCAAACAAATTATTGCTATCTTAAAAGCAGTCATGCTGCTTTCAAGTTTGCCACAGATCTGATTCACCCACCTACAGCCAACTTAATCTAACTAAAAGGAACATCTGCAATTTCATGAAGATGCAGTGTCAGAGGAGGCAAGAGGCTGTCGCCTAGAAGGAATATACAACATGGCTGGGTACATCAATGTACTTGTCTTCCCCATCTTAAAAAGGCCAGATACCATTATCTATATCTAATACATTGGTATTGAGTAGCTAGAAGATATTGCATCTGGATTACAGGAACCTTTTACATTATCAAACCCGTTCTAACTAATATGTAGGCTCCACTTGGGGCTCCATCCAGCTATCAGCAAAGTGGCATTGCAAGTGAGTGGAAGGAGAAACTAATTTAGAATCTCTCTTATGTATCCGTAATGTTCCTCCAACTCATGTATCTAACTAATGGCACAACCTAGTACAAAATTTAGGGGATGACTACTGCAGTTCCAAATAGCAATAATAATATATTGTCCTTCTCTAGCATCTATCATATGAGGACCTCAAAGCACTTTGCAGACAATAACTGATAAGCCTCAAAAGTACTGTGAGGTAAGTCATGGCTACATTGGATCATTCCATCCTCCACTGCAAGGCAGCCTAGGGGTAGAATACAATTCCAAGTTCAGGAAAAGTTTGAAATTTTAAAGAAGGAAGTCTCTAACATTTTTCAAACCTGTTTTCAAACAAAATTTTACCAAACTTACTTCAAAAATTCTCACTATGGCTAAAAATTCTCACACTTAATTATCAGGCTAAAGATGAAATTTTGAGGTACGTTTATTAAGATTAATTTTTGGAGATGTTTTAAATAGTGTTCTGAAAAATGTGTAGATATCTTCATATGCATCTGAAAGTAGATACTTATAATGAAAGTGTATTTTAAGCTCTAACTATAGCAATGTTAAAAGTGACACTATAAGCAAAGTGTAAACAAGAATTAGATATTTATAAATGTAGTTATATAGACAAGACTGAATCCCGACTCCTAACTGCATTTATAAATGTGACAATTCTCTAGAACAGGGGAAGGCAGATTTTTGGTGGCACTCACACTGTCCAGGTCCTCTCCATCGGTCTGGGAGGCTCTGCATTTTAAATTAAGCTTCTTAAACATTTTTAAAACCTTATTTACTTTGCATACAACAATAGTTTAGTTTAGTTATATATTATAGACTTACAGAAAGAGACCTTCTAAAAACATTAAAATGTATTACTGGCACACGAAACCTTAAATTAGAGTGAATAAATGAAGACTCGGCACACCACTTCTGAAAGGTTGCCGACCCCTGCTCTAGAAAATCTTCCATAAGGGAAAATCTAGTAATAATTGGAGGTATGAAATAACTCTGATGTTATTGCCTTTCTTAATTCTTGCAACTCTTAAGAGTATTTGTCATACACATTCCATTAATTCCTTAAGTACTGACAGACTTATTAGAAGCAATGTTTTAATGCTTTTTCAGATCTGCAGTGAGAATGAGTATGTCATTACATTCCTTAGCTACTATGTTTAAAATGGACTGGAAAGGTATGTATTGATCAGTCAGGTTAAGTTGCCTCTCAACTACAGCTGCAATAAACTGACATCGTCAACTGATACCCTGGACATTCACGTTTATTTAAACTTTTATTCATTCCAAATAGCTACCACAAGTGTGGGAGGACAATGGTCTATCTGTAACTTCCAGGTTTTCCTGAGCTGTCTACTTCAGCATGACATGAAGTTGCATCATCATGAGGCAACAGTACCATACTATACATTTAGATAACAGTGTTTCCAATTTATGTACCATGGACCAAACTAATTCTGAAATCAAAGACCAAGGATGTTTATTAGCCTGAGATGTAGTCACTAAGTTAACAAGAAGCATCCTCAAGTTATTATTGTTCTCATGCTTAAATTTCTCTTTTGTTTAGATGCTGAAGTTTTTCTTTTATCTGCCAGTAGAGATGAGAAAGTAAGGAAGACATATTTGTTGTTAGCATACGGATGACAGAAGCCAAAGAGAGTGCAGCTATTTGAATTCTGTATGGCTGCAGGAAACTACACTATATTTGTGACCCAAAAACTCATACATAAAGCAACTCTGCAATCCTGTTGGCTGAGACTATTCTATTTCAATAGAACACAATGTAAATGGAAGACTGGGTGAAACACTGAAAAAAATGAGGCCAAGTTAAATAAGCTTAAATGACAGTGTGAATTCTTTATGTTTTTTCCAAGAAATCATACTGTCAAAGGACAGGGCTTTCCAGACTAGTTTTTCCCCTTGATTTATTAGGGGTGGGGGGTTCTGCCCTCTGAGAATAAAAACTAACTGAAATTTATTTGATTTTGGGAATAAGAGTAAATTTTTAAATAGCTGCCCCAGAGGGAAAGCTAGGCTAGCTAAGGTTCCTGTATGAGCTGTTTATTTTGAATGGTGTTAAGAGGACTTGAATTCTGCATGTCTAAAATTTATTGTGGGGATTGAATGTAAAAATTAAAAGGGCAAAAACTCCCTTAATGACTGGTCATAGTTATGAGCTGGGAATTTAGACTCCAAACAGCAGGGGAGGGTGGGGGAGGAGGTCTGCTGGTGATGTAATGCCCTAAACCCATGAGTGCAATCAGTTACTGACTGTCATATAAACTTGTATGTGCTAAAAGGGGTGATACATGTTTAAATAAACCCATGGGATGGCTCGACACATACAGCCATATTTCCTTTCAGGAATTGAGGACATTTGATATTTTGGTGCCAGATAAGGGCTCAAACCTGGAAAGTACTGAAAACGGCTGGGAGGTGCTGAGTACCCTCAGCTCTTACTGAAGCCTGGCAAGTCTTTTAAAAGAGC
This sequence comes from Chelonoidis abingdonii, assembly GCF_003597395.2. Taxonomy (NCBI): domain Eukaryota; kingdom Metazoa; phylum Chordata; order Testudines; family Testudinidae; genus Chelonoidis; species Chelonoidis abingdonii. The sequence continues at coordinate 315,773,015 of NC_133769.1, read as the reverse complement.
GCAAAATTCTAAATTCAACTGTCCTGTGTAACATGATTTCTCTTCAGCTATTTTTCACCAACCTGTTGTGACAGTCTCCTTCATATAGATTGGGGTAGTTATCGAGATCTTTAATCTTAAAATGGTACAAGAGAAAAGAAAGACCCATGAGGCAGATGGTGATTGCAGAAACATTTTTGGAATTCCAGATTGTGCTTTAGGACTGTGTTAACATTAGGGGGTGGCACTTTTTTAAAAAATAAATTTGAAATAGGACTGGATACCCACATATCAGAAACATAAGATGATTGTACCTGTAAATACCTCCCATTTCTCCCTTCCCCTCCTCATTTTATTTGTATTGTCTGGGCAAACCTCCTAGCCATACTTTCCTTTCAGCAACTTCAGCCACTGGTGTCAGATACAGACACCTGACATCGTACACAATGTAAACTTTTGTAACCATTACCCATGTCATGAGATGACCAGGAAATTAAAAATATAGGAGTGCTGGTAAGAGCCTATGTGACCAACCTTTATTACATCTGCCTTTCAGAACTTTCTAGATTCTATCAAATCAATCCCAACTACCACCAGTTCATAATTCCACCCTTTCCCCTCCCTTAAGTATCCAATGACAGTTGATTCTACCCACTAGCAATGCCCCTCTACTCTATGCAGGCTCTTGCCTTGTGTCCACCCTGTTTCTAGCATTTACAAAAAATCTTTCAAATACAGTAAGCTCATGTAAATACTTCAGAACCTGAAAAGAACAAAATGCACACACACACACAAAATGAACTCTGAAAAATCTCTGGGTTTATCACAACTCTACTTCAATGGGAGTTTTGACAGAACCAGGGGCTTTAGTGTTTAATGAAACATATTTATTGGCTACAACAAGGTAGCTGCTTGATTTCAGTAAATCAGACCATTTTCTTACCATATTAATAGGAACTAGGATACATGTCCCTGAAATAACCTTTTCATCAATATTTTGATATCAGATTAGAAGTCTGTCAGTTTGAGACATTCCCAGATGACATGAAGATTGCTCCCGATATCATTCTATTTCCACCAACACTTTAATGAGCGAGCGCTCATTTTATTTCATAAGACTGGTGTGTGAAAATATCCAACCACAATTTTCCATTGTTTGGTATTCTCTCTGTGCAGGGGAACTTTTTACTCTTTACAATAACGAGCATTATCTCCTTTCCCTAGACTTGCATTGTCAATGCTGCATCATACATAAAAGCTATGTCTTCTCAAAGCTTGTCCCTCACACAATACCCTAAAGAGAAGATGTCCAGGACTTGCTTTTAGCTAGGCAGACAGGAAAACATTTGAAATATAACCCCAAAGCATAAGACTGTTCGCAAGCTGGGGTAGGTTGTTTTTGCTGGGGTGCATCTCGGAGTTCATCAGCTTGTGTCACATGGGCTCATGCTGAACCTACACAGTGTCAAGGTATTTTGGAGTGTACTGTGTGATACACTTTTACATCATACCTGGGTAGTACAAGTATATATATATATTTACACAGCAATTAAATATTAGCTGTCATTTCCTCCACCATTTAATTTTACTGAATAGCAGAGTGAAGCAGAGAAAAGTGCATAGCTAATAACTTCCAAAGCAGCCTTGCAATTAACTTATTACAACACTTTCTGAGCTGGGTTAGGCAGTTTCCATGTTTATATACCTGCCAGTTATGAGGGTTTCAGAATCATTTTATGGAATATGAAGTAATTCCAGTGTAACGGTGTTGCATTCACCTCTCGTGAGCGCCCCCTGGCCAAGCGCTTGTGCCTGCTCTCTCTCTCTCTCTCTCTACCTGTTTATGGTGGTTCTTTGCTGACTCAGTCCTCTGGCCAAGTCATATACAGTCTGTCTGCGAGATAAAAGCAATGCAAACCCCTTTTGGGGTACAAGTTCAACTGGGGAGCCTATTTCAGCACCCTCCGTAGGGTCCTTTGATCTGCTGCCCTATCCTGGGGCTCACTCTCAGTTTGTTCCAGCTCCAGAATAAAGCAGGGCCCTAAGGCTCCTTCCCTGGAGGCAATGTGTTCTACATCTCAGGATCTTTCTGGCCCCAGCTCTTCAACTGGGTCACTACAATTGAGTCCCCCTTCCGGCGTGCCTCAAAGTCCAGGCCACTTTCCCCGTGGCTGGTGAGGAGGGGGCCCGAGCCCAGGCCTGCCCTCTGCTCCAGGTCCCAACCTAGGGACCCTATAAATAAGCATCATCTGCAAATGTCCCTTTAAGTAAACTGCATTGCTGCTGTAATTTCCTCAGCCACTTCCCCATGGCTCCCATACATTCTTCACCCTTATCTCAGGGCCTTGTCCTCGTGGAGTCCCAGCAGCCAGCCTGGAATGTCACCCACTGCTCTCCAGCTGTAGCAAGGAACTGATCTCACTCTGGCCCTGCAACTCTTCTTATACTAGCTGCTGGGCCCTGATTGGCTGCTTCTCACACAGCCGCTCTAGGGAGCTCAGAGGACCTCTCTACTGCCCTTTACTGGGGCGGGGTATGGCAATGCCACAAGTCCTCCAGCAGGGGGCCCCCAGACCGAGTCCACGAGTCACATCCAAGTTAACCAGGAAAACAGATTTGTAAGAGGCTGAGTTACCAAGAATTTGTAAAGTAATCTGGTAAGGACAGCCAAAGACAAATCCTGAAATCCTTACTCAGTTGTTACTCAGTCAAAATTTATTGCAGTAAAAAATGAAAAGAGGCTCCATGATGTGATCCCAGGATTGCAAGTTCTTAGAACTACACTGCCTACAACATGGGCCTGATCCTGCAGTTCTTACTCAACTAAAAGTCTCCCTGACATCAATTACGGCTTGCACAAATGCCTATAAATCAGGGCTTAGGGTCAAAGGAAACTGTGGGAGGAGAAGGGACAGAGTTCTTGCTAAAATGAAGCAATTAGATTAATATACAGTCCTGGGAAAGACTGAATGACAGAAAGATTCCTCTTGTTAAATGTTTACCATTTGAATATTGCTACAAGTAAACATTTAATAGCATAGCAAAGGAGCTATTCTACTCCTTAGCTGACTAATAAACTCAGGCTGACTCCTCTCAGTCTCAACGGCGACTTCCTCCTGCTGTGAGGAACTTTCCTCCCACTTTGCTGAAAAAAACTTTAAATAATCTCAGACAGTAAACTGGGCCAGACAATCAACACATCTGTGAGAGAATCACACATGAACTTCCTTATTAGAAACTGAGCCCCATCCTACAGGCAGAAGTGCTAAGAAATCAATGACGCCACCTCTGAGCTGGACCCGTGTCCTGCCTGAATGACCTAAGCCAGTAGGAAATGCCTGTGGGCTCTCCCCTGACTGACATAGCCAATGGTATCACCTCTTAGAGAGGCTAACACCATGGAACAGGTAATAGCCCTCTTAGACTAAAATCTTTCCTGGATTATTAGGAGGCAGTGGCGAACTGACTTCAAAAGCATCTAACCTCTGTAGATAAACTGGATCTGTCCAAATCCAGCTTCAAACCAGGATGTGGAATTAAACAGCAGTCGTACCATGGATAAATGACCTCAGGACAATGAAGAGAGGCAGGAGAGAAACTGATCTTGACCCATTAACTGACTTTGACCACAGGATACTAATATGCCCTGGGAGGATCAGATAGAATCATAGAATCATAGAATCAAAAGGTTGGAAGGGACCTCATGAGGTCATCTAGTCCAACCCCCTGCTAAAGGCAGGACCACTTTCCCTAAATAATCCCAGC
>NC_133769.1:315761595-315769246 GCF_003597395.2 Chelonoidis abingdonii | reverse complement strand
AAAAGAGAGAAAGATGAGAGTGGTATTTTGCCTCTTCGATGACTAGTGGTTTGTGTAAGTGTGTCTAGAGTTAGATATATGATCTTCCTATCGCTCTTAATCTCTCATTTCTTCACACATAATCCTGTGTCCATTCCTTTGGATTTACTTGCCAGTGCCTGGAGAATCGCTGTGAAAGGTGTGCCCTGGAACAGCAGAAGAAGCAGGGGAAGGAGAAATGGGTGTGAGGACCTAGGGATGTCGTTGCGTTTATGATGGGGAAAGGATCTTTGTCCTGTGAGTTTTTTGCTCTTGAAGAGAATGGGATTAATGTACTGGTTTTTCTCTCTGTTCTCTCGTCAGTCCTTCAGCAGCCTGGAGCACCTGGATGGAACAGGCAGATTAACTGTCATTCATCACACAGAAAGCTGGTGCTGGATCATGTTGGTTTTCTGGCAGGGTCACAGTGGAGCGAACTGCCTCGACTTCAGTAGCAAATGGCATGAATATTTGTTCCTGTGCTGATACCGCACTGTCCGAAAAAATCTGAGCACTAAGGACTCTTGGACGTGAGCAGCGCTGCATGCGAGCCCAATGGAACTGACCATCGCCACGCTTGGTCTGCTTCAGCCCAGATTCCAGGTGAGAAGTGATGGCTGTGGGTGGGGCTGGAATCAAAGCAGGACGACTTAAAAGGAGATTTTCTTTTTATTCTGATGCTCTAGGCTGACAGGAGGATGCAGCGATCTAAGGTGATCTAGCAGACGATACGCTGCCCTGAAGATTTATTCAGAATCTTGCTCGAGTTTGTGGAACAACGCTCAAATTCTCAATAACTAGAAAACAGTGATGTGTCTTATTTCTACATGGTCAGTTTGGACCTTATCGAAGGATCAAATGCTCTGTGTCCACAGGGCAGCCTAGCTCTAATTTCAGATTCTTTCTCCATACTCTCCAATATATTCAGAGGCTCAGCAAACGCTATTTGTGTGCTTTTAGGCAAAACAATGTTGATTTGAGTGGGAGGTCAACTCGTGCAAGACAAAGTCTGAGCGAGCGCAGCACTTTCCAGGCTTTCCAGGCCATGCTGTGAGCAGAGCTGCATCTGTTTTGCTCATTCAGAGATAATCAAGCCAAATAAAGTGGCATGAGGATATCCTGGGTCTTTTTTCGCTCTTATTGACTTGGATAATATTGTAACTCCATAGTACAGCCGCACATTTTGGGTCTATCCTGGCACTCCACCCCCACTCTGTGCTGGCGCAGTAAAAACCCACAACAGGGGATAGGACTACGCCTTTCACACGGCTTTACAGTCAAAGTGAAAGACAAACTGAGACATGAAGATTATTCTCCATCTGAGTGTAATCTGCCGAGCAAGGAACATCAAAGAGAAAATTGGTCAGCAATGAGAGAGGCTGTGGAGTCGTTATACAGTATAGAAAGGCCAAGACCTTTTAACTGCGGAGGTAATGACTCCAGCCATTCTCTAGGTTGGTCTGATTACATGTAAGCTGTAAACACTCTGCCTATTGGTTTGAATCCAGCTCAGATTGGTAGGATCAAAAGTGTATACCTCTAAACATCTGAACCTGTATAAAATAGCAGTGTGCACGATGTCATGCTGAAATCCAGTGGTCAGGTGCCATGAAGCTCGACAAAAAAAACCTGCACAACATAGACAAGGTGGGCAATAGGTGGCTCTCACCTTGGCAGTCGCTACAAAGGGGATAGAGGAAGCGTATATGGAGTTATTTGAGAGTTGGCTTGAGTTATGGGAGGCATCTCTGGGCATCAGAGGAGGGGATGGGGAAGTTGCCCTGCTTGCTGCCATTTCTGCGTACTCTGGGGACACCGTTTGAACAACAATAGGATTCAGTCTAATTCTTATGAGAAGCATGAATTGCAATTCTGGAATTTCTCACTAGCGAAATTCAAACACGACAAAAGACTATCAGCATGAGGCAACCTACTCATGACAGGAATCGGAGGAACAAGTGAACTAAGGAAACTATAAATAATATACGTTCCGTGGAATTGCGTTCCTCTAGTAGGTATTCTTAAGCAGCTTTATCCCTTGCAATCGAGCTAGGTGCAAACGGAAAAAAAGGAGTAAGAGCTAGCTGTGAGATGAGGTACGGGCCAATAACAATGTGGTCTTGTCGACATACTGCACAGTGGGTATTGTTCAAATTTATTCTGCATTGCAATCCCTACCCGGAAATTGGAGAATGTCTCATCCTTCATTCAGGAGCGACAGTCACCAGTGTGCTGAAAGGAATCCATCTGAAACACTTAGAGGAAAAAAGGTGAATCGTAAGCATCTCAGCATGGATTCCACAGGGTAACATCATGGCCTTGACCCAACCTGTTGCTTTCTATGATGAGATGACTGGACTTGTGGATGGGGGCAGCTGTTAGATGTGTTAATACCTTGACTTAGTAAGGGGTTTTGACACAGTTTCCCAAGCAATTCTCATCAGCAAACTAGGAAGTTGGGTTGGCAGGAATGGAAACTGGGTGAAGTGGATAGAAAACTCGGCTGAATCACGGGTCAAGCCGGCGTAGGTATCAATGGCACACTCCTAGTTGGGCAACCAGTCAAGTTTTTTGGTGTGCAGCCCCAGGAGTTCTGTCTTAGGGCCCGGTTCATTCCTATGTCTTCATTAATGACTGATGATGGGAATAGTTGCACATTAAGTAAATTTTGCCAGATGACACCGAAGTTGGGGGAGTGGTGGGGAGCAAGCTGGAGGGCAGGGGATGGATTCAGGGGAGACTTAGACAAATTGGAGAAGTGGGCGCACATCCAAGAAACCTCATTGAAGTTCACAAGGAAATAGTGCAAAGTCTTCCCTGCACTTAGGAACAGAAAAGACCCCCATGCACTGTTTACAGGCTGGGACTGTGAATTGGCTAAGTAGCAGTGGCTGAAGAAAAGGATTTGGGGTTACGCGTAGATGAAAGTTTGGAACAATGGAGCTATACATGGTGGGGCAATGTGGAGTAGGGACCATCTTTGGTTAATGACCAAAACGAAGAAAACTGGGGCAGTGATATTATAGCATATACTGGGAGCTGTATTAGTAGAGAGTGTTTGCCAGCAGAATGAAGGGGTAAATGTGATTATTCCCCCTTTCGGCACTGGTTGAGGCCGCCCATCTGGAATATTGTGTCCAGTTTTGGCGCCACAAACAAAAAACTTACAAAAAAAGCGTGGGAACATTTGGAGAGATCGCAGCGGAGAGGGGCAACAAAAATGATTAGAGGACTAGAGCACAATTGATTATGAAGAGAAAGGAAAAAACACCCCCTACTGAAGGAATGGCTTATTTAGCCTTGCCAAAAGAGAAGAACTTATTTTTTTCCTAAGGGGGGATTTGATAGAACCAGTTCAACTACTTGAAGGCTGCTCCAGGAGGAGGGAGCTAGGCTGTTTCAGTGGGTGTCTGACGGAGGACAGAACAAGGAGCAATGGTTTTAAAGGTTGCAGTTGCGGAAAGTGAGGCTGGATATTGAAAAACCTTTCTGACTAGGAGGTGGTGAATTAATTGGAATGGTTACCTAGGGAGGTGGTAGAATCCTCCATCTCTTTAGAGAGATATTTAAGGTCTGGCTAGACAGGCACCCTGTCCTTTTTCCCTTTCTTAAAGATAGGTACTATATTTGCTTTCTTCCAGTCCTCTGGGACCTCTCCTGTTCGCCATGAATTTTCAAAGATAATGGTCAACGGCTCTGCAATCACATCAGCTAACTCGCTCAGCACCCTCGGATGCAGTTCGTCCGGTCCCATGACACTGTATTTTTTTCACCTAGCACTGACATCACAGTCTCTCAGATCACAGTGTCTGGGGAAGATTTCACCCTGGAGAAGGACCAAATGTCTGAAATGAAATCCAGGAAAGACTACAGCTATGCTAATTGCAAGAGGCAATTGTCTGAGGAACAGCTAAGCACCACTAATACTGCCTTAGTAAGGGCATATGATCTCTGGCAGTTAAGATAACACACAGATTTGTGGTCCATGATGGCCTTCTCTCTGATCCTGGAGAATCAAATAATAGGAGAATCAAACAACAGCAAGCCCAGAAATACCTTCAAAAATTCACCTTTAGCTAGCAAGAAGATACTGCCCATTCATCCCAGATGAGATCCTGGGTCAGGAGCAAAAGAGACTGAGGTGCTGGACTGAGACCAAGGTTAGAGGGGGAGGCTATAATAGGAAGGGAGCCCAGAGTCAGAGGGAAACCCAGCCAAAGAGAAGGAAAAGATGGAGGTCTCTGGTGCTAAGGTATCAGACAGAAGGAATGAACAGAACTTCTGTCTTCTGAATGGTAGACTATTAATATTAGGATTCTGATTACATGGGTTTCCCCACATTTTTAATTTAGCTAAGTATTTGTATAAATTATTTGCCCTTTCTTAATTATTGTAAATACTAGGGCAAAATCTTTCATGACTTATTGCTTGAAAATAAAGATAAGTTCAAAGGCCTCAGATTTCCAGGCAGATACTCAGCTGTATAAGCTAGTCAAAATGACCAAGAGCCATGAGTGGTACTAGGGCCACTATGAGATCTGCCCCCATGGCTACCTGGCTTCAAGTCTGTGATAGCTTTTCAGATCAAATCAGATGAGCACACTCTGGCTATGTTACCGTGGCACTTTCGTTGTTAAAACTTTTGTCGCTCAGGAGTGTGAAAAAAAAACACACTCCTGAATGACAAACAGTTTTAATGATGAAAAGCACCAGTGAGGACAGCACTTCATCAGCGGGAGACAAAGCTACCACCCTTTGTTGGAGGTGGTTTTATTTTGTCATCAGGAGAGCTCTCTCCCAGCGACAAAGAGTGGCTACACTGCATTGTAAGATGTGTAGTGTAGACATAGCCTCTGCTGTTAGTTCAGCTCTTGGACCCAACCACATTTGGGAGCAATTTGAAAACGCTGGGAGAGTGGGAAGCAAGTGTGTGGTGAATGTCTGGCCTTTATTCTCTAAAAGTTTCCCTTGGTTCTAGTACTAGAATAGTTCAATTGATAATAACTACCGGAGCACTGTGTAGACAATACTTAAGGCAGCTGTGACCATTTTAAACACTGGGTCGTTTAACCCTGCTTAGAGGAGGTAGGCCTATAGAGCTCAGTGCCAGCACCCTGTCTGCCTTAGTACTCCCATCACCGCTGCTACTGACAAAGCTGAACTGATGCAGTTGAGCTGGAGCTAGTGTAGACCAGGCCTGTGGGGGAAGGGCCTGTCTGTGGCCTAGTTCAATACTGTCTAAGCTGGGATCCTATATTCAATTGGAATGAAGAAACAGAAAAGATAGTTCACTGAAATGAGAAAAGAAGTGACAGACAGTAAAATCTCTCCCCATGCAAAGATCACTTGTCACACTTCCCTCCTAATACATATAAGAACACTGGCTCAAGCAATAGCAGCTATTTTTAAAAATGAGGCATCTACAATTTGGTGCTAAGAAGAATTAGAGAATTAAAATCTGAGACTGCTCCAATCATCATGCCCAAGAGTCAAACCAATATTTCCCAGTCTATTTGGTGCAAGCAGTCTCTGCTCATCACTTATAATTCTCTTGTCAGCAAAATATGGATTTTTGCAGGGATCTGAGGTGTAATTGAAACTGTTTTTCAATGGAAAATTGGATTTTCAGCTAAATTCAGTTTTTCGTTAAAAGAATCTGCGCTCCATGGAAAATTTCAACTTTTCATCAAAAACTCAAACATGCAAAATCCAATATGTTTTCACATTTTTGTCTGAAAACTTCAAAATCGAAATGCCACCACAGTGCCTCATGGATGTTGTAGTTCTGGTGCCTCAAGTCCCCATTCTCCTCTATGGGCTTGGCTATCCAGCCACACTATATCTCCCATGATGCACTGTGGCAAGGGACTCCACGGGCACTATGACTTCAGCAAGAGGGTAGACCCATGACTCATCATGGGAGATATACTCCACTTAGGAGCCCAGCCCATGGAGGAGAATGGGTACATGATACACCCACATGACAATTCCCATGGGGCACTGCAGCAGCATTCTGAATCAAAACTTTCAGTTTCTGGCAGAAAATTTTCAGGTTTTGATTGTTCACTGAAAAGTCAAAACATTTTCTGTGAAAAAAAAATTGTTTTTCCAGGCAGCTCTAGAGATTATGGTAAAGTCACCACGTAAATGATGAGCTGTTTGCCATTCCCATCTTCCCCATATTTCTGCATTCCTCCAACTCCCCCCTTGCCCTCTGTAGCTCAGTTCAGATTTACATCTCCAGCTGAACCATTCCTGAGATCTCATTATGAGGTTCAGCTTGAAAGTGAAGTGAATTGCTTCACAGCCAGCATCTTGCTGCACTGCTAGCTTCTCCTTAGAAACCCTGAGTCAGCAGGTCCAATCCTAGGATTAATTCTAGATCTGGGTCTTACATATTGTAGCACAGTTCTTTGCCTTTCCACCACAGGACTTTGCTTCCTATGCCAACTGTAATGTCACAAGTAATCCAATGTAGTTTAACTAGCCTTTTAAGTTTCCCTCAGAGATTATTTAGATTTCATGTGAATTTTTAAGATGTAATAAGCAAAAATCTTTGGTCCGTCTGGTTTTATGTATGTACTGTATATTTTAAAATGAAAATGTCCAGCATGGTTACAGGGTAACAGTATGTAGGCCTGAGGCGTCAGATGGTTAGAAAGCCATATTCATGTGTGTACAGTTGTAATTCACTATCACCACACAGCAGTTCAAAGTAGCAGGCTGGTACTAATTACTGTGCTCTTAATGACTTCATCCATCAAACCATAACATGTTCTATAATTATACAGCGCAGCCATATGACAACCAAATGCCAGCCACTATTTCACAGGAGACAGTTACACAGCAAAATTCCCCATTAACTGCAAGCAGAAAACTTATTACTTAGATTCTGTTACTTTCTATAAGACAAAGTGGAGCCAAGACATTTAGTTTTTAAAAAGGGAGTGGACTATTACAGTAACTTTTGCATCTGAAAGTCACAGAGGCTTTTTTCACTGAATAATCAACACTTTTTATACTGAGTTGGATGGAGCAGCACTTCAAAATTTGAAAGCCAACATTCAAGCCCCTTCAGAAGAAATATATTGAAGGCCTGATGGAACCTTCATTCTCAGCCACTAAATGCGAGCAGTGCTGAGAAGCGCTTTTTCAGTGAGGTCCCGTCAAAACTCCACTCTGAACTTTAGAGTCCAAAAGATGGGGTACCAGCATGAATTCCTCTAAGCTTAATTACCAGCTTAGATCTGATAGGCTGCCACCACCCAAAAGTATAGTATTTTGGGACACTTCTGACTCCCCAGTCCTTCCCTGGGGACCACAAGACCCAAACCCCTTGAGTCTCACAACAAAGGGGAATAAACCATCCCCCCCCCACACTTTTCTTCATCCCAGATCTTTCCCTCTGTGGGTACATCAGGAGATCACTGTGATTCAAACTCCTTGAATCTTAAAACAGATAGGAATGTCCCTTCCCCCCTCCCCTTTTCCCCTCACCCAGAGGCAATACAGATTCAAGCTCCGTGAATCTAAAACAAAGAGGAAATTCAGCTTTCCCCCCCTCCTCTCTCTCCCTTCTCCCACCAATTCCCTGGTGAGTACAGACTCAGTTCATTTGAGCCTTAACAAGGGG
>NC_133769.1:315697169-315761116 GCF_003597395.2 Chelonoidis abingdonii | reverse complement strand
CTGATTGGTCCTCTGGTCAGGTGTTCCAGGTTCACTGTTTGTTAACCCCTTACAGGTAAAAGAGACATTAACCCTTAACTATCTGTTTATGACAGGGCTCCTGTAGGAATTCAGTCTCAGGCAGATCAAATGGCTTCAGCAGCTCTTGGATACACAAGAGGGGCATGATACCTGCATCATTCTGGAAAGAAGAGGGTGCAGCACCTGCTTCCCTCTGCACACTCAAATTCAGCTTGTGCAGAGCAGGGTGGGCCCCAGGATCCTCCAAAGCTTTCTGCAACCCCTTGGGAGAGGCCAGTACCTACAGCAGCTGTAATCCTGAGCTGCTCTTTCACTTCTTGAACAACCTGCAGTATTACTTTAAACAACATTTTAAGAGAATCTGGACAATAGTGGACCCCAACAGCACTGACTTTTAAAACTACGGACGAGATCTAATGCATCAGGAAGCAATGCATGTCCCCAAACAAACAAGCCGTGGTGTTCAGGTTGAGTGGATGTACTACAACAATCACCTGCAAGAACTGTAGCAAAGTTGGTTGCTAGTTCAAGCATTTTTATCAATTAATTACCAATCATCATATATTTTACCAGGAAACTAGTGAAATGTATGTCACTTGACCAGGATAGCTAACTCTTCCCCCCACACAGACTTCTTATCCAGAGGTGCACATTATTCTCCTGATTAAGTTTTAAAAGCAACTGTTCAGAAAGGACCAAATCACACACAGTTTTAATTGTGCTAAGTGACTATTTACTTTGGGAAACAATAGGCTTTATTTTCTTGTAGCAAAATTTTAATAGTTTATAATTCTTGTTCCCATGAGCACTTCTTATTTCTTAAGCATTTCAGTAGTCATCTGTCAAAGTAAAAGCTGCAATTATTAAACAACAAAAGAAATGGTTACTTATACCAACTGTGGTTCTTTGAGATGTGATACAGATGTGTATTCGTGTAGGTGTGTGTGCGCGCAGCGCACCAGAGCTGGAGAACTTTGTCTAGCAATACCCGTAGAGGGGCAGTGCTCGTGTGTGGCCCCACCCCCTGTCTATATAAGGCAGTGCCGTCCCAACCTCTCCAGTTTCTTCACACTGAACATCCACAATAGACTTCGATGCAAAAGGAACAGAGGTTGGGTCATGGAATACACGTCTGCATCTCATCTCAGAGAACCACAGTTTCAGTAAATAACCATTTCTTTTTTGAGTAGATGCAGCAGTGTATTCTATTTAGGTGACTCACAAGCAATACTCCCAGGGGGTGAAGCTCAGAGTCTATTAAGGATTGCAGGACCACCCTACCAAAACCTGCATCCACTCTAGAAGATGCAGTAATGATATAATGGGTCATAAATGCATGTATGAACAACTACGTAGCAGCCCTGCAAATGTCCAGTACTGAGATGTCACTATTGATGTTGCTTGTGCTCTTGTAGAATGAGCTTGCACCCGCTGAGGAGGTGTAGACAAAGCTATTTCATATGCAGTCTTGATAAAGGATGTTATCCACTGAGAGATCATCTGTGAAGAGACCGCTTGACCTTCATATGATCTGCATATGACACAAACAGAAGAGGCAAGGCATGAAATGGTGTAGTCCTGTCTAGAAGGCTAGACATCACGTGACATTTAATGTATGGAGATGCTGCTCCTGCGGAGATGAATGTGGCTTAGGAAACAACACAGGTAAATGAATGAAACTGAGAAACCACTTCAGAGAAAAATTTGGGGTGTGGTCATAAAGTCACTTTGTATTTGTAGAACTGTGTATAAGGAGATTCTGCCATCAGAGTGTGCAACTCACACGCTTATCACTACCAGGAACTCAGTCTTCCGACACAAAAGCAGAAAGGGACAAGATACGAGGGGCTCAAATGGGTGTCCCAATAAAGACATTAGGACCATGTAAAGGTCCCACGGAGGAACCAGCTCTCAGACTGGAGGATGGACACAAAGAAGCCCTTTTAAGAATCTTGCTACCATGATATTGGAGAAGACTGAACTTCCCTGAATGGGGGCATGAAACGCTGACATTGCTGCCACTGCACTTTCAATGAGCTAAGTGCAAGTCCCGATGACTGAAGGTGCAGCAAATACACCAAGATATCCTGGATAGAAGCCAGCATCAGCTGAATTCCGTGGGCCAATGACAACACTGAAAGCTGCTTCCATTTAACTGAATTGGCCATTCTGGTAGAGGGCTTTCTACTGTTGAGCAGGACCTGGTGAATAGCCTCCGAAGAGTGGTCTTCCTTTTTATTTATCCATGAAGCAGCCATGCTGTGAGATGCAATGAATTTAGCATGGTATGCAAGATGCAGCCATGATTCTGAGTGAGTAGGTTGGAATGGAGAGAAAGTGGTATGCCAGGCTGAACTGACAGTGTCAGATGGTTGGAGAACCAGAACTGCCTCAGCCATGCTGGGGCAGTGAGAATGAGCATGGTCCAATCTGTCTTCAGCTTACGGATGACCTGTGGGATGATTGGGGGGAAAACAACCATGCATTTAGTAAAAACCCAAGGGGCAGAAGAGAGGCCGAATAGAAGCACTGTATACTAAAAATGGTGCTCTACTACAATGAATCAAAGGAATTTTTTATGGTCTGGCAGAATTGCCACAGAAAGTAGGCGTCCTGAAGGTCCAGAGCAGCAAACCAGTCATTCTGAGACAACACGGGAAGACAGTCGATAGAGTGATGTAGAAGGGTTCAGCCGGAGCTTGTCCCTCTCCAGGGTGGCAGGGAACCACACCACCTTGCTACGTCCATCTGGTTATTTCGGGGAACTAGTCTGGCTGCGTGGTTTCACGCCGTGGCAACAACAGAGGCAAACAAACAGTTCTATTCCACAGGCCCAGGCCCTGGTTCAGGGGGGGAGGGGTAAGAGAGAGTCAGTGGCTCAGGCCCTCAGGCAGGGACTGAGCAGACAAATAAGTTTAGGAGGCCCATGCCCTGGCTCCAAAGGACCAGGGAGAGGGGGAGACTGCCACCCACACGTTGAGTGGCAGGGGGGACGCAGGCCCACCCATTCTACTGCATCCCAGCCCAGGGCCCTAACAGCAGCAGACGGCCCGCTGCTGTGTCAGTGGGGATCCTGGTTGCAACACACTGACATCAGCTCTGAGTGTGCTGCAGCCAGACTAGGGTGGGCTGCCCCCGGGCTACTTCCTACCTCCCCCTCTAGAAGTACCTGCGTCTGGATGGGGTCTTCCAAGGAATCAAGCAGCATGGGCTCTTTAGGGTACTCAGCAAGTGGTAGGCTTGGCAGCTCCTCTGGGTAACTTGCCACATGCAGGCTTAACAGCTTCTCCAGGGTCTGGTCGGCTTCAGGCCTTGGCTGATCAGGCCAGTCTTTGGGTCGGTCGCAAACTGCAGGAGTCTTCCAATGGGAGCTAGGCCACAAGCATCTGGCTTCTCCGGCGGCTGGGCCTCTAGTGAGCTCTGGGGTTGAGCTTTTGTACTTCCTGTCCTGCACCTTGACCTCTGGGGAGCGGGCGCAAGTTCCACTGGCTCCACCCACTTTGGCATCCAGAGGGGCTCATCCCTCTCCAGAGCGGCAGGGAACCACACCGGCTCACTACAAGTGACCATTCAGAACCTCATGTATATGATATATTTGTTGAAGCTGTAAAGGTCGAGAATGAGTCTTATACCTACCTAGGATTTGCGCACCAGAAAGTACCGAGAATAGAAGCCATGACCAATGGGTTCTAGCAGAACCTCCTCCATTGCTCCCAAAGCTAGTAGAGAGCAAACCTGCTCAAGGAGAAGTATTTCATGAGAAGGATCCCTGAAGAAGGACAGGGAGGGAGGATGGTGGGGAGGGATGGAGCGGAACTGAATGGCATAATGCTTAGGACCCAGCTGTCAGTGGTGATTGAACCCCAAACATTGTAAAAGCAGGCCAGCCTGTCCCCAAATGGAGGGGATGGGAAAAAAGGAGGGACAACTGAAACACTACTCTGGACCAAGTTGTCAAAATGGGCACCTGGGGCGCGGGAGACCGGGGGAAGGCATGTGGACTGGCCAAACCCTAGACCTGACTGCCTCCTCCTATGGAGTCTATGCCCTTTTCTGGGGTAGGTACAGCTGTCTCAGAGGAGGGAAAGGCTGCCCAAATGTGTATACAGACAATACTGCTGCTGTCGACCATAGTATGCCTCTGCACTGCCAGCGTGTACATACCTCAAGGACCACAGGGTAGCTCTAGAATCCTTGAAGGAGTGCAGAGTCTCATCTGTCCTCTCTGAAAACAGCTCTTTGCCAATGAACAGCAAATCCTTGATGGCCTGCTGGACATCTGGAGCAATGCCTGAATTCTGAAGCCAGGAAGCTCTTGTCATGGTCAACGCCAAGACTATTACTCTAACCAAAGTATTCACTGTCAAGGCCAGGTCATGGGCAATCAGACCTCATGGTCAAAGCCAGAGTCCACACTCAGGAATCAACTGGGATCAGCTTGGTCAAGATACTGGGAGATCAGAAGCATAAGATCAGTGTGTTGGTGCACTCCAAATTACGTTATGAAAATATGCTAATAAGTGTGACTATAATGTAACTGGAATATGCTTCATGCAAAAGTTGTCTTGTAAGGTATCATTACAAAGCTTATAATCTACTGACTGTGTTTATCCTATTTGCATAAAGGTATCATTCTTGTATCCGAAACTAGAAATATGAAACATAACTCTGAGGTCCTATTGTAATTATGCAACGTGTGAGCCATTAATGGTGGCTTGGAATCTTGATGGCTCCCATTAACCAGGACAATTGGCTGTAAATAGCTCTGTTTACCTGAAAGTCTTGCTGTATACCTGTGTGCTGGCAAGCGGGTAATAAAGTCTTATAGTGACCTGTGATCATGTCACCTAGTACTGGAATCCATCTTTAACCTGGTACTTTTCCATTTAGAAGGAGGGGTGGGAACCCAGAGAGGGACAAAGGATCCCTGCCTTGTGCAAAAGATATATAAGGGGGTGGAACAGAACAAAGGGAGCTGCAGTCATGAGAAATCCCCTAGCTACCACCTGAGCTGGAACAAGGACTGTACCAGGGGAAAGGATTAGGCCAGGACTAGAAGGAGGCTAGTCTGTCAAAGAGGCTCATGGGAACATCTCTGAGAGTGAGATTTACCTGCATTTAGTTTCCTACTGTACTAGACTTAGACTTGTGTGTTTTATTTTATTTTGTTTGGTAATTTACTTTGTTCTATCTATTATTACTTGGAACCACTTAAGTCCTATTTTTTGTATTTAATAAAATCACTTTTTACTTATTAATTAATCCAGAGTATGTATTAATACCTGGAGGGAGGCAAACAGCTGTGCATATCTCTCTATCAGTGTTATAGAGGGCGAATAATTTGAGTTTACTATATAAGCTTTATACAGGGTAAAAAGGATTTATTTGGGGTTTGGACCCCACTGGGAGCTGGGTATCTGAGTGCTGGAGACAGGAGCACTTCTTACGCTGTTTTCAGTTAAGCCTGCAACTTGTGGGGGATATGGTTCAGACTTGGATCTGTGTTTGCAGCAGGCAAGCGTGTCGGGCTCAAACAAGGCAAGGTACTGGAGTCCAAAGCTGGCAGGGAAAACAGGCTCAGAGGCAGTCCCAGCACATCAGGTGGCAGTCCCAAGGGGGTTTCTGTGACCCAACCCATCACAATTAGAACCACAGATCAGAGGTCAGGAGCCAAGCCAGGACGCTGTGAGGTCAATCCAGAGAGCAAAAGCAGGAAGTACAGCACACATATGCCAGAGCACTGTGGAGCTCAGTTGTTGAGATAGCTTCCTGTTTCTGTTGCTGTCTTAAGTAGGGGCAGTGGGCCAATCAGCTGCTCTGACACTCAACCAATAGGAAGTCAGGAGTGGAGCCTCAAACTCAGGCAGGGCTTCATGGGTCCTGGATCAGCAGACTGCCAAGTGGAGAGTTGAAGTGTGGCTGCTCCTGTGGACCCAGATTTGAGGCTCATGAATCACGATAGTCGCTATGACCAGCACTGGCTGCAGCGAAGTCTTAGCCATGAAGCAGCCTGCGGCGACAAATGCCTGAAATTCCTCTCTCAAGGCTTCAGGCAACTGGTCTGCAAACTTAAATATAGCTGTCCAGTTCACAAAGTCATACTTGGGCAGCAATGCCTACTGCTTAGTAATATGCATCTGTGAGGAAGAGGAAGTATAAATCTTCCCGCTTACCACGTCCATTTGTTGAGAGCCTTTATTCCTGGGAGTATTCTTAAACCTGCCCTGTTGGGCATGTTCATTCACCACAGTTACTACTTGGGAATCTGGGGCTGGATGGGAGTAAAAACCCTCAAATCCCTGCACTAAAACAAAGTAGTGCTTCTCCATGCACTTTGTTGCGGGTAGTACCATAGTCAGTGTGCTCCAGAGGACCTTAACAGGCTCAAGGAGCACATCATTAATAGGGAGGGTGACTCTCTCAGGGGCAGATGGCTGCAGGATACCTGCTAACTCGTGGATTTTCTTCTGCAAGAACTCCACTTGAATACCATGGGAAGCACCTATGTGCTGCAAAAGGTCCTAGTAAGCCTTGAAATTCTCCAGTACCAAAGGGGAGGAAAAGTCAAGCAGTGCAGAATCATCCAGGGATGAAGACAAAGAAGTTAATATTGCCAGAGCCACATCCTGCTCCAGGACAGGACAACTGCAGAGGCTCTGCAAGGGGAAGGCTCACTGGTGCCTGGGCCTGTGGCTGATTGACGTTCACCACCACAGACCTGGTCAGTGATCATGCCTTCAAGCGAGACAAGAAGTGGAACATCCACAACTGAAGAGCGTCCCACTGATTCCATGGAGGCCACTGGTATGGATAGGGCATTGGTGGCCAGTAGGTGCCAGGCCAGGTGCCTCCAATCCAACCACTGGATGAGCACCAATCCTGGTACCCATAGCACTCCATGAACAGCCACCAATGCAGGTCAGGCGATGGAAAGTGAGAGGAGAAAGATCCCGACTCAGACACTGAAAAATCCTTGGCTTCAGGGGATAAAAGTGCAGCCATCCCTGAGGGTGTGGGCAATCAATCCAACTTATTCACAGCCCAGAATGATGAGGGGGCTGGTGCCAACAGTGGAAACAGTACCAATGGCACTATGCACATCTCTGTTGTTTCCAATGCCAGAAGTAGTGTTGATCCCAAAGTTGGCAGCAATACCAAGGCAATTGTGGTGAGTAGATCTAAGTATGTCAACTTCAGCTACGTTATTCACATAGCTGAAGCTGCGTAACTTAGATCGATCCCCCATCTAGCGTAGACCAGGCCTTAGCCAATTTCTAATCCAGCACAGAACTTCACCTCCTCTCACCCTATGGCTACTTAGTTTTCTTAAATAGTCTCTTTTGAGGGATTTTGTCAAACGGTTAAATTAATTATGTTAGCTGGTCTTATCTACTGTTTTGTTGACATCACAGTATATGTTAAGTTGAGACACAAGGTAAAAAGGAATTTTCTCCTTCCAAAGGAGTCAGGATGGTTGAGTGGACACAAGGAACTGCACCTTAAGGCTGTAGAGACCAGCTCAGTCACCATAATGTAGGAACATTCTAGGCTTCAAATCTACACAGTGCAGGTGCAGTCTGTTGTATCTACAAAAGCATGGCCACAAGTGATTTTTGCAGGACAGAGAAGGCAGAGGAACCTGACCAGAACATTGTTGTATGACTGCCAGTTTGCTCCTGTCTATTAGCAGGAATAACGCCTAGGTGCCCCTTTAGCATGACAAAGATCAGGCTTAAAACCATGCTCTCAGAAAATGCTCATTCTCTGTTCTCATCCTGCCCCTTTTCATACTCCACATTTAAAAGTCAAAGAGTAAATGCAGAGAGGGGTTGAGACCAATTATATCCTCAGTGCAAAGGCTTCCACTTGGCCCTTAACTTTACTTGACCTATGCATAGCTGGCACTTATTTGCAGCAGCCTTGCACACCCAAATGAACATTGTCCAAGTACTCACAGGATTAAGACCTTCAGCATGAAAGATGACCATCGAGGTCAATCCATATATTAGTAATGGTTTGTACTTTGTATTATGTAATGTTTTTTCTTGTAATTCCTTGTCCCGTTATTTAAAAATGTATTTCATTGCCACTTCTTTTGCCAACCTTGACAACTGGTTTTAGATGTGAATTACCTTCTTTGTAAAGGAATTTCTGCTGAATACCCTCAGAGACCAGTCCTTTCTCAGCTCCTTTTTGTTTGTGCTTTCTCGATGTGGAGCCCGTTCACCTATTGAACAGTTATATGCCATACACCTTTTTCTCTCAGAATTCTATGCACTTCGTTCACATCCTCTATGAATCTCGTTTTCTAATGAATAGTTGCATAGTACCAGCAGAAAAGGGAAACTGTTCAAATAGGGTCCATATAGATAAACAGCCATTACTGCCCTTTATCAGAAATAACAGACTCAAATTACAAGGGTAGCAGGGTTCTGAGTTTTTTTGTGTGGACCAGCCCACATTCACCAACAAAGCCACACGCTGCACTCCTTGGGGCATCTGCCCTTAAACACGGTTTTGCATCTGAGTGTGGGAGGCAAACATATTCAAAGACTAGACAATGGCTGAAAAACTATTGAGACAGAATACGAGAAGAGACAACTGGAAAAAATTACTTCAGCACGGAATCCTGGATGTGTCACATTCTGAGATCACTGTGGCATTTGCCAGGTCCACGTAATCACAGCAGTGTAAGGGTAGTACTCAAAGGCGGGTGGGAGGAAAGCTGGAATGTAAGAGAAAAATGACAAAGTCATTATTATCCACATCACCCTCAAACAGGAGGGAGTGTCCAATGTCTGTAACGGTGGCCACAAAACAGCTACAGTGCCTGAAAAATCTGGATCTCCTTCTCCAGGAGCTATCTCACTTCCATCTAGCCTCGAGATAAAGTATATTATAGCAAGCATTCCCAAGCAAGCAAGCTCTTCCCTGTTTTTCAGGAAGAATCTCACAACAGTCAGAGAGAGATACTGCAGTAACACACGGCCCTGATTCTCACTTACACACTCTGGCAGGGGAAAGGGCACTTAAAATGGATTAAAAAGTTATGAACTCCACTTTAAGGCCACTTTATATTGCTAAAAAAACAATGAGGAGTTTGGTGACACCTTAGAGACTAACAGATTTATTTGGGCATAAGCTTTCATGGGTAAAAAAAACCCCACTTCTTCAGATGCATAGAGTGAAAATTACAGATGCAGGCATTATTATACATGAAAAGAAGGGGTTCATGTATTATAAGGTCTGCATCTGTAATTTTCACTCCATGCATCTGAAGAAGTGGGTTTTTTACCCATGAAAGCTTATGCCCAAATAAATCTGTTAGTCTTTAAGGTGCCACCGGACTCCTTGTTGTTTTTGTGGATACAGACTAACACGGCTACCCCCGATACTTTATATTGCTAGAGTGTGTAAGTGGGCCTTAACGTAAAGGAGAATCAGGCCATACCATTTCCCTGTTCTTTATAGGATCTTCATCTCACCATTCTGATCTCATTTTAATTGGGAAGGTTGCATGGGAAGATGCAGCATCACAGCATGGGCTGACAGCACTTTTAAAGACAGACGCTTACATAAAACAGTCACATGTGTGTGTTTTGTATAGCGATTAGGGGCAGGAAAAGCTTGGAGCAGTGCAGCTTTTGCTATACATTTTGCAAACTTGCAGCACCAGAACCTAAACCCGCCTGCCTTTCTGTGGCCCATGCAAAGGGGTCCCAGAGCCAGGATCTACTCAGTGGCATATGAGGAAGTGTCAGCCTCACGCTCTTGTCTGTGCTTCAAGGATGGACTACCAGAATCAGCAATTTTTCAGCCATTTCACTGACTGCCTTTTATAGGACTTTGGCAGACTCCAATGCGCCTGGCTTTGGCAAGTTCTTGTTTCATCCTAACTGGCTTCCTAGGGCCAAATTTCACCCTGTACAGTGGGCCAGTTCAAGGCCCCAAGGGCTTAAGTGGGACTTACCTGGGGCACGGGCCTTGTATTCTTCTGCACAAGAGCAACTTTCATCATGTGAGAGGGGCCGGGCACCTGCAACTGCCACTAAATTAAAAAGAGTTGCAGGTGTTCAGCACATCTTAGGGTCTGACCCATTATAAATAATGTTAAAAGAGATTAAGCAAAATTGACAGCACCAAAAGATTTTGCAGCCTTGCAAGCTCATTTATTGGAGGTGGCCTGGATCATTCTGTCAGTGACTGAGTGATTGTTTCCTTCAGGGGAGCGTGGGGGGAGGGAAATGAGTTTTAGAACACCAGATTCCAGCTTCTTTTTCCTCTCTATCTTTCATTCCCTTATCTACCCTGTCTGCCAGCCTCCTGCTGCCAGTGCCAGATTTAGTGCATTGTTCATGCCACTCAGTACCATGTTGGACAGAAAACTATGGGATATCGTAGCATCATCATGTGATTTCTTCTGCTTCTAACAACCTTTATCTGATGAACAGTCAAATATACATGGGAAGACTGTGCCATGGAACAATTCATCTTCTATGAAAAGGCTTCTTCACAGTTAGACAATACACAGAATTCATATTTCTTAGGTTGAAAAAAAAATGGAAAAGCATCCAAGGCCATACCTTCTCTAACCCAACAGGTCAAAGAGCAGATGAGACATCAGTGAGGTTAGTAGGAAACTTGCCAATTTGTGACCAGGTCTAACATAGCAGAAAATGAAAACATTTTAGAGATGAGTCATGTGAAGCTGGCAGTGATGCTCACAAATTTGAAAAATGACAATTTTATCTCCCAGTATTTAAAAATTGAACACAGTGGTCACATAGTGCACTTTAACCAAAGCAGGTCTTCTGCATCAGGATACATATATACCAAGATAAAGATTATTAGACTGCATGTAGCATTACATAGATATCATGTAGTAAGACTAGACATATTAAAGCCTATATTAATGTCTTGAATAAAATCATAATAATAGTAATACCACCTAGCACTTTTCATCAGTAGATCTCAAAGTGTTTTAAAAGAACCCAACTCTCTACAATTATTGCATTCAGCAGGTTTTGAGGTATCATTTTAATTTGTGGCTTATTTAAAATTTTACCAGACAGTTGTGTCAATAAACAATGTGTTGCAACTGAAAAGGATTGGCTATACAATGAACACACACCCACACACACAATGCTGGGTGGGTTGGCTAAATTAGATCAGTCATCATTCAACTTCCTGCATAACTAACTGAAATGCTAAGTATATATGGAAGGCAACATGTACTGATATTCATATTCATGTCATGGTAAGCAAAATTCTTTTATTAAACTACAAAATTTTAACAATCCAGGAAGAACATCAAAAGAAGCAACAGGTTTCTAGTCATTAGAAATCTGCATTTAGGAAACTCCTGGGACAGAAGCAACATGTACATAGATCTATAGATAAAGAGATAATAGGCTATGCAAGTTTTGCATGAACTTCTGTTTATCTATATCTGTTTTACTGAACCTCTTCAGTCATTTTGTGGTCAGTCTTATTAATACACTTTAATCCAAATACTGCTACATATCTCTTGTCCACTTATTTTACTCCATTAACTCCATAACTCCATTAACACCCATTCTAAAAGTTAAAGGAGACCAATGCACACCAGAATCCATCAGTGTGGCTCTCAAGCTACCAATGTGCTGGATAATTATTTAAATGATTAAGAAAAAGAAGCATTGTAAGCCATTGGGCAGATTCACCAGTCAGGGGCCCAGGGTTGCCAGCTTTCTAACTGCCAAAAACCAAACACCTTTGCCCAGTACCTAGCCCTGCCCCTGCCCTGAGGCCCCACCCCTCCCCAACCCTTTCTCTGAGGCCCTGCCCCCCACTCCCTCCATGCCCCCTCCCTCCATCACCCACCCTCATTCACTTTCACTGGGCTGGGGAAAGGGGTTGGGGTGCGGGAGCAGGTGAGGGCTCCGGCTGGGGATGCAGGCTCTGGCTGGGGCCATACATGAGGGATTCAGGGTATGGGAGTTCTGGGCTGAGGTGTGGGGCTGAGGAGTTCGGTGTGTGGAAGGGGGCTCAAGGCTGAGGCAGGGAGTTGGAGTTTGGGAGGGGGTACAAGCTCTGGGCTGGGGGTGCAGGCTCCAGTGCAGGGCCAGAAATGAGGGGTTTGGAGTGTAGCAGGAGGCTCTGAGCTGGAGCAGGGGGTTGGGGTCTGGGTGGGGGCACAAGTTCTGGGAGGGAGTTTGGGTGTGGGAGGGGGGCTCAGGGCTGGGACAGGGGGGTTGGGCACAGAAGGGGAGACGGGGAGGAATGCCGGCTCTTGGTGGCGCTTACCTTCTGGGCATGTCTCTCCAGTTCCTAGGCAGAGATACAGCCAGGGGTATCTGCACAGCATTCACTGCCCCTTCCCACAGGCGCCGCCCCTACAGCTCCCATTTGCTGCAATTCCTGACCAATGTGGGCTGCAGAGCTGCCATTGGGGCAGCACACAGAGCCCCCATGGCCACCTCTACACCTATGAGCCAGAGAGACATGTTGCCACTTCCCAGGACCCACACAGAGCCAGGTAGGGAGCCTGTCTGCACCGCCAACCAGACTTTTAATGGCCCAGTCAGCAGTGCTGACTGGAGCCGCCAGGGTCCCTTTTTGACCATGTGTTCTGGTCAAACACCAGACACCTGGCAACCCAAGTCAGAAAGCCCAATACATTTCACCTGCTGAGTCCACAATGCTTAATCAACAGAAGATACAAAGGCTCTAAATAATACAAAACACTTAGGAACTTTCCTACGTTCCACAGCTGGGAAGGGGACCCATATAGATTTCCCCTTTCATAGCCCTTCCTGGTTACTGAGCTGGACCCCACACTGGGTATTTCCATGACCCTAGATTTCTCCTATTTTCTCCCCTTGCCTACAAGGCAAAAAGCTTTATATCCAATTTCCAGTAGGTCACATGACCTGTAACTACTGCTCCCAGTTTTTAAAGGCCCAAGGGCCATAACAGGCATATTGGAGAGAAGACAGTAATGGATATACATTAGAAAATAATTCTTTGTGGAGATACAGACCATGGGGAAGAGTATAGTGCAGTGGATAGAGCACCAAACTGAGAATTACAAGTCCTGGACTCCATCTTTAACTTAAAATGTGATCTTTACAACACTTAAACTTTGTGAATCAATTTCCTCATCAGTAAAGTGCCGATCATAATTAAAACCTCTTTTAAATGCTTCGAGATTAAAAGTGATATAAGTGATCATTCTCATTGTTATTTCCAAATCAACCTGTGTCTTTTCTCTGCACGGTCCATTTAAAATTAACACATTCAATAGACTATGTTTTAGTGAGTCATTAGGGAAGTAGGCACATAACCCCACTATATTACAATACTTCAGAAAAAAAGAGGGGATTTTTTTTCTGACTCAGATTCTTTTGAAAGAGCACCAACAGGGACTGGAGGGGAGGGGAACTGAGACAGAAAGTGATCACAGCATGAAAATGTCCTTTTTAATAAAAAGAGAAAGTAGCACAAGGACATTTAGGTAATTCAAAGTTCTCAACAAATGGAAAGTTTGAAGCAATGTAAATAAGAGGGTCAATCTGCTTTAATAATATTAAAATAACTAAGCAAACAGCAAACCTTTTTTCATATTTATTAGCATTGACCTGATGTCATAAAAAGAGCCCAGATGGAATTTATTGCTGATGGATCTTAATTCTGACTCTTTGTGGTTTCCATGCATAGCACCTAAGTGAGATATTGTATATTCTGATTAAAGTCTATTGCATGCCAACTGACTTCAGAAATGGCAACTTGGAATCTTTCAAGTTCATTCTCTCTCTTTTTATTCTTCTGTTCTCATCTCCTCCCCTTAGCATATTTCCTGTTTCCTCATCCTGTAATAGTTATGTACTTGAGTGGTGGATCAAACACCTTCAGAGCTGTTGTTGTCAAGTTTTATTAACATTTCCCACATTGTTTCCTGTTTTCATGCTGATGCCTCAGTCAAAAAAAAAGTCCAAATCAGTGAGCAATCCACCAGCTCAATACTTACTCCAAATTGGTAGGAGATAATTATTTGTACATAGCGCTATCCAATCCAAAGGAGTTTAAAGACTGTACAGAAATAATTTAACTGACCAATGGGGGGAGGGATAGCTCAGTGGTTTGAGCATTAACCTGAAAACCCACCATTATGAGTTCAATCTTTGAGGGGGTTACTTAGGGATCTGGGGCAAAAAATCAGTACTTGGTCCTTCTAGTTAAGGCAGGGGGCTGGACTCCATGACCTTTCAAGGTCCTATTCAGTTCTAGGAGATATACCTATCTCCAATTATTATTATTTTTGAAGTGCAGCTACTACTGAGGTGAGATGCAGCAGACTTTAAAGATAGCAATATTGTGCAAGGGACAGGGAGTGAAGAAGAATGCTTTATCTATTGGAAAATGTAGGGGGAATTTGGGTTGGCAGAACGGAATTGCCTAGGGTCACCAAATGTCCCAATTTTATAGGGACAGTCCTGATATTTGGGGCCTTGTCTTATATAGGTGCCAATTACCCCCCACCCTCTGTCCCAATTTTTCACCCTTGCTCTCTGGTCACCCTAGAATTGCCTGACCTGGAATTTGAACAAAGGGGCAATATCCCTGGCTCTTGGAAAAGTGCCACATTATTTCTTATGACCACAGGACCTCAGTTTTATATCTCATCCAAAGGACAACAATTCCAGTTGTGGCCCCTCCTGTGCATGGATTTCAGACACAGAAATGTAAGTTGCCCAGGAGAAGGATATGGAGAGGCTGACATCAGTGCTGGAAGAGAGACGTCTCCAGGAGCCAACCCAAGGAGGAGGAGGAGATGAGGCGCAAGAAGCAAGATGGAATACAGCCACACTAAGCAGAAGGCGAGAGAAGAGCCAGATGGAATGGGCTCTAGAGCAGGAAAACTGCATGAAGAAGGAATTGTGACAGGTTAGAAGCGAACACCGCCACCACAACTATAGGGTCAAATGAAAAGAGAGGTCACAACATGAGAGAGCAGTGACAAAAGCTGTACCAGATTGTGAGGGAGACTGCCTGTCAGAGCCTAAATCTAGTGACATTCAGGGCCTACTGCAAAAACTGGTTCATTTTGTTTACCATTTATTAACTGGTTTTGATGTATTTTAATGTGTAACAAAAGCACGTTGCTTCCATGACAACAGGCACTAAAGAAACCAGTAAAATGTAACAATTGCAGGAATTGACCCACTATCATGAATAGTCATGATAGAAAAGGTTTATTAATATAATTAGCATTCAGAGTGCCTTACAAAAGGTAGGTAAGTATCCTTAGCCCCAGAATGCCATACAGGAAACTGAGGCAGAGACAGGGTTAAGTGACTAATCCAAGGTCACAGAATTAGTCAGGGGAAGAGCTGGAAATAGAGACCTGGTGTCCTGACTCCCTTTCTACTGGACCACGCTGCTTCCCCTCTTTTTTCTCTCTCATTAAAATATTTCTTCACTGCAAAATGAATTGTGTGGCAGTGGGAGGGAGAACAAAATGCTTTTGAGTCAGCCTGCAGTGTTAGAACCAGATGCACCATTGATACATATTTAGAACATGCCAGTGACTGAAAGCTGTTTCAAGCCCACACTCTCCCACAAAACACCATTGCAGGGACTGAGGGAAAGGAGTAGCTTTTAAATGGTTTGAGACTTAAAAAGAAAGAAAAGAAAAACACAAGATAATCTGATTTCATTTTAAATGTTTCTATGTCACTACCCAAAAGTCTGTGTAAAAAAGGGAACTGAGAACCTTGTTTTTTACTATTCTGTTATCTTGTGGTGTTTGCTAGCTCCGTTGCTTTACAGGATACAGTATGTTCTGCTGTATTCAATGTCACAATGCTCACAGCAGCATATAAACCACTATGTGCTGCAACACAGTTCTTGGTGACATGAAACAAATGTTTTCATTTTAAAGATTAGCAGATTAAAGATTGGTATCAGAGATGTAAGAAAACACTACCTGGCAGATAATCTCACTCTTTTAATAAATTTAAAAAAAAAATTGTGAATCCCACCAGTCTCAGGACTGTTGTTTGTTTGTACTTTAAAATACTCCTGCTCCTACTTGGACACAAATTCTGCATGGAGCTGAAAAGCAGTCAGCGGGGCAGCCGTGTTATGAAAGCAAAAATTGTCCCAAGGACTTTGTTTCCTTTGCTTTCCTGTTCCTGTCCAAAAAATATCATTCGGGCTTCCATTAAGGGCCTCTGATCTCTCAGTGCATAAAATTCTTGTTGATGTTACAGCATTGCCAGCCCCAAGCATTAAAAATTCATGGATCAGGCACCAAAAAATCATGAAAATACAAATTAATTGGAGGAAGAGGTATTTACTTCCTGGTTTTTGAGCATGTAGGTGTCATGTCATCAAGTTCCACTGTTCAACCATGAGGGCTAGAAGCTTGCTGTTTTTCAAAAAATGAAAGATTCCTACATAATCACTAGCTGGGGCTTTAAGAAAACCTCAAATATCACTAGATTCATGATAAAATTGGAAGAGTTGCCAACACTGATCTGGAATTCTGTGAAGAGCAGTAAGAGCCAAATCTTAACAAGGTGACACAAAATTAAGGCTTAGATTGTGAGTGGCTCCTGAGCAGCCCTGCTGGGGCAGAAAAGGTGAGCAAGAATCTTTTCACCCCTTGTGCCATTCACAAGACATGCCCCTGCATTCCCTACCAGCTGAGACTCCTCATCTCCTCCTCTCCCTCCAGGAAACAGGTCCCTGAAACAGTGGTAGCACAAGATGGAAGAGAAAGAATGTTATGATGACCATCCCTTTTCTCTTCCATACCAGCCTGCTGAGCAGGGTCAGCACACTGGTAGGAGCAAATGATGGAGCAGATTGTGCCCCTTCAATGGGCAGTGAGCAGCAGGGGAGATTGTGTCTCCCTGATTCCAAATCTGTATTGCAGAGAGCTGCTCTCACCAGCTAACCAGAGCCCCAGATCTAACTCCATAAACACGCTGAAAATTCTTCCAGATGGGAAAAATCTTGAAATTTCCAAGAGGGTCAAACTATCATGGTAGTCAATAACACAAAAGTCTAAGAGCAGAAGCAGTTATATCGGCTGAACCCTCCTCAACACACTCAGATTTCCAGAAAAGCAATTATTCTAGAAAGATAACACATCACATATGTAGTTTTAAAGCAACAGAATCATAACCTAATTCCCTGTTTTCCAACTCCAGTCTACAGAAATATTTTTAAATGAAAACTTTGTTAGGGTCCTGACCCAGTGTGAGTCTAAGAATCACTTGGGAGGTTCTGAGCATCCTTATGTCACCATGAAACCTATAGGAGCTGGGGTGACTCAGCACTTCTCAGGATCAGGCCCATAGTGCTTTCTCAGTGCAGACTGCCATTCCTTGAGGTCATTTTCAAAGAAGCGGTTAGGCTCAGAGTATTCGTGCTGCAGTTCCTTGGCTGGATGATTATCCTAAAGGGTGTGTGGCAGTCAGCTCACAATGAGCTCAGCAGGACTTTTGATCCCAAGAACTTAAAACTGATGCACAGTTCACTGCAGGTCTAGACTATTTGCTACGCAAAATGTTTTGCAAATAACTAGTGGTGCACATCCCGATTTAGCTGTGTGCTCACCGATTTTATGGTCAGTGTTCAAATGTGCTGCCATCTGGTAGATTTCAGGACAAAAATCAATATCAAAACTGCAATCAAAACGGGCAATCCGAACCAAAATCTCTCTTGCACTTTAGCAAGCCTGTGTTCAATTGTAATGCACTACATTTTGAGAGGGGAATTAGAGGTAAACTTTCTAGCATGTGGCATAAACTGTCAGCAAGCTCAAAAACTTAAGAAAAAAAAGTGACAACATGTCTTTTTTTTACACCCACACAGTGATGTAGGTTTTGCTTTTGGGTGCCCCAAAAATTCCCCTGAGCACTTTTATCACTACACATCACTCCACAGTTTAGTCAGCCAAACCATAGCTTTTTCCAGAGCATCTTGACAAACTGCACATGTACATATACAAATATCACACAGTCTCAAAACTGAGGCCCTGGTAAAAATCTCTACCTTGTTTTTCTACAGAAATGAGTAAGATTTTCCTATATAGTTAAAAATATTATGTGTGTGCTGGTGTGTAGATATAGAGATAGAAAATATCATTGTAAGGATGAATATTTATAAGAAGACCTTTTGTATTTTTTTCAAACATGGTTTGCTGCATTTTACTTATATTTCTACATTTGAAGACTTTGCACTAAAAGTACAATACTTAACAACAACAAAATCATATATAAAATTACTTATTACTATTATTATTAACTTTGTGCCTGATTTGACAACATTTACTCACACTGATGAGAACATACTCAGATGAGTAACCCTACTGAGGTCAATAGGACTGCTCATCTGAGTATGTACTACTCCAGTGGTTTCAACCTTTTTTCATTTGCAGACCCCTAAAAAATTTTGAATGAAAATGTGGACCCTTTGGAAATTAGCAGCAGAGAATTTGACCCCGATACTTAGATTGTAAACTCTTTTGAACTGGACTTTGTTTTATATATTTAAGTACCCTTCATGCTGACATTACTATGTACGTGTCAGATTCTGCAACCCTTACTCACATTGAATAGTATGGTGGTTTTCAACCTGTGGTCTGTGGCCCCTGGGGGTCCGCAGACTATGTCTAAGATTTCTGATCTCTTGCAATAACAACAGTTTTTAAAGCATCATTAGAAGAGTAAAGATCACTGGAAAACTGTTCCATCGCTCTACAAACCTTAAACAGATTCAAACAATTACATTCTAACTGAACTCCTTTGAGAGAGTTTTGCACAGGCCTCCCTCCTCTTCCTTCCCCCTTTTAGTAAAACATTCTGCCTCCCTGCTTGACATTTTCATATTCAAAATAAGCCTGCTTGAAATTGCAGCTGCATCTGCAGGCACGGTGACACCTGCTTAGAGCAGCACTAACGCCTAACTTTCTAGGCCTCTGGTGGCCTTCCATGAACCCACGCAACCTATTAATTACTGCAAGTTTAAATCTTCACTCTACACCTTCTGTAAGGCATGATAAAATACTGCAATGATTCCCTAAATGTTGCAACTAATATGCTTTAAAACCTAAGCAATTAGATAAACCAAACAGCTGAGTACTATACCAGAGCCTTGTTTCTCATCCTCATCTCTAGCTCGTTAATAATTCATTTAATTCTTCATTAACTCTCGCAGGCATGAAACAATCTATGTACACTATTTATGCAGTACGAGCAGCATGATGCTGTCAGATCTGCACCACAGAGCTCTGAAATTTGCTATGCTCCAATAAGGAGCTTTCCAAAAAGGGCAG
Source organism: Chelonoidis abingdonii (assembly GCF_003597395.2). Taxonomy (NCBI): domain Eukaryota; kingdom Metazoa; phylum Chordata; order Testudines; family Testudinidae; genus Chelonoidis; species Chelonoidis abingdonii. Next base: position 315,741,768 of record NC_133769.1, on the reverse strand, counting down.
ATTTTTTTTATGCGGGTGTCTTATGTGTTTGTGTTCAAAGAACTCTGGAAGGGGTGTAGTTAAATATAAAGTGGGTGAAATCCACCCTAAACAATACAATGCCAGAAGCAAAGAGCAAACCTTGGGGGATGTTTCTGAGTACAAATTAATGCTAAAATAATTAGCTAGAATAATTTGCACTCTTCAGTATTGGAAGCTGTGTGGTCAGTAGGGAGTTGTCTGGCTACATGCGTTGGGGTTTTTTCCACATCTGTCAGCTAAATGTGAGATCCCAGTGTAAAATGTAGCACTCATGAACATTCTGTGGCTTCATGACCTTCCCTGGAAGACATCAGACCGAATGCTGCACTCAGTTACACTGCTGTAAAACCAGAGTAACAATGCTGAACTCAGACTGAACACCACAACAGTACTTGGCCCATGAGTCTGTCAAGCATATAAAAATAAACAATCATTACGCTATTTTGCAGATCTGTATTTATAAAACACATGGTCAGCGTTTAGCTAATAACTGGGATCATATCTTGGGGCTTGAGCTGAATGTTTATAATTAATCCTCAAAATGTCTCTTGCTGGCTTCACTGCATACAATAGTCTCCTTGGTAATTTTCACTGATCATCTACCTAAAAGAGAATACCATTATCTGAAGCATATTCATGTTTGTGCTGAAAGAAGAGGGTCCCAATGGATAATCTGAGAGATTGTTTCATAATGGATCTAGCTGTACACAACCAAAATGTCTCATATCACATAAAAACTCTAACTGAATGTAATGGGAACAGAGTCTATGCCAGCATAATACTGGGGTACCATCACAGCCAGATCCTCAGAACGCGCGCGAGAGAGAGAGAGAGAGTGAGATGCGTGTTTGTGAAAGGGGATAATCTGGGGAAGGTTCTGTTTTGCTCATAATGCACTGACGTTACCAATATTTTCAATGTATTTATCTTCTGACTGGCTGTATCTGGCCTATAGCACTTTCTAGACGGTCAGAATATGCTCATGTCATACAGAAACTAAGTTAAATTAAAATAGTTCAGCCCTACAATGCTTTATTCATCAAAGTTCAGTTCTATACATACTGGGCCAACTGATGAAATCTTTGGTCAGATCTGTCTCGGACAAAAGTCAAATATCCTAATCTGTAGGAGGTCTGTCTGAATAAGAACTAAGGTACGGCTATGGGATTTGAACTACTGTGGAGGAAAGAAGCATGATCACAGAACATCATCTAGATAGCAGTTTTCATCTGAATTTGTTTTATTGTGTCTCTAATCAGTACACATCAAAACATCTCTTCATGAAATAATGTTAAGTTTTTTAAACACTGCAAGCTGAAGTTACTTATGTTCAGGGCGGGTTAACATCCAGGCTGGCATTTTTCATTCCTGTGTGAGATTTTAGCAAATCCACCCTAGACCAGTGGAAAATTGGTCTCGCCTCACCTACTCTGTTAGGAAAGCTGCATTTGGAATTCTGAGACCATCCTCCCACAAAGTCACATTTAGCATAGCCCAGGAGCACCGCTCACTGCACTTTGACATTAAAAATATTGTTTGATAAAAAATGTGGAAGATCTGCAAGCAACATGAACTGTCACAATGGGTGTGTTATTACTGATTAACTCCTACGTGGGCTAGATCTTAGTCAGCAGACACATGGCTGGGGCCTACACTTAGTTTCATAAACATTTTTAACCCAGCCACTGTGAGACTGAGTATTTCTGTGACAACAAAAGAGTAAGAGGTTTTATCATCTCTCATGATATTGTAACTGCCATGGTTTAGGTAAAGAAAAGGTAGCGGTGGGTGGGTGGGTGTGTAGAATTGGGCTGCATAGGTATAAATGAGGGGGAAAATTGCTCTCTTGTTTTCCATATATGCTACTGAAGCATATTAGAGAGACAAGATGGATGAGGTAATATCTTGTCTTAATGAAAGAGAAAAGCTTTCTAGCTTACACAGAGCTCTTTTTCAATTCCTCTTCTTCAACTCCTTCTAATTTAAGCCCAGACTTGAAGAAACACTCTGTGTAAAAAGTTTGTCTCTTGGACCAACAGAAGTTGGCTCAATATTACTACACCCACCTTGCCTCTTTAATATCCTGGGAACAACAGGTTGTTGTATATAATCAAGTTACATGAATACAGTCATTATGTTTAAATATAGCTTGTCTGTTGTATATGTCTACAACATTCTTAACAAGCTGATCCTGTTAAAATATTAGCTTCTCATACATATCCATACTGCAACTGCTGGGGTTAAGGGAACAATTTTTGTCTGGCATGAACTGGTTTACAGCTTTGAATTGGCTACACTCCACATTTGTTTATATTAGTGGATAGTTAAAGTTCATCAAGTGCTATTCCTTTTGCCATCAGATTTAATATATTCTACCACCTCTTTGTCCCACCCTTCTTCCTCTCAACCTTCTGAGAGCATACTGGCTAAAGAGAACTTAATTTCTTTTAGAGAAAGGGAGAAAATTAACGTTTGTAACTCTAGTTTGGATTTCCACTGCCTACGGAAAAAAAGCCCTATGATATTAAAAGTGCTGTTTACAATGTGATAACAACATTTTTCCAGTGTGAATGGTACTAGTAGTCATAAAAGCAAACACCTTAGGCCATCTCTGTTGAGTACAGTTTATAGTATTGGTCCCCAAGGGATAAAAGTACTTCAGTGCTCAGTGAAGGAACTGTAGTATAACATATCCATTGACCTGTAGCTGAACCTACCACTTGCTGTTTTCCTCTTATAATCTAAATCTGGAAATGTGCTGTCTGGTCAGTAGTGTACTACCAAATCATTCAGCAAAATGCTCTAGATGCCATAGAAGCATGCCTGTGCTTGCAGTACATTAGAAAACTAACTTGTAAAATATAGCCTGCTCAAAGACAGTATTTCAGACAGCTCATACGCTTCTGCTGAGGCACCTTTGTAATGCAGCCAGGCAGCAGCTGTGTGCATTGCAGACATTGTGGGTGTGTGTCTGTGAGCTCAACAGCTGTCCCTGCCACTGGACTGAGTTATTGTCCTGTACTGAGCATACTGTTCGGGATAGTAGTCAAAAAAGTACCTAATTTTGTCAGGACCAAGCAGACAAGGGCTACTTTCAAAGGATTATTTAAAAACTGCATTATTATATAAACACGCTCTCTTCAGTTGAATTTTATGAGACATACATACTTTCACCAAATCTTGTTAAAGTGAAGAGTGTAGATATAAGAACATGTGTAAGTTCATGTAGGGGTAACTTGACAGGATACCACAGCCAAGTTCTTGAAAAATGACTATAGAGACCAACTATTTTGTGGGAATATTTGTGTTAAAAAATACCAGGCAGTCAATTGCTGTTTTGGAGCTCTGCCTTCTCCCCACCCCACCCCCGACTTAGATCTCAGTTGTATTCTATATATGTTGATGTTATTTCCATTAAGGCTGCTTGTATGTTTATGCCTTCTGCATTTGTAAATGACACTATTAATCCCTCCATAAACTTTCTTGTAAATGCCACTGAAAGGAAGAAAACCTTTAGATTATATTACACAAGTTCAAAGGGGCAGCTATTAACTTTCAGGTTTACCAAATGCTATTTGTCTGAGGGCCAGTCTACACTACCCTTAAGTCGATGTAACTTTCATCACTCAGGGGTGTGAAAATGACCCCACCCCAAGCAACGTAAGTTACATTGACCTAAGCACTGTCCACACCAGCACTATGTTGGCTAGAAAAGCTCTCCTGCCAACATAGCTTCTGCCTCTCAAGGAGGTGGAGTAATTAAGCTGATGAGAGAGCACTCTCCCATCAGGAAAGCACATCTTCACCAGACACACTACAGCAGCGCAGCTGCACTGATGTAGCGCTGTAGTGTACACTTGTCCTGCGAAAACCTTTTAGCAGAATTTATGGAAATCAACAATCCTTGATATGGAGGTGCTGGAGTGGACCTGCCCCAACCAATAAGAATACAGTGCTATTGTGCAATATTACTGTGGCTCAGAAACACAGCCACTCTCAGTGTGGTTCAGAAACTGCTGGAGCATCTCTAGTGACAACACTAGTAGGTAGATGTCAAGGAACATTAGCTCTTAGATGCTATGATCAGGGGCTCTCTACAAGGGCCTGATCCAAAATCCATTAAAGTTAAAGGGGGGTTATTGTGGGGGACCAGGACGTAAGCAGTCATGCCCAGTGGTCAGAGCAGGAGTCAGGTCTAGTGGAGGGGCAGGTCTCCAGATCAGGGAATGAAGTCGAGGGTCAGCACCAGAGTCAACTGCCAATTACCAGAGCCAGGGATTGAACCAGAACCAAAGCAGATGGTCAGAGCCAGGGTCAGATACAAAAAATCAGAACTAAAGGTCAAACCAAAGTGAGAAGTTGGAACCGGGGGTCAGAGCCAGGACTGGTAACTGATGGTTGGAAGTGAGGTGTAAGAGCAGGAACCAGAGGAAAGGCAAGGAGCAGGAACACAGTGGGAGCCAGGAGCAAATGCAGGGGTAAAGAAAGGAACCAGGAGCGGAGCAGGAATCAGAAACGGTGCAGGGTGCACTGCAGGTATAAGCAGGGTCCTGCAGCAGGAGCAGGTAATCATCTAGGTGCTTAGACAACTTCCTGTGTCACCTTCAGGCAGAAATAGCATGGTTGGACCAAATCGGTGGAGCAGGGCAATCCTCCAATCAGGGAGCCCATGAGTGGGGCCTTGGCTCAGGCTGTAGTCCTACTAACTCCTCAGCCCAGCAGGTTTCAGCAGATATGGGTGAAGGCCAAGATGCGACAAGTGCCTGGGACCTCACTGGCCTAGGTTTGAGACTTGGGACATCACATCTATTTACTTCAGAGGACTTTGGATCAGTTCCCATCTGAGCACCAAAGAGACTATACACAGGGTAGGTTAGACAGATACAGTAAACATCTGCAATAGACTAAGGAAGTGCTTTCATCTCCAGGTACTTGTAACTTTCTAGAAAAAAGTTCATAGGCTGAAATAGTCCAAAAGTGAGTTGTGGTTTTTTGTTTAGTAAAATTCTGGTTGGCCATTTTTAAGTGTCCGGGAAGGGGGAAAATGTCTTTTTCATATTCCACATTGGTATTCCAATAGCTTAAAAATTGTGTCTTTTTTAAAGCTGTAACATGGCACATACAAAGTTCTAAGTGAGGAATATACAGTTTGATAAGTTTGAGAAAATGGTTGAATAAAAAAAGGCTATCCAAATGCCTGGAAACAGCATACTTTGCGAGCACTGTAAAGTACAGTACATTGTTTTCCATCCTAATGTAAAACTCACAACTCTTGCCCTCTTCTCCATGTCTGTGGCGGTTCTCTGGCTGACGGACAACTGCTGTGATTCCAATGGACAGGATTTGGCACATTAAATCTAATTTTCAGAAAGAAATGAGAAAAGGTGCTAAACAAAATCCCCAGAACTGGAGAACCCCTAACTTTGCAGGTATTCAAAACCTGAATTGCAATCCAGGTTTTGCAAATGGCCTCATCTCTATAACCAGCAAAAACAAAACCCTGCATCGTACCACCCCAGCGCTTGTTTAAAATCCTGCCTAGAGCTGAGTGGGAAACAGTTTTCCCAGCCTGTTCCATTTTTTGAGATTTCTAAAATTTTCCCATTCCACATCTGGATAAATCTGAGACTGTTCAAAAAAATTTCATGAAAAACCAGAGAGAGCTCAGAATAGCCAAGAGCCCAGGTTCAAGTTCCCACTCTGAATGAGGGTGTTTGTTCATGTTTCTCTCTCTCTCTCCAGAAAGTCCATCCTGAATTTAAGTAACCCTTCCCAACAAGAATTTCATCACAACCAACCCTGTCCCACAGAAGGTTTCAGTTTCAATGAATCAATATTTTCTGATGGAAAAGTCATTTCACTGAAAAGCTCTCATTCTGATTTAGATTTTCTGACTGTCATAAACAGATAGTTAAGGGTTAATGTTTCTTTTACCTGTAAAGGGTTAACAAAGGGAACCAAACACCTGACCAGAGGACCAATCAGGAAACCGGATTTTTCAAAGCTCAGGGAGGGAAGTTTTTGGGGTGTGCGTTCTTTGTTCTGTCTGTGCTCTCTCGGCTCTGAGAGAGGATCTCTCTATCTCCAGACTTTCTAATCTTCTGTTTCCAAGTTGTGAGTACAAAGGTAGAAAACAATAGGCTTATATTGGTTTTTTGTATTTACATGTGTTAAATTACGGAATGTTTTAAATTGTATTTCTTTTTGAATAAGGTTTGTTAATTCATGTTTTCTTTTAAGCAATGACCCTGTATTATTGTCACTTGATACAGAGACCATTTTTATGTTTTTATCTTTCTTTTTTATAAAGCTTTCTGCACCTGTTGATTTTTCTCTGGTTAAGGCTAAGGAACGAAGGAGAGAAATCCTTTGTGTTAGATGATAAGCTTGATTTGCCATAGTGTCCAATGGACAGAATTTGCATCTAAAACTAATCTGGTGAGGGAGAGACACCTAATCTCTCTGGGTTTGTGTTTCAGAATGGGAAGCAGGGAAATCTCTAGTGTACCAGGGCGGGAAAATCTGGGGGAGGTAAAGAGGGAGAAGGGAAGTGGGTTATTTCCCTTTGTTGTGAGACTCAGGGCATCTGAGTCTTGGGTCCCAGGGAAGGTTTGGGGAGCCCAGAGTGAGGCAGGCACTGATTCCTGTCTGGTGGCAGCGCTATCAGATCCAAGCTGGTAATTAACTTGGAGGGTTCATGCAGGCACCCATATTTGGGACGCTAAGGTTCAGAATTGGGACTTATGCTTATGACACTGACTTGAGCCCATCTTTAGTAGGAAAAAATTTCCCTTCCTTCTTGATTCTCCTCAACTCTGATTGAGCCTCCCACAGTCTTTGTCTACAGCGCAAAAGCCCCTGCTCAGCCAGGACAATGAAAATTGATTAAGGTCTAGATTGGATTACCTCAGTTGACTGCATTAATACACACACAACCCATGCAATATCCTAGGAGCACTTACTTCCACTCTACATCACCACGGTGAGTTGGTGCCACAAATTGCCAACTGTCTGCCTAGCAGTTTCATCAAGTGATGCATTCTCTCTCTCAGTAAAAAGCTCGCCATATGTCATGTAAACGCTTTAAAAGTAAACTGCAAAGCAAAACTGAGTTAGCACATAGATTTCCATGCTGAATGTTCCACTAATAAAGCTGTTCGGCAGTTGGGTGGATTCTGAAGCAGCTTTTTTTTTTTTTTTTGTGCTTCAGCACATGTTCAAAAAAATTTACTGATGGGGTGCACGGTCAAAAAAGTTTGGAGACCACTGATTTAAATAATAAAAGCTATCTCTCAGAAAGATCTGCCATCTCCCCAATACTCCTGGCTGGTGTGATGGTGGCCAAAACAATTACTCTCCTGGACCATTAAAGATAGCCAGACATGATAAATGAATCTAGACAGCTTCAGTGACTCTTCCCAAATGAGAAGGGATTGCTGACAGACTTTGAAAGGCTCAAAGTGTTGCGCATATGTCCTCTTTTTGGGTCCCACTGTATTTATTTAAATTTATAAAAGCCCTTTCTAGGCACCCAGCCAATGACTTAAGCACTAAAAATACTATATAATAGAAAGGTCTTTCTCATCCCACCCTCTGAGATAAATAAATACTCGCCATCAACTATAGAGCTGATAGAAGCAGAGAGGTGGTCTGGAGTATTTCCAAGCCCAAGATATTAGCTCCAAAGAAGACACCTGAGGACATGAAGCACCCATCTGGCCACCAGACTCACAGACAGCCTGAGGCCTCTGAGCAACGCATTCTTTCCTCAAAGCTGCCCCTGAGGGGAAAACAGTGTGAACTAAGGAATCTCAGCAACTTGCAGGATTATGCCCTTTTAAGATCTTCATGCAATAGCTCAACCAGACATTAAGCTGCCTAAGAAATAGCGGGTCTGTGGAATGAGTGACTAAAAATCTGCATGAATTAGTAATTTTGTACTACAGATCTATCCGTGGGAGTGAGCTCTCAGTTAAATACTCTGTACATAACAAATGGCAGCATTAGGACAAAGGTTGTGAGGAGCATCAATACAAGTATATTTGCAACAAAAACAAACATGGAGCAGATCACCAAATTAAAGTTCATGCAAAGATTCTAGTGTGAAATTTCTACAGGAACTTAAGGTTCATTTAAAAGAAATAACTACACTTCAGACCTACTCTACTTTTCTCTATCAGACACCACCACATCCCCTACTGAAATCATTTCCTGTTTTATTATTTCAAATGTTGCTTTAATAAGCTACTGCACGTACTGAAGGTGGGAAGGAGCTCTCTGTCTAGCACAATGCCAGATTGGATGTGGGACTCAGTTCATCAGCGGGCTGTGTTCTAAAAGGATTGTGGCAGAAAAAAATTAGCAACACTGGGTAGGAGTAATTATCCCACTCTCCTTGGCACAGATGAGACCTCAGCTGGAGTACTATGTACCGTTCTGAGTGCTACACTTCAAGAAAATATGTGGATAAAGTGGAAAGAGGAGAGGAGAGCAACAAAAATGATAAAAACTTCAGAAAACCTGACCTATGAGGAAAGGTTAAAAAAACTGGGCATGTTTAGTGTTGAAAAAAGAAGACTGAGGGGGACCTGATACTCTTCAAATATGTTAAGGGCTGTTATAAAGAAGACAGGGATATATTGTTCTCCGTGTCCGCTGAAGATAGGACAAGAAGTAATTGGCTTACTATGCAGCAAGGGAGATTTAGGTTACATATTAGGAAAAAACTATAAAGATAGTTAAGGTCTAGAATAGGCCTTGTAGTGGAATCTCTGTCACTGGAGGTTTTTCAGAACAGATTGGACAAACATCTGGCAGAGATGGTCTGGTTTACTTGGTCCTGCCTCAGTGCAAGGGCTGGACTAGATGCTCTCTCAAGGTCCTTTTCAGTCCTTCATTTCTATGCAATGGGCCCTTTAAAAAATAACATGCCAAAATGATATTCCTTTTCAACTTGAGGAAATAAAGGGCCCAGTCTTGCAAGGTATGCAGTGCTACTGGTGAGACAGTAAGGGATTGAATGAATCCAAGGAGATATGGATCAGGCCCAATATGTCCTCAATCCCCATTGACTTCAAACGTCATTGAAGAAAACTAAGACTCGCACTGAATCAGACCCTACATGATGGGCCTTCCAGCACTGCTGAACTTCCCTGTAAGCTCTGTGGGGTTTTTACTCTTTTGCAAGATGCCTGGTGCCCTCAGTGCCCATGCACTTCAGGAGAAGCTGAGAGCCCCTCAGCACCTCACAGAAGGTGTTCTCCAGTTTGCAGCATCAAGGATACAAGTCCCTAGGCACAATGAGTCCTCGTGTATATTGCCACTCTTTGACAGCATTCTAGCTTTTAATTTTTCAAATATGCATTCCAAAGAACAGACATAAACATACCGTATCTTCTTTACTTGCATACTAGAGAATTCTTCAAGGTATGATACTAATCCTAAAAGCAGATGAGTTTTGTTTTTAAAATGTCTATATTGTCACTATTAACTAAGAAAAGTTTGAACTTTTGTTCTCAATACATAAAAATGCAGTAGGAGTGCAATAAGCAAATTGTATGGCTTCTGCTACATTAAAGATAATATATTGTAGTGAAAAATCGGCTGTGGTGGGACCAATGTGTTTATTCAACATTTAGGGAAGACCACAAAACCCACAAATATGACAGGACCATGCTTGGTGATGGTATCTCACTATAGGTTCTTATTTGCAGAACTGCAACCACAGTAATTGCAAAAAGGATGAAGTCCATAATTACTAATAATGATCATCTGTATTCAGATGTGTGCTGCACAGAGGACCAAAGAAGCAGAATTCCTGATTTCATTGCTTGATTCAAGGAAGGCTGATTTCCTTGAAAATCTTAGGTCTCTAAACGAGAGGTGTCAAACTTTGCAACACCAACTTGCTGGAACCAGGGAACCACAGCTGATTATATAAAAGTGTACATAAATTGTGTAATAAAATGCACATAACCATAGTATTTGCTTTTACATAACAGATTAATAGAAATTCCTTGTAATTTGAAACAACCACTAATAAAAACTTGCTGTTGATCAGCTTGGTCCTTGCATATGCAGGGAAAGAGCAACTGAAGGCCACATTATTTAACTCAGTAACTTACATTTGGATCACATCTCTTCAAACATGGCAGCTAGGGTTTGAGTTTGTAATTACCAATGAAGGCTCAGAGGCCTGATCCTCCAAGATGCTGAGAACTCTAAACTCTGAGTTTAAGGCAAACACTACCTCACAGGCCCACCCCTTGTTAGCCGCTACAACATTTATTTGATCAAGTTCAACTTACCTTGCAGTCTATATTGGCATATTTTTAATATAGTGCTCTGTGAATGATATAAAGCTATGAATACTACAGTCAATAGCAGATTCCAACTCCAACTAAAATTGTCAACATTTATTTCAGAGGTGAAGTAAATGTGAGGAAAAAACAAAGTGCATGATTATTTTAGCATTAAAAGATCCCAGTTAGGCTTTGAAGTTCTCCATTTTGGCGGCTCCTATTATTTGTCTGGAGAAAGTGTTCTATAAAGCAAATTTAATAGTGCACCAGTTTACATTGTGACAGCTACATTTTTACATCAGAAAAGAGAAGAATTTATTAAACTTTGAATCAAGGTGTGAAAATGTACTATCTCCTCAGCAATAAAAAAAGTGAGCACTGGGACTAACAGACAGATACTCACCAGCTGGGGAAGAAGAGAGGACTAGAGAAAGAGAGGTGCAGTCTCCACAGTCAGTTGCAAAATGGCCTCTTTAGGGTTGCTACTTTTTTGGCTCTGCCAAATGCAAAGGTTCATGCCTAGACAGGTGTGCAAAATCTACAGACTATTGTAAACTGCACAAAAAATTACAGTGAAACACAGAAATTATGGGATGCACAATTTTTAAAAATATTTGCATCAAGGCGTTGTTTTTTCCTTAATGTATAGACAAAGTTTAGAGGATTTTGCGCTCTGTTTCAGTGAGACACTTAAAATCTCCCTCATTCTAATTATCCCCTCAACAGCCGGAGCAGCAGTCTCATTCCTGCTTCAGTTCAGCCCCCCTTTACAAGCTAGACTGGAAGAATACACAGCGATGCTATAGAAGGGCAAGGTTTCATTGAACTCTGCTGAAAATCTTAGCAGATGCCCACTGTCCAAGCACTACAGTGATTTTTCAGTCATTTATAACTCTTGTATTTTTAATGTTAAGCATTCACTAATTTTTAGCTATGGGATCAGCTTTAATGAAGTTGCAGTTAAATCCACAAGTCAAAAAATAAATAAAGCTTTCCTTGCTTCCATTGTTGTGGGAACATAGTGTTGTGATCGTGTGTATACTCACCCTGGAGCACTTGATCACATATCCACACCTTGGGTGAAACTCTGGCCCCTTGAAATCAATGGGAGTTTTGCTGTTGTCTTCTGCAGAGTCAGGATTTCACTGCTGCCAAACTGCCAGTGCCATACTGCCTCCCCAACCTTCTGGTACCCACATAGCCCTTTAAAGTCTCAAGGCATGAGGAATGAATGAGGTGGAGGGAGAGACTCATGAAGAGAAGAGGAAAAGGGGACAATGAAAAATCAGGAAGGGGAAAGTGGGGGAGAGACAAGTAACACAGAAGAGAAAATGGAGAAGTAGTGGCAAACCTCTTTTTTTGGTCCATTTTTTTCAAAATCCACAAAAGGTTTGGGGACCTTGAGTCAGAGGAGTGAAAAGTGGGTAGCTTTGGAGATATGAGTCAAAATGAAATTAACTTACCTACCAAATTCTCAGTCAGACTCCACTTACAACCACTACTAGGAAATCTGATTGAACAATCTATATTTAAACAACAGAATCAAACTGAAAATACTGTATAGTCTGACTAGCCTGTGTGTAAATTATGAATTTGCTCTTTCATTTTAATAATTAAGGGTGACTTAGCATGACTCATGGAGTAATCATCTTTTATTCATAGAATCAAAGTATATCTTCACTGCCTATATATGTGGAGTATTGCCCCATGATCCACCCAGATAATCGCATTATCCTATCAACGCAAAAGAAATTTAATTTCACAAGAGAGTGACAATCATTCCCTGTTTGTTGTTATTCCATATTCCTAGAAAGTGATGTATCAAAATCATTCCACACATGAAAGAATGTAACTATCCATTTTTTAAATCCATTTTTAACTATCCATTGGGCAACATTTGGTAGATTAACCGTGCAGAAAGACTCATAGGCCTAGTTCCCCAAAGGCACTTTAGGGACCTAGAAAATCACTGTGATCCACAAAGCCTGAGTTAAGTGCCTAGGTTCCCTATACAATGAATGGGCGGAGAGAGGCACCTAAGAATGTGATCTACAAAAGCCAGCATGTTAGGCAGGAAGCTATCTAACTTGGCAGTGGGGAAGGCTAAGGGGAGTGCTGTGCCATAAGCCCGCTGTGGCAGGCACCTAAATGTAGGCTGCAGGGAGCTGCCTATCTCTATTAGCACTCCACAACCCCTCTCTTGGAGGCAGGCAGATTCGGTAAACTAAGTTATTTCTTGTGAAAATAAGTGAGGCATCTACCTCACCCTACACAAAACAGATGGAAGAGGAGGAGGTGCCAGTCTTAAAACTTGTAGCCTAGTGGTTAGATCACTCACCCAAGTTCAATTCCCCATTCTGCCTAAGAGTGAGAAAAGATTTTGAACAATGGTCTCCTACATCTCTCAGGAGAGTGTCCGAACTATGGGGCTCTGGAATATTCTGATGTGGGTCTTTCACAATCGCTCCTCTTGAAGCTGTTCCACTTGGATAAATACTTGGTGCAAATCTACACTACAAAATTAAGTCGACCTAAGTTACATCAATGTACAGCCACTGCAGTAATTGAATCGGTTTTACACGTCCACTCTATGTTCCTTGTGTCAGCGATATGCATCCTCACCAGGAGAACTTGCACCAATTTAACTGCCAGTGCGGGGCATTATGGGATGGTTTCTGAAAGGCAGTAACAGTCGATGTAAGCAATGCAGCGTCTACACTGACACTGTCAACCTGACTACACTGACTTAAGCGTTATGCCTTTTACAGAGGTGGAGTTACTAAATCGGTGTAATGAGCAAGTTACATTGATGGGAGCTACATTTTACTGTAGTGTAGATGCTTACAGAGTTAGGGCAATGTAATTTACCTTATGTTGACCTAACTCTGCAGTGTAGCCCAGGCCTTCAATAGTTATTGAGACAGAACAAGATTGAGAATTACCCTGTAACCTGGTGGTTAGAGCACTCATCTGGGAGGCCTAGGGTCCAGTACCCCTGCTCCAATCACTTGCTTATTATTTATCCAAAATGCAACAGTTTCAGTAGGAGAGATTGCAGAATTCCTCATGTGACAATATCTCACAGCTCAGTGGTTAGAGCACTCTGAGAGACCCCTATTCAAATCCTGTCTCCCTATCAGGCAAAGAAGGGAATTGAACCTGGGTCTCCCACATCCCAGGTGAGTGCTCTAAGCACAGGGCTAAAAGTTACAAGGTGGATAATAGCATCTGCTCCTCTGGCCAGATTTTGAATGGAGTCAGTAGGTGGCCTCCATGTACATCTATTGGATCAAGCCACACAAGTGAGTTAGGCATAGAAACACCTATCTTCCCCCAGTTCACAGGTCACACTGGATTTTAGGTAAGAGATAGGTGTTTGGACACATATAGACAGAAATTTTGTCACCTAGTGAATTTTCATCCTGAAAACTTAGGCACTGAGTGAGTTTAGGTATCTACAGGGTTCAACAGCAGCTAAGTAGGAGTTTTATGGATCACAATGCTGCCTAAAACTGGGACTTAGGTGCCTAAGTATCTGTGTAGATCTTGGTCTTATTGGTGTCAACATAAGTTGCTGTTTTAGTGCACTACCACTATAGAAATAGGAAGGAAACAGAGCTGAAGAGGATTCTGAGATATGTAACAAACCAATTAGCTTGACAGAAATTGAACAACATGTGAAGTGATATGGAAAGAGGCTGGTTTCCCTAGATATAATATGTATGGAGTGTACTTTAATGGTCCAGTAAACTGAATCATATATAAGGATTATGTTACTGTACAGGAGAAAAAATACTCTAATATTGGACTGTAATCAAAGGCATATTTTTTCTAAAACACTACTATGATTTTTCACACAAATTACTTAGTGTGTTTTATACAGTCTTAGCAAGTCCAATATCATGTTCAAAATCATTAGCCTGCTCACTTTATCAAATAAAGAAAAAGGAAATTATTGGTCTTTTTTTCATGTTTCAGAACAAAGATGCTAGCTTTGAAGTTATGTATTTGTGAAAGAAACAGTTGTGGCCTGTCGAAACAAGCTTTTGGTACTGAAAAGGTTAACTAATCTGGTTTCACAGATAAGTTTATCTATGATCAGAACTGAGTCATATAGAAAATACTCCTACAACATTTGACCTTTTACTTGTATCCCACACTGAGATAATATTATACTTAAAATGGAGATCAATTAGAACTTTGTTTTAAAAAGTATATTTAAAATAAATTACTTTTAAATAACAGAAACTGTTTTCAATTAGCCTTGTTAAAGGAAATCAACTAGAAAGTTATGTATGCTTTTTTATATAAATTATGCCCAGGAGTACTATGATAACAACACTACACAAACTATGCACTACCTTTATATTTATTTCTTATCCAAATAAACTTTACAAATTAGATTTGTTTTTACAGCACTTTATATCCAATAATGACAATGTTGTATTGGTCCCAGGATAAAAACAATGAAAGTAGCAGCTGAATGGCATTTTTTATTAAGAGTTAACAAAAATGTCTTGTGCAAACATACTCTATGAAGAAAATTAATTCCATAATTCCTTGTAATGAAGGGGTCTGTCTCAATTTTTTTTTCTCACAGTATCAATCTATTTGGAAAGATCATTGGGGGTGGAGGGAAATCCTAAGTTTTAGCATGAGTTATTCAAAGTGATATTGCTGAACTTAAACACTGCTGACTGTTAGGATTTAATATTAGAGGTTGGCCCTTCTTAATGTTTTGAAAACTTAATACTAGAGAAATGTTGTTTGTTACTGGAGTTTTTGGGAGACCAGTAGAAATATAATCTAAAGAATAATAGAGTTAAACATCTAAAAAAAATTTCTTCTTCTTTTCCTCATTTCCCCCACTCCATTTCCTCTATCTTTAATTGAATCCTCCACCCTAGCATTTTTAGAGATACTTTTATTAGTGGCAGATTCAAATATCCTTGAAAGATTCAACACAGAACTCAGAAAAAACTCACTTCTGATCCAACAATGGAAAAAGTGGAAGGAAAAACAGTCTTGAATTTGTTTCTAAAATGAATCCTCCTTCTAAGAAAAAAAATTGTTTAAAACATGTGGTTCACAGCTATTAAATTAGCAACTGAAAAATCTTATTCCTTTTTAAAGTTAATTTTATGTTGTGGTAGGATTGTTCTCTGGGCTGAAGCAGATTTTCTGTTGAACAGTGCCACTAATTCTACCTTAAAGATCTATGTGTGGCAAGTGACTCTTTGCGTAACAAATCGCTAGATGTACATTTGAAATCAAAATGCTGAAAAAATAAATTAAAAAAATAGAGAAAGACTTTTCTCCATGTCCTCTGGCACTAATGACAGGCATTTATTTAACTGCCATCTTCTCAGCTGTTGCTATGTCTAGGAGAGTTTTCCAAGTGAGGCCTTGGATCAAGAATGCTCTTAGAGAAATACAGCACAAGCTTCTGGCTTGCAGTGGAATATTAAAAGCCTCTGGGACCTCTGATGAGGGCAAATTGAGTCTAAGGGCCAAGTTCCGATCTCAGTTCTACCCAGACAATTTTATGGAGCAGTACAAGTGTCAGTGAGAGAGAACTGAACCCTATTTTTCACAAATGAATAACAGGTGGATGGATTCAGGGTTCTGAAAATCAGAATGATCAAACACAGGAGAAAGTGAAGGACTGAAGTTTTTGACGTCTCTTCCTTTACAAAAGATTTGGATACATCTAATCTGATTCTGACTTCAATGAAGCTACAAAGGTTTACACCAACAAAAAAGAGTCTAGACTGGAGGTTCTCAAACTGTGGCCATGCACAATCAGTAGTCCACGAGCTCCATTCAGGTGGTCTGTGGATAGTTCCCTCTAAGGGGTGCACCTGGGTGGCCTCACACAAGAGAATGAAGGGCCACCCACCTAATTAGTGGAGCTGTGCAGGTGTGGCTTCATTAATTAGGTGCCTGGATCCTGGAGAAGATGCACACATAAGGTGAGGTGGTGGCCTTGGAGGGAACAGGAGGTAGGTGGGAGGGGCAGTGGGGTGAGAAGAGGGAGTGGGGGAATTTGGGACATGCAGGGCTGCAGCAGCCAGAGAAAGAGGTGACTTTCTGCCCGAGACAGACAGCCCTCCTTCCCAGCCCCAGTTCAGGGGCTGCTGCAGTCGGGGAGAGAGGGCACATCCGTTGCATTAGAAAGGTAAGACTACTGATATTAAAATACAAGTTGTGTGCCTTTATTTGTAGAACAAAAAAATATTTTTTTTATATAGCGCTTTTATCCAAAGCGCTTTACAATAGTTAGCTAATGGTACAGACAACATTTGGAAAGATCATTAATTTGGTCCGCCGAGACCCTCAGCAATTTTCAAGTGGTCCACGAAAGAAAAAGTTTGGTCTGGACCAGTGGTTCTCAATTCAGGGTGAAAAGTACCCCAGTGCATAGGGCCAGAATAAAGCCTGCGCACTATTTAAATCCTACTTATGCCTTATTATATTGACTTAAGTCTTAAGACTTTGATGGCTCTAAATAAGAGCCCAGCTCACTAATGTTTAGACCATAGGCGCCGACTTCCCCTCTGCCTGGTGGATGCTCAACCCTGCCTGCCTCTGGCCCCACCCCTGCACTGCCCTTGCTCCATCCCCACCCCCACCCCACCCTTTCTCCAAAGTTCCCACCCCAGCCATGCCCCTTTCCCCAAGTCCCCACTCCACCTCTTCTCCGCCTCCTCTCCAGAGCTCACTATGTTCATGCTCCTTCCCGGAAAGTCCTAAGCGCTGCCAAACAGCTGTTAGGTGGCGGCGGGGCAGGAAGCATTCGGAGGGGGGAGGAGCAGGTACATGGCACGCTTGGGGCAGGAGGTGGAGCACGCACAGAATTGGCGCCTATAGTTTAAACCCATGTAGTATTTGTTTTCCCCAAGAAATCATATTACTGAATCTTACTAGCACAAATACTCAGAGTGAAATTCACCCCTGTCCACCATAAGTTCCACTCCAAATATGTCTTACGTAATTCAGTCTTAAAGCTGTATTTCACAGACCCTTAACACTCCAAGCTCTGCCTTTCCCCTGTACTTTAAGTGCTGTTTCCTCCCTGAACCTATAATGTACCTTTCAGCAATGTCATGAAAGACTAATGTGTACACACATGAGATTGCAGATTACTTGCAATCTAATTTAATATTGAACATTTCTATGGTCTTGTTTAATAAAGTTTCAAAAGTGTTAGAACTATATCTAGAAGCCAAATTAATCAGCTTGCAGGCTCTTTGGGCCTCTCCTTTTCTCCCACCCCCACCAATAATAATTATGGTATTTCAACCTATGAAAATATTTTGGGAATTGGAAAAAGGAAATGGATCAGCTAGTAGGTAAACTGTTAGGAACTGATCAATTATATGGAGATGTGAACTCTGAAGTCCTAAGCACTGAGGAACATTCTGCTAAAATTAATACCTTCTGAGTGTGGTTAATGCGGAGATGAAGAATAATACATCACTTCATAGGGAATAAGGGTTTGATTTTCCACAAATGCTGAGCACATGCAGCTCCCATTGAAGTCACCAGGAGCTCCAGGTGTTCAATACCTCTGAAAATGAGGCCCTTAAAATTAAAATAAAAAGTATGAGAATTCTTGGATGACTTGCTGGAGGGGCTGATTCAAGAAGTTTTGAAAAGGGATGGGAATGTAATTTATACTATTACTAGAGATTTTGGAACTGAGTTCAGAAATGGAGGTCAGCATGGAAATATATCTTTAAGGTTTCAACCAAAATCCCTTGTTTTATAGTTAAGCAAGAGTTAAATGTGGCTAGGCTGGGACAGAGACAATTTCATCACCTGACAGATGTCTACAGTCTGGTTTTCATTCACACAGAAATCTTATTCTGACTGTGGTTAAACAAGAAAAGAAAGTGATGTTTCAAAGCTACAGCATTTATTCTTTTCCCTGAGGTAGCAAAACTTGCTCATCTTTTGACAACTCCCATTTATGCAGTTGAAAAGCGAATTTATAGACAGGGGAATTATTACTAGAGCTGAGTGCAACTTGGTGGTTTGGGTTTGCAGGAGTTTTGTGTTAACTTTATGTAGATTTATTTTGCTTTGAGTTTTAGGTTCAAACAAAGCTCAACTGAACCTAAACCACTGAATTTTGCCTGGTTTCAGGTTTTAATTAGGTAAGAGTCAGTTTCAGAATCCAGGAGTATTTGAATCTAGGATTTTACTTCAGCCCATTTTAGATATGTCCAGATGCCAAAATCAGGTCCAGACCCAAACTTTCCTGAAACATATCTGGGTTTTCTGTTCAAGCCATCTCTAGCTGAAACTACATAAAGCCAATGAACTTCTTATAATTTCTTCTAGAAACACTAAGTGAAACCCTCTCAGATACCCCAAACTCTGCCAAAGTTAATTATAAAGTCAGTCAAACGTCATTCAAAAGTTAGCATAACCTCACTTAAAACTCAGTTCAGGTTTGTGGTAAGTCTGGCTCATGTCTGGCCCAAGGTATGCACAGCTCTAGCTATAGGGCCAAATCCATAGGGGAATGTGTAAGGTGGTGAATCTAGCATACCCTCACACTTATCACTAAATATATCTAAAGGAGTCAAGCTATGTGAAAGTAAAGGAGGCTAAAAGTACAACACGCCAAAAAGCAAGGAGACTGTGTAAAAAGTTGCAATTTAAATCATTGAGAGTCCCTTCTTTAACTAATACCGTCTGATAGTGATTGTTCCTGTCAGTTGCTTTTCTTGCCTTTCTCACCTCTTGATATCCTAAAATGTAAATGATAGCAACTTAGATTCAGTGAGCCAAATTTGGAGTTGATGTGTAAGAGCAGCCAGTAAATAATAGGCTGGAACTGAATGCGGGTCTAAGGGAATCTGAGTAAATACTGAAGGAGTAATTTACAACATCTTAGATTCCCATAGGTTATCATCAGTTAACTTATGTTAGTTTCTGAATTTGGCCCAATAAGTCTGTCTATATCCTAACAGTTTTTCTACCAATTGCATTGAAAACACCTGTGCATTATGCAGTTACCATTGGGATTACCTTTCAGGAATAGAATTTGATGACGATTTGTGGTGCATTTTTTTCTTTTTGCAAGATTTTTTTTCTGGCTGAAAAATATAGCTCTGCCATAAATTTTGTAAACAAATGTCTCTCTCTCTCTCTCTGTGTATATATATATAAACACACAGAGAGAAAGAGAGAGAGAGAAAAATTAGAAAGGGATTGGGAAACAGGAATCTAGTATTAATAAATTAAATAAATAGCAGCCTTGCCATTAACTCAGTGACAGGCCTTGCACAAGTCCCACCATCATCATCTTGGTCTTAATTTCACTATAACTAAGCCAGGGATAATGATATTTACTGACCTCCCAAGACGTTAGTTAACGTTTGTACAGTACTTTGTAGATGTAAAGTGCTATATAAGTATTAATAATATATTATTGACACACATTTTTAAAAAAAAATTACCTTTTCATAGTTGTTGTTCTTTGAGCTCTGTTGCCTATGTTCATTACACAAGGTGTGTGCATGCATTTAATGTACTATAGGGCAACGACACCACACCTGCACCCTAGTGTTCCTCATGCTCCACACTGAGAGTATAAAGAGTGAAGTTGCCTCACCCATCCTTCAGTTGCTTCATACCAGATGATTAGATTATAGATTCTGATGCACTGTGGAAGGAGAGTGGGTCATGTAATGGATATATGCAACACATCTTGAAAAACAACAGTTATGAGAAGGTAGTAACTGTTCTTTCTTCAAGTGACTGCATATGTCCATTACATCAAGTGATTCCCAAGCAGTTTCCAGTGGAGGTGGGGCTAGGAGTTTCATCAGAAGAGGGGCTGCAGAACTGCTTTCCCCACATTTGCATCTATTCTTGATACAGTAGTAATCAGATACCGTCAAGCAAAGGTGTGAACTGAAGACCATATAGCTGTTCTGCAGATGTCCGTGACAGGAATATTACCCACTAATGCCATATAGTCGGAGAGTGAGCTGGTTGAATTTCCAGATAAAAAGCTAATACTGGTGAACATCCACACTGAAGAGCTTTTGTTCATCTTTATGAGCATGTTGCTTTGGAAAGAAGATCAGTAAATATATGAATTGGTTGAGGTAGTAATCAGAAACTACCTTTGGAGAGAACCTTAGGGTGTGGCCTATGCTATATCTCATCCTTATTAAAAAAAAACCCACTGTATGGAGGATCCATCACCAGAGTTTGTCTACTTTTTCATGGAGCTGAAGGCTATTAGAAAGACCACTTTCACTAAAAGGCATTACAATGAATAGGTGCCTAAGGGTTCAAAAGGGGAACCCATAAGTACTGATAAAAAAGTTCAAATCCCATTGTGGAGGGTCCCAGATAGGTAGGAACAATCTTTCTAGGCCTTTAAGGATCCTGGTAGTCATAGGAGGACAGTGTGACATTCCACTCTGGTGTTATGTGGACCGGTGATCTGCTAGGTCACTCTAATCCTTGACTCTGGGAGCCAGCCTTACCCTGCTCCACTGTGAGAACCCCTACTCTTGGGCTGTTCACACACAGCCTCTGGCATGTAAACTGCTCCTTGGATTGTGCAACACTAGCCAATATCTCCGGTCCCAGACACAATCCTAGGAACCTCTGTCTTGCAGTGCCCAGTTATGCCCACTGAATGCTGCAACCTTATAGAAGTTCGTCAATTTAACAAAGAAATTGATATGTACCAGGCTTGTAATCCCACGGGGAGTCTCTGACACACTTCAAACCAAATGCACTACTTCAGGTAGAACAAACAAATAAATTTATTAACTATAAAAATATGTTTTGACTTACAATCACTTAAAATCTAACAAGTCAGATTTGGTCAAGTGAAATAAAAGCAAAATGCATTCTAAGCTGATCTTAACACTTTCAATGCCCTTACAAACATAGATACTTCTCACCACAGGTTGGCTGGTTGCTCTTCAGCCAGGCTCTCCCCTTTGATCAGCACTTCAGTCATTTGGTGTGGTGTCTGTAGATGTAGGTGGATGAGATAGGAAGAACATGGCAAATGTCTCTCCCTTTTATCATGTTCTTTCTTCCCTCTTGACTTTGCCTTTCCCCCCCTTCAGAGTCAGGTGAGCATTACCTCATCACAGCCCCAAACTGACCAAAGGAAAGGAGGTGACTCCCTCGAGAGTCTTTTGTTGCTGCCTAGGCCAGCATCCTTTGTTCCTGTGAGGCTGGGCTGGGTTTGTCCCATACCTGCCCTGATGAGGTATGAACCCTCTGCTCTTGGAGAGTTTTGTCTGGGCTTATTTTAAGCCATGAGGATACATTTTTAGCCTCATAACTATATACATGAAATTATAACCTAAAACCTTACTATAACATTACTGTAACAATTACTATAACATCACTATAACAACCATGCTCAGTGTATCATGAGCCTTCCAAAGACACCTGACAAACTTTGTACTGGATAACATACAATCATTTTATAAGATGAACATAGGGGTGTAGGGTCTTCCCTCGAGGTACAGAGTGTCACAGACAGTGCTACCCATAATACAAGGGTGAAACACCTAAATTGCAGCCAGGTGCACTTTGATGGAGCTGATTGCAAAACCTGACTCCTTTAACTGTAACAAGTAATGCAAAACCTTTTGAATCATAGAGTTCAGAGGAACTGCCCAGATAGTAGAAGCATTTCTCTAAGGCAAGCAGACCTTGTGGATGGTCTCCTACTCTTCAGTAAGACTTCCTGGACTGCTTCCAAACAATAAGCTTCCCCTGGGTCTAGTCACTGAGTAATCCATCTAAGTAGTAACAACTGACCGTTACAGTGCAATACCTGCCCTTGATTCTGGGATATCAGGTCCTTAACTAAAGACAAGTGTAAGGAATCCCTGACAGACAACCTGCGCAGGTCCGAGAACCATGGCTGCCTTGCCCAGGCTGGCACAATGAGCATCATTTTGCTTCACTCTTGCTTCAGCTTACAAATGCACTTGAGAATCTGTGGCACTAGACGGTAGGCACAGAGCAGGCCTTTGTCCCAGGGAAGGAGAAACATATTCAGAATGGACCCAGGGCTTTGGCCTGCTCTTGGACATAAAAGGGAGAATATGCTGTTCTGATGGGTTGTAAATAAGTCCATTGATCAGAGGATTCCTATTTGAAATATTGATCTTAAAGTAGACATACTGAGACACAGGGGAGGGCTAGCTCAGTGGTTTGAGCACTGGCCTGCTAAAACCAGGGTTGTGAGTTCAATCCCTGAGGGGGCCACTTAGGGATCGAGGGCAAAAATCAGTATTTGGTCCTGCTAGTGAAGGCAGGGGGCTGGACTCAATGACCTTTAAAGGTCCCTTCCAGTTCTAGGAGATAGGTATATCTCCATAATTATTTATTTATAATTCATTGTCTGAGCTGAACGACCTGCTCAGTTGGTCCACTAAGCCCTTCTGAACTCCCAGTGTGTGATGTTATAAAAGTCAGTGAATTCCACATTTAAAAGTCCCAGAGTCCAACTGCCTCCTGACAGGTTGTTTGATAGGTCACCCCCTTCTTTGCTGACATAGGACATCGCTGTGATGTTGTTGGTAAGAACTTGGATCGTTCTGTCCCTTGTATGAGACAGAAACCAGTGGCAGGTTCTGGCAATTGCCTGTAACTTTAAAATGTTTACATGAGGCCTAGTCACCTGGGTGGACCACAAGCCTTGAGCTTATAGGTTTCCCCAACTACACTCCCCACCCCATGGCTGAAGTATCCATTACCAGAGCCATTGAGGGAAAAGATGGGGAGTATGGGATCTCCCTGCAAATTTTGTCTTGGTTCATACACCAATCCAGGGATGACAGGACCTTGTCTGGGATGCACATAAGTGTGTCCACATGATGAACACAGAGTGGTACACGGACTTGAGCCATGTCTATAAACTTCTGAGATGCCACTTGGCATGGCAGGGGGAAGGGAGTCACGTAAGTACATGCTGCCATATGCCCCAGGAGCCTGAGGCAATTCCTCACTGAGGTTCAGGGATAAACCTTGAAGGATGCGCTGAGATTCCATAAAACTAGAAACCTCAGCTCTGGCTAGGGTTGAGTCCAGAACTGTCCTGATAAATTCGATTCTCTGGAGGATGTGAAGATCAATTTCTCTTAGGTCTGGAAGTGAACAAAGCATGAAAATAGGTGGAACATTTGAGGGACACTTCTATCTACAGGCTGATGTGAGCAACCCCACACCAGCCAGTTGGGTGTACGGATGTATCTGGACATCCCAATGGCAGAAAGAGGCTGCTACCATTGCCATGCCTTTGGTGAAAACCCTCAGCACAGATGACAGGCTGAAGGGAAGAACTGCAAGCTGGAAGCGGTTTCCTCCCACTGCGGACCTCGGAAACTGCTATGGCCAAAGTGGATTTTCGCGTGGTAAGATGCATCCCTGAAGTTGAAGGCAGCATACCAATCTCCCAGATCTAGCTTAAGGACAATAGTTGCAAGGGAAAGCAGATGGAACTGTAACTTCTTGATGTATTTGTTCAAGTTCTGAAGGTCCAAAATGGGCCTGAGACCCCCCTCTTACTTTGGGTATTAAGAAGAAGCGGGAGTGGAACCCCAATCCAAAACTGAGGGGGCACTTTTTGCCCCAAAGAATGTAGTCTGCACTTCTTGCTTTAGTACAGACTCATCAGAGGGGTCTCTGAAAGGGGACAGGAAAGGTGGATGAGAGGAGTGCGGGAGGAAGAGAGGAACTGCAGAGTATATCCTGTTTCCACCATGCTTAGCATCCACTGAGGGCAAAACTTTGTTCTTTTGGGGGCTGTTTACACAGACATAGGTATTTCAGCACACCCCTTGAATATTTCAGTGTATGCAGAGCTTCATCTGCCATAGAGGAAAATAAGGAACAACCCTCCAAGGGGATATCTGCAATGGTCTGTGATACTTCTACAAGAATCCCCAACATCTGGATCCATGATGAGCAGAACATGGTTACTACTGTTGCCAGGACCCTGGCAGCTGTATCTGCTGCATCCAAGGAAACCTATAGAGCAGACATTGCAACCTGCCGACCTTCCACCAGGAGAAACTAGATCTCGCCCTTGGAGTCGTCTGGCAGTTTGTTCATTAATTTGGCCAACTCATCCCAATTAAAATAATCATAATGGGCCAAAAGGGCCTGATGATTTATTATGCGTAGTTGTAACCCTGCAGTTGGAATAAATTTTTCTGCCAAAAAGGTCCAATTTTTTTGCATCTTTGTCTATGAGAGTCACATTGTTCTACCTTGGCGGTGTCTTTCCCTCACTGCCACCATTTCCAGGGAGCCTGGTGTGACGTCCTGGTACCATGCACTGCAGCAGAGCAATTACCATTGGTCTCAGAGCTGGCATCAAACTAATTGGAAGCAGTACCAGACCTGAAGTCACTGGCACTGTAGCAAGTCCTCCCATAGCAACCAACATTGGCACCCTGGGTAACAAGCCTGGCAAGGCACTGTCAGCCTGCATAATCAGTGAGAGTGGCAGCAAGAGGCTCAGCAGATCCCATCCATCAGCATATGCCTCTTGGATGGTGGGTACCAAAATGAGCTTTTGCCCAGCTGCGAACAGAGGTAATGGCTCCAGCGTCTGCACCACAAAAGTAGCCAGCCTCAATGATCCCAGCATGGAAACCAGTGTCAAGGGCTCTGGCCTGTTCGAGCCACTACGACAGGGCCGGTGCTTCCATTTAGGTGGCCTAGGCAATCACCTAGGGTGCCAGGATTATTGGTGGGCGGCATTTTGCCAGAGGTGGCAGCAGGCGGCTCCGGTGGAGCTGCCGCAGTCGTGCCTGCGGACAGTCGGCTGTTCCCGCGGCTCTGATGGACCTCCTGCAGGCACCACTGCGGCAGCTCCACTGGAGTCGTGGGACCAGGGCATGGGGTGGCAAAATTGCCGTGCGCCTAGGGCGCTAAAACCCCTAGCACCGGTCCTGGACTAGGATGAGGGTACTAAAGAGTGACAGGCTGAAGGGCATGGCTGTAGCTTTGGTACCAGAGTAGCAGGGGTGGCTCTGTGTTTTTTGCTGCTCCAAGCACAGCAGTCAGGCAGCCTTCAGCGGCATTTCTGCAGGAGGTCCGCCGGTCACATGGATTCGGCGGCATTTCTGCGAGTGATCTGCCGGTCCCACACCTTCAGTGTACTTGCAGCCGAATTGCCGCCGAAATCGCGGGACCAGTGGACCATCTGAAGAAATGCCACCGAAGGCGGCCTGACTGCCTCACCCAGAGTGACTGGCAGGCCGCCCCCCACAGCTTGCCGCCCCAGGCACACGCTTGCTGCACTGGTACCTGGCGCTGCCCCTTTGATTTAGAAATCCTCATCTTTGATTTGGAGGCCAAGAGTGGTCCAAGCACTTGTTCTTCTTTGAGGACCATCCTGGTGAAAGGACTCTCCTTCTGTCTCTATCCCCAGGTAAGACCAGGAGAGCACTCCTGGATGGAGAAGAGCTCCATCTAGCTGACCAAGGTGATATCGATGCCTGACCAAGAACAGCCTCCATGAGGATGTTCTTAGATGTTCTTTTCTCTGCTTCTTAATTCTTGTCTTGAAGCCCAGACAAATTGGACACCTGTCCCTGGCATGAGCCTCACCCAAGCACTTCAGGCAGTGAGTTGCTCACAGGCATCAGTTTATGACACCCGGAACAGGGTTTGAAGCCAAAGGACTTTGGCATCGGTTCCCCTGGTACTGGGCAGAGCCTGAAGTTAACTGACTACTAACGGTGGACAGTCAAAAAACAAAGGAAAGAGATGTTAATCCAAGTACCACTAGCTAACTAACAACAAGAACTAGATCAGAATGTTCACTGAAGGAATGAACAGACAGCATGCTTCAACCACTGATCATGGACAATAAAAAGGAACTGAAGGATAGGCAAGTGGTTCCACCCCTTTAAAGAACACCACAGCACAGCGTCGCTGTCCCTACAGGTACAACTAGGTAAGACTCTCCAGTACCAGAGCACAAGTCATGCATGCACACAATGTAATGGACATACACAACTACCTGAAGTACAACCATATACACGTATGCCTTACAATATGTTAAGAGACCATTACAGTTACAAAGTTAAACATTCAAAAGTCATGAAATGCTTAAGTTAAGTCTCCACAAACAACCATGACTCTGCCTCCTTCTGCATTAGCATATAGTTTTTGGTTACATGCTATTATTTCCATAGGGTCTGACCTCATTCAATGTGCATGGATGATGATGTGCAGTTCATGAGGATGGGGGATGCAACATTCATACCAACTTTTTAGAAGTGAAGTGAAGAAAATGGCTGCACATAGTACCACTGCATTTTTAGTGTACTCTATATTATTTCATTTGAATTAAGTTTAAAAAGTCAAGTTAAATTTAGTTTTAATGAATTTCTGGTCTCCTTGAAGCCAAATTTAGGTCCTTGTCCTGCTGTGCTCACTCACACGCAAACTCCCATTTGACTTCAGTGAGAGATTTGCCTGAGAAAGTGAGTCCTCTATTATTGTAGTAAATGTATCCTTTTCTTGTCACCTAGCAGTAATCTTTCTTGCATGATTAACAGAGAGCAAAACAACTTTTAGATATTATAGAGGCTACAACTAATCACATGCACTTTGAGGGACTAAATATTTTTACATATACCATATATATGTGCACCATAATAGCTATTAGGATTATATGATTTTGAACACTCCTGTTCTTGCTACACAGTCCATTTCTGAGAACATAAGGCTAAATCCTGTTTTCAGTTACATTGGAGTAAGTCCCTTGTAATCCTGCTTATTTCAGTTTTTTCAGTGAAGCTACTTCAGATTTACACTGGTGTAACAGATCAGAATTTGTCCCACTGACTCCATGGGATTATCTACTTGGGGACATCCACAAAAATTAATCCAAAATTAACTATAGGTATGTATCTAAAGTTGATTAGTTAAACCACATTAAAAGCCTGTGTGAACATCCTCATTTAGAATTAAAGTGCCCTTAATTCAGTTTAGTTTAATTCACTTTCAAAGTGAATTAAAGTAAACCAAATTAAGGCCACTTTAATTTAGAACAGCATCCACACAAGGATTTAATACAGTTTAACTAATCTATTTCAAATTCACACTGTTAGTTAATTCTGATTAACTAATCTGGACGTCCCCATGTAGACAAGCCCCATATATTATTTAAGAGAACTAAAGCACTAAACCTTTAATAAAGATTGACAGAGGTCACCATTTTAAATAGAATAGGTATGAGTGTAAGTGGTGAAGGTAAAATAGTTTTTAAAACAAACAAACAAAAAAAAACACATGGGGAAGACAGCTTTATTCAGGACGTTTGGTTTGCTTCTTTGATCCACACCCTTTCAACTGTGTGGAATTATTCCACAGACTATATAATGATTCTTAGAAATTATTCCACCCTGAGATGTCGTTTATTTAATACAGGCCAACTTATCCTAGCTATTTGTTAAGCAAACGTTTCATTCTTCTTTGTCACAGCCAAATGCTTCAGTTCTGGGATTTACAATATTTTCCTTTTTCCAGAATGACACCTGCTGGTGGGAGAAGCATGAATGAACTGCAGAGATTTTACAGGGTCAACTACAGCTAACCAAAAATATTCTCTTGCTGGTAAAAGACAGCAAATCTCCGGCGCCCCAGCAGGTAAAGTACTGCTGACAATAAACATTCAGAAACTGTGCATTTTACAGCATAAAGAAATTGCTGTATACATAATATTATAATCTAATCTGATTTACCACCCACCCTATAACTACTAGCCTATTAACACAGACAGCATTCCAAAAATGCCATAAGGCTAGAGATGAGCAATATTAGGGGCCAAACTATAGCCGCTCCAGCATGAGTGTGCCAGATTGAAGTGTTATGGTCACAGCATATACATGGAGCTAGAAACAAAACAAACTCTGTTCCTGAAAGGTTGCAATGTGACATTACTTTATTTCTTAGAATCCAGAAATCTAACACAACTACCAAAAAGTGAGAGACACAGCAGGGTGCTTCCTAAGGCAGAGAGGCACAACTCAGCCTACCTTATTCCTGACTGGTTCTTTTGCAGACTGCTAAGGAGTTAGAACCAAGATCACATGCTTCCCTCAAAATCCCCTAGCCTGCAAGCATGACCAGGAAGCCTCTTAAGATTTAACATGATAGTTTGTAATTTTATATATATATTTTTCAATACACCACAAAAAGAGAGAGCAGAAACCACCCTTTTTACCTATGTACCTACACAGAAAGCAGCCAAGCTGCTTGGACTCCCTGCTAGTGCTACTACCATCAGGGCTCAACACCCAAGTGGATGTATGTTTGGGCAGAGATGTATGTCCATGGTCCTGACCCTCTGTGTGCCAGCATGCAGTGGTGGGAGTGCAAGTTATGCCTTTTCCAACTATGTAGAAAGTACCACTAGTGAGAGTTCTACAACTAACTGTGCTGCAGAACTACTAACTGTGGTTTGTAACCTATCATTTAAGTCAGCTTCTGTACCAAATGACTGGAAAATAGCTAATGTGATGCCAATCTACTAGAATTCTTAGAGGGGGTCAACAAGCATGTTAACAAGGTGTATCCAGTGGATATAATGTACTTAGATTTTCAGAAAGCCTTTGACAAAGTCCCTCACCAAAGGCTCTTAAGCAAAGAAGACTGTCATGGGATAAGAGGGGCGGTCCTCTCATGGATTGGCAACTGGTTAAAAGATAGGAAACAAAGGGTAGGAATAAATGGTCAGTTTTTCAGAATGGAGAGTGGTAAATAGTGGTGTCACCCAGGGATCTGTATTGAGACCTGTCCTATTCAACATTTTCATGATGGGTGATCACTTGTTACCGAGTATGATCATCTTCCATGGGAGCTATGGGTCCTCAGGTGGCTAATAAGGCCAATCCTTGAACCACAAATTCTATTACAATGAGGGCAGATGTTTTCAGGCTCAGCAGGAAGCTGTTGACCATGACTGGAAGCCAGTCTCTCCTTCCTCCTGCGCCTGTCTCTCCTTCCTCCTGCACCTCTTGTCCTCTTCAGCTTGTCAGTGAGCAAGTTCAAAATGCAGGGGACCATCACTTTGGACTTCACTCCATTTTAAGCGATCCTGGGCAAGTGTCTCCCAAGTGTCAATATTACACTTTTTTAGCTTCTCCTTCAGCAAGTCCTTAAAATGCTTCCATTGTCTACCCATGCTAGGGTGCGTTTCTTTCAGCTGAGAGATCATTTAGGGATGAGCTCCGAGACCCTTCCAATTTGTATAAGGTACACAATGCCACCAAGCAGATGAACAACAACAAGGCAGCAGGTCTAGATGGGATCCCAGCTGAAATCTTTAAAGACAGTGGACCAGAGCTAATTTGGCAGCTTTACCTGCTTATCCTTAAAATCTGGATAAAGAAGGTGATACCCAGTGAAATAAGAGATGCCCTGATTGTCACCTTCTTCAAGAAAGGGGATAAAGTGGATTGTGGAAATTATTTTGGTATCTCCCTCCTAGCCAATGCAGGCAAAGTTCTGGCGTGGATCCTTTCAACCTGCCTTCTGCCCCTGTCAGAAGAAATTTTACTGGAGTCACAGAGTGTTTCCAACCATGTTGTGGAACATATTCATAAATGATCTGAAAAAATGGGTAAACAGTTAGGTGGCAAGATTTGCAGATGATACAAAACTACTCAAGATATTTAAGTCCAAAGCAGACTGCGAAGAACTATAAAGACATCTCACCAAACTGGGTGAGTGGGCAACAAAATGGCAGATGAAATTTAATGTTGATAAATGCAAAGTAATGAACATTGGAAAACATAATCCCAACTATGCATATAAAATGATGGGGTCTAAATTAGTTGTTACCACTCAAGAAAGATCTTGGAGTCATTGTGGATAGTTCTCTGAAAACATTCACTCAATGTGTAGCAGCAGTCAAAAAAAAAGCAAACAAATGTTGGGAATTATCATGAAAGGATAGATAATAAAGACAGAAAACATCATATTGCCTCTATACAAATCCATGGTATGTCCACATCTTGAATAGTGTGTGTAGATGTGGTCGCCCCATCTCAAAAAAGGTCTTTTAGAATTGGAAAAGGTTCAGAAAAGGGCAACAAAAATTAGGGGTACAGAACAGCTTACATAGGAGAGATTAAGAAGAACTGGGACTTTTCAGTTTGGAAAAGAGATGACTAAGGCGAGGATAAGAGAAAGGTCTATAAAATCATGACTGGTATGATGTTCTCATAACACAAGAACTAGGGGTCACCAAATGAAATAGGCAGCTGGTTTAAAACAAACAAAAGGAAGTATTTCTTCACACAATGCACAGTCAACCTATGGAACTCTTTGCCAGAGGATGTTGTGAAGGCCAAGACTATAACAGGGTTCAAAAAAGAACTAGATAAGTTCATGCAGGACTGGTCCATCAATGGCTATTAGCCAGGGTGGGCAGGGATGGTGTCCCTACCCTCTGTTTGCCAGAAGCTGGGAATGGGCGATAGGGGATGGATCACTTGATGATTACCTGTTCTGTTCATCCCTTCTGGGGCACTTAGCATTTGCCACTGTCGGAAGACAGGATACTGTGCTAAATGGACCTTTGGCCTGCCCCAGTATGGCCGTTCTTATGTTCTCTCTAAAGCACACCAGGAACCATCATGCTTGTCCCTGGCCTCCAGATACAGATTGCATACTTAGAGATGTGATTTCCATTGACTCAGTTTTGGACTTTGTTAGACAAAAATAAACTACATGAAAACTGGTATATTTCCATACGCTATAAGGGTAGCACAACTTATACCATGTTCTGTATGTTTTGGCAGATACAGGCTTGTGTGTGGATCTGGCTCTAAAAAGCATTTCCTTACCCATACTTCTGGGAAATATGGTCAGTGTTTAAAATCACACCTATGGCCGTGTATGTGTTTCTGCTTACAAGTTTTCTGCCCACCATCTGATTAGCTATGGCAGTTCAATTCAAAAAGCACGTGCTTAAGTGCCTTGCTGAATCAGGGCTTATATAAAAGATGGATCTTTGCTTTCCAGCCTGGAGTTTCAGCCAACATGTACCCAATCCTGTTACATGCTGAGCACCACCTGGAAGGTGCTGAGTGCCCTCAGCACCACACAGGATCAGGCCCCTTGTCAACTGTGCATAGTGTTCTCACTGAAACTCAGAACTACATAAAGATGCTTGGTTCCAAGAACAATCTTGAAATTCAGAGCATCTTCCTCAAGATGTTTGCTAAAGTTCACAGAGCTTTTGAACAAAGCTGGACTGGTTTCTGGCTTTTCAGATGATCATGCAAAATTATCAGTATTGTATTGTTTCAACATGATACCAGGTGATACTTGGCAATTTCAGCAGTGTTTTGTGTTGAGATTTTGGATTTGTTTGACAACTTGGTGATCTCAAAACCAGAGGAAAAAAAACATTCAGATCATCCCTGGAACGGGAAACCACCAACTTTTATACCATTCTAGACAACACATGTGAGACCAGAAAGAGAATATAAGGTACCCTATGCAGCATTATTTGGGCACTCAGACCTCCCGCTGAAGTCAATGTGCTGAAGCCAGTAGAAATCTGGGATATTCAGGGAATTCAGTATCAGGCCAGATAGTTGTTGTCTTTATCACATTCTGTCTGTACTGCAATCACTGTTTGCATGTAACCAAAAAATACCATATATCTCTCCAATATGTACTGCAATATTTTGCAGTTAGTATTACAGTATTCTGTATAAAATAGCATCTCTTGCCTGATTGGAAATCAGTGGAGCTAAGCTGATGTACACCAGCTGAGAATCTGGACCTGTGTGTTTATTATTTCAGTACATGCACTCAGACATGTTAACGGGTGCATTTTACAAATATAAAATTAATATCAGTATATTAGTAATTAATATCAGAGGGGTAGCTATGTTAGTCTGGATCTGTAAAAAGCGACAGATCCTGTGGCACCTTATAGACTAAGGGAAAAAGTGGAGCACAAGCATAATTCACCCACAAAAGCTTATACTCTAATACTTCCCTTAGTCTATAAGGTGCCACAGGACTCTTTGTCAGTAATTAATATGCTGTTTGACTGCTCTGGGTAGTTTATTTAATTTAATCTGGAGTTACTGTCAGAGATGGAGGTGCCAAATGTCCTCCCTTCTTTGGTAGAGTATTATCCACGCAGAGGAACCTTGCCTGTGTTGCCTGGGTCTTCTACTGAAAGATGTTTTTACGGCTGGCCTTCAGAAGGACAAGATTCCAGCTGCCTTTAAAGAAGCAGTGATTAGGCCCCTGCTCAAGAAAAATCTCTTGCCATTAGCCATTTTGTGAATTATCACCCTTCCCTTTTTAGGGTAGGTTGCCAAAAAGGTGGTGATGAAGCAGATCCAGTCACATCTGGAATTGATACATTTTCTTGATCCTTTTCTGTCAGGTTTTTGATCTGTTTATGGCCTAGAGATAATCCTGATATCATCTGACGATGATCTGCTCCTGATGACAGATGCTGAAAAGGTGTCTTTGCTGATTTTATTATACCTCTTGGCAGCCTTTGATACACAGAGCCAAGGGTCAAGACAGAGTCAGAATCAGGAATCAGAACCACATTACCTGAAATCAAGGAAGGCAGGAGCAGGGCTGGGACAGGACTGGAACAAGACTGTGTGCAGGACAGGGTCTAGACAGGAGCAGGGCTTGGAATGAGATCAGCACAAGCAGGCAAAAAATCCATAAGCATATGCAGCTGCTGGGCTTAAGAACAAGCCACCTGCCTTCCTTAGTCAATCAGGTGGTTCTGCTCTGGCCCACCTGTGCTTATTGACTGCCTGATGAGTGGGCAGGCACAGCTGCAGGCCCTCATGCCTGACAGGTTCTTCCTTTCCCACTCTCTGTGGTCTTTCCCACTCTCTCTCCCCCTGTGCTTCCTCTCTCTCCTTATTCTTTCCCTAGTGGGCTGAAGCTGCTGCAGTATTGCCACTCTCAAAGATTCAAAAATAATCTGTTGGTCCCCCAAGACCATGAGAGAGGCCCAGAAATCATGAGTGATTTTTTTAAAAGGTTATACTGGGATTTTTGATCCGTCTTTTGATTTTTGAACTCCCTCTGCCCACTCAGTGTGTGCGTGTATATCTATTAGTGAGGGAGGGGTCTCTCTCTAGTAGTAGTGTGTGTGTGTCTCTCTCTCTCTATCTAGTAGTGCTGGGTGGGTAGGGGTGTCTCTCTATCTAGTCGTGGGGGGGGGTCCTTCTGTCCTTCTCTAGTAGTGGGGTGTGTGTCTATTAGTGTTGCCAGCTCTTCCAAATTTTTTGGGTAAGGTGATTTTGGCCTCTGCTGTAGGAGCTTTCACCCCCCACTTCAGCCCATCCCTGCAATTCTGCCCCTGAATACCCAAATCAATCCTGTCCGCCACTCTGCTGTCTGTCCCCATATCCCACATTTGTTCTGTCACATACAGCCAGCCTCATCTATGCTCCTCTCTAGCTTCAGAAGTTTTTCACCCCTCTCTCCTCCTGTTCAGACAGGCATTTCAGGGAGAGGAGGGGAGAAGGAGCAGAAGAGCCTCCAACTCCCCGCCCCCCCAGCCTCTTGCTCAGAGGAAGGGTGGGAGGAGGAGTGAGCAGAACTGCGCTGAGCTGCTGGACTCTTTAGCTCTCTCCTGTGAGAAAAGTATTGGCTCCTGAGGGAAGGGAGAGAGAGCTCTGAATGCTTCCTGCAGCAGCCCCGATTGACCGCTCTTCCCTATGAGGTGTAATGAGTCATCTCTGAGCCTGCTTACTAGGGTTCAGCCAACCCACAGGCAAAAGTCTAACCAAGTGACCCCAAGGCTAAGGGATGTACACTCCCAATGAGCAGCTACTCCAGTCTGCTCAACATTGCTACCCTTCCAGGAGTATCCCCCACCACTTGGTGGTTTTGACAGATTGTTCCTACTCCTCATCCAGCCCCAGACTGTGCTTGCTCCTGCTTCAGCTTTGCTTCAACCTCACTCTTGGTTTCCGGTGCCTGCTCTGACCCTGGCCCAATCACTAGGCCTGACTGCACTGTTCCAAGCACAAGCCAGACCATCCACTTCAGTTTCTGACCATTTGAGCAGACTCCTCCTTTTGCACAAGGCTCCAGCAGCTGAGATGGAGCCCCCTGAAACATCCATCACTGATTTGATAGAGTTGGTCCAGAGTCTTCTGCTTCAAGTTACCAGTTGCATCTGGAGAATGCCTCTCTTTGCTCATAGATCCCAACAGCTCTAGCAGGGCCAGTGCAACCATTTAGGTGACCTAGGCAGTCGCCTAGGGCGCTAGGATTTGGGGGGCGCCATTTTCTTCGGCAGCGACCGCAGCAGCCAGATCTTCAGCCACCCCGGTTCTTGCCAGCATTTAAGCGGAGGGAGCTGGGGCAGGGGGGCACGGGGAGGGCCGCCTGCTCCAAGTAAGTGGGGGGGGGCGGCACGCAGGGGAACTCCCCGCCTCCTCCCCGAGCACACCGTGGCTGCTTCACTTCTCCTGCCTCCCAGGCTTGCGGGGCCTAAGCTGATTGACGCCACAAGCCTGGGAGGCGGGAGAAGTGAAGCAGCGACGGCATGTTTGGGGTGGAGGCGGAGCAGGGGTGACATGGGGTGGGGGGGGGTGCCTCAGGGTGGAGGGTGGGGAGCTGCCGCGGAGGGGGTGCTGCCATGGAGTGGGCGGTGCCTCAGGGTGGGAGGCTTGGGGACAGGGGAGGGCACAAGGTAGAAGTTTTGCCTAGGGCGTGAAACATCCTTGCACTGGCCCTGAGCTCTAGTAACCTCAGTGCATCCAGCCATGGTGCCTTTAGAACTCAGACTGAAGGTTCCACTGCCAGAAAGATTTCATAAGAAAACCATGGAACTTCTGGGTGGTTCCTAATTAGTGCCACCTTTTGTTCCTGATAAGTCCTGTGATGTATCCCAATAATGAACCAAGGTGGACCTTATTATCAGTTTATGGACTGGTGAAGCTCTGGACTGCATCTCGCCGCTCCTGGAACAGGCCAGCCCAATTCTTGATAACTTTGATGAGTTCATCCACACCTTCTCTGTAATGTTTGATGATCCAAATCACATCCATACTGCCAAAGCCACCCTGCAGTTTTTCCAGCAACGCCATCGGCCCATCTCAGCCTATGCTGCCCATTTTCAGCATCTGGTTGCTGATACAGAGTGGAATGAGGTGGCACAGATTTACCATTTCTGCCAAGGTCTGAATGACCATGTGAAGGATGAGTTGGCAAGGGTTGAACCTCCCACTAGTTTGCATATCAAACTGTGTCTCCAGATTGACGGTTGTTTGTTCAAATGATACCAAGAAGAGATCTTACCCACAATTCCAGTCTCATCCTGATTTGTTTCAGCCATCTCCTCAAGCTGCCCCAGAGCCGGAGCCTCTTATGCAACACAAAGAGGTCTCATGGAGCAGGAGAAGAGGTATCAGCGACAGAATGGTCTTTGCCTGTACTATGAGTGGGCAGGGCCACATTGCCACTGAGCACCCACTGAAATCCAGACCTTTGGCGGAGCCATCACATCCAAACAATGGAAACAATCACATCCAGCCCTATTGGGGGGGGTTAGCTGGACAATCTTAGAGTCAGGTCCTCCAATCAGATGCCCTCTTCTGCCCACATGTATCCTAGCAGCCTCAAACTATTATCCTCCACACCTGCAGGTCTTGCTCCATTTCTGGGTCCTGACAACACCTGAGGTGAATTGCACCCAGTTTGTGAAAGCAGATTCTGGTGCCTCTAGTAATTTCATGGATTCTGGATTGACTGAGACTCATCAACTTCCAGTGCAAAGGAAGCCCACCCCAGATATAACAGAAATGATTGACAGTAGCATGCTGTCCTCTGGTCCAGTTACCCATAAAACCATGTCCCTCCTCCAGGTTGAAATCTGAAATCACTTAGAGACTCTGCTGTTTAACTTAATTTAGTTGCCACACTTCCCAATAGTGCTCAGTATTCCCTGGCTCTCAAAGCATGATCAACACATCTCATGGAAGATGCTCGAAGTATGATTCCAGCTGAGCTACTAACGACAATTGTGTCTAGCTGAGTCAAAGGCCAAGGAAACAAGAACCAGTGCTAAGAATCCCACTGCCTTCCATGTCCCGCAGATTCAAAGAGCTAATGGCTCATTAATCCCTGATAAATATAAAGTTTGCTGATATATTTAATAAAAGGAATGCTGTTATTTTACTCTGTCACAGACCCTACAATTGCCCCATCAATCTCTAGCCAGGGACTAAAATTCCATTGGGATGGATTTACTCCTTATCACAGGGGTGGGCAAACTATGGCCCGTGAGCTGGATCCGGCTCGCCAGTTGTTTTAAGTCAGCCCTTGAGCTCCCACTGGGAGCAGCCAGCCGGGTAGCAGGGTTGAGGGCCGCTCCACATGGCTCCCAGAAGAATCTGTATGGCCCCCCTTCGGCTCCTATATGCTCCAATGGCCCCAGTCCAATGGCCCCCTCCAGCACTCCAATGGGAGCTGCAGGGGTGGTGCCTGCGGACAGGGCAACGTGCAGAACCGTCTGGCCATGCCTCCACATAGGAGCCAGAGAAGGGACAAGCCGCTGCTTCCGGGAGCCGCTTGAGGTAAGTGCTGCCCGGATGCTGCACCTCTGAGCCTCTCCCCACATCCCAACCCCTTGCCCCAACCCTGATCTCCCTCCTGCCGTCTGAACCCCTCGATCCCAGCCCACAGCACCCTTCTACATCCCAAATTCCTCATCTTCAGCCCCAACCCAGAGCTCGCACTCCTAGCTGGATCCCTCATCCCCCGCCCCCAACTCCCTCACCCGAGCCTGGAGCCTGCTCCTGCACCCTGAACTCCTCCTTTCTGGCCCCACCCTGGAACCCGCACCCCCAACCAGAGCCCTCAACCCTCCCACACCCAACCCCAATTTTCTGAGCATTCATGGCCTGCCATACAATTTCTATTCCCAGATATGGCCCTCGGGCCAAAAAGTTTGTCCACCCCTGCCTTATCAAAACAGAACTCAGGGCCATACAAGAATACCTTGATGAGAATCTTGCAAAGAAATTCATCTGTCCATCCATGTCTCCCAATGGAGCCCCAATTTTGTTTGGGAGCGGGGGAGGATGTCTCTTTGCACCTTTGTGTGGACTATTGTGCTTGAATAAAATCATCATCAAGAACAAGTCTCTTTTGCTTTTGTTCAACAAGCTGTTGGAAATTATTGGTTCTGACAAGGTATTTTTCAAGCTCATTTTTCATGGCATTTACAACTTAATCCATATCTGGAAGGGCAATGAATGGAAATCAACATTTCGCACCCATTATGGCCATTATGAATACCTGGTTATGCCTTTCAATTTCTCTAATGCCCCTGTGACAAGGTGCTGGGCAAAGGGTGCAGATTCGGCCTTCTGTCACATCCACTCCTGGGTTAGGGGAACAAATTAGAGTGGGCTGGCCCTAATTGGGGAGGCAGAGACAGCTGCTACCTAATTAGCCTGGGACTGCATAAAAGCCTCAGGGGAAGGAAACCAGGGGAGAGCAGGAGAAAAGGAAAAAGGCAGGGAATGGAAGCAGGGAGGTAACTCTTCCCTCCCTCCTGTCTGCAGACGGTGAAGGGTTACTTGTACATGGTGAAATGATGGGTGGGAACAAGCCTGAGAATAAAGTGCACCAGTATTTACTAAATCCAGGGTCTCTGAGTGACTTTGTGAACCTAGCAGAGGCAGAAGCCAAGGGGGCCCTGCCACCCTCTGCTACAGCCCCCGACACATGCCAGCACTTTGTCAATGACATTTTACATAAGAACGGCCATATTGGGTCAGACCAAAGGTCCATCAAGCCCAACATCCTGTCTTCCAACAGTGGCCAATGACAGGTGCCCCAAAGGGAATGAACAGACAGGGTAATCATCAAGTGATCCATCCCGTTGCTGATTCCTAGCTTCTGGTAAACAGAGGCTAGGGACACCATTACTGCCCATTCTGGCTAATAGTCATTGATGGACCTATCTTCCATTAATCTATCTAGCTCCCTTTTGAACCCTGTTTGTAGTCTTGGCCATCACAACATCCTCTGGCAAGGAGTTCCAGAGGTTGACAGTGTGTTGCATGAAAAAATACTTTCTTGTGTTTGTTTTAAACCTGCTACCTACTAATTTAATTTGGTGGCCCCTTGTTCTTGTATTATGAGAAGGAGTAAATAACTCTTCCTTATTTACTTTCTCCACACCAGTCATGATTTTATAGTCCTCTATCATATCCCCCCTTAGTCGCCTCTTTTCCAAACTGAAAAGTCCCAGTCTTATTAATCTCTCCTCATACGGAAGCCATTCTATACCCCTAATCATTTTTTTGCCCTTTTCTGAACCTTTTCCAATTCCAATATTTTTTTTTTTAGATGGAGTGACCACATCTGTACGCACTATTCAAGGTGTTTTCGGGGTGTTTTAGTTTGTGGTGATCTACCTAGATGACATCTTCATCTCAGAAAAATCAAACCTTTTCCATCTGGTACTTGAGCAACTCAGAGCAAATGGCCTCTACAGAAAACCCAAGGAGTGTGAGTTCAACCACCCTTCTGTGGACTTCTTAGTCTACATCATTGCCCCGATGGAACAGGTATGGATCCCTAGAGAGTATGCACATTTGTAGACTGGGAAGCCCCAAGTGCTTCCTGGGGTTTCCCAATTTTTGCTGAAGATTCATCAAGTACTTTTCAAAGATGGTGAACCCAATTATCCAACTGCTCCAGAAGAGCACCACATTTACTTAGACACAGGAAGCCCAATGCACCTTTCACCTGTTACAGGAAGCATTTACATTAGCACTCATCTTGGTACAGCTGGACCTGGCAAACCCATCATTCCTGAACCAGACACTACCGATTATGTGATCAGAGCAGTACTGTCCCAGCAACAGGGGCCCCAAAATGTGCTCCACCCTTGTATACTTTATTCCTGAAACTGATGCCTGTGGAACAAAACTATGAAATCTGTGACAAAGAACTACTCACCATCAAGGCTGCTTTTGAAAAATGGTACCATCACCTGAAAGGTGCATGCTTCCCATCCAAGTATATATAGACCTCAAGAAACTGAAGAACCTGCAAACTGCAATGGCTCTCAACCACCATCAGGTCCAATAGTCCCTTTTTATCTCCAGGTTTGATTTCACCAATGATGTAGTCCTGATTTTTTCAGTGCAGGTATCCCACACCCCCACCATCATGACCCACCTCCCAGCACATTTCTATATAAAATGGTTTCCTCCATGCAGCGTGATCTTGCACATACAGTGTGTGTGAGGTCAAAAGAGCACAAAAGTGCAGGAATACCATTCCCACCGGTTCTTGAATCGTTACTTTACTGGCTTTCACCCTGATTTATTGCCCGGATACCTGGAACGGCAAATCCAATGTGCTGTCCTACAAGGATGTTAACTGCACAAGAAAAATATGGTTCTTAAACCTGCCACAGTCCTGAAACTCTGCCATTTCACAATGTGATGTGAACAATTACTTGCTTTCTCTCATGAAGCCCCTCCTATCCCCTCATCCATTTGCAGTAAACCTTATGTCAACTAGTACGAACTTAGCTCCTGATTCAAAGTTCTCTGTTAAGAATGGGATTCTCATATTTAAGAACTGGACCTGATGATGAACCACGTCTGACTATGCCATGGTTAGCCCCTGGCTGGCTGTTCTGAACACTGGAAAACATTGACGCTGGTCTCTCAATATTTTTGGTGGCCAAAATGACGTTTGTCCATTGAGTCCTACATCAACTCCTGTGATGTCTTCTCAAATGAAGACCCTCAGCACCAAACCCCTTGATGCTCTGATACCACTGCCAACTCTATCTCAGCTTTGGTCATTCATCTTCATGGACTTTATTGCTGACCTTCCTGATTCTCAGGGTCACTTGGCAGTCCTATCAACCTTCTTATAAAAATGTCTCATTTCCATGTCAAGCCTTAAAATTTCTACCATGGAGGTAACATCCAACCATTTTTCAATTCTGTCTTCAAACTCCATGGCCTACCATCTACTATTACATTTGTTTGAGGATCAGTTCATTTTGCACTTCCGGTAGGAGTTGTTCAAGGTCCTGGATGTTGAACTACATGCTTCCTCGGTTTATCACCCCCAGACTGATGGACAGACTGAATAAATAAACCAAATTCTGAAGCAAAACTCTATTGCTTTATTACCTATCATCAGCATCATTGGGCTGCCCTCCTTCCCTTAGCCAAATTCACATACAATAATGCTGACCACTGATCAACCCACCAGAGTTCTTTTCATGCCAACTACAGCTGCCACCCTTAGTTTCACCCATGCATGCCACAAGCCTCATATGTATCTGCAACCTCTGACCCATTCAAACACCTTCACCATATCCAAGAAGAACTGAAAACCCATGTATGATCAGCCAAAAGAGATTACAAGCATTACACTAACCTTTGTTGGCAGGCAACCTCTCGAATCACAGTTGGAGTTAAAATATGGCTTTCAATATAACACCTTGACTCTACCAGCCTTCAAGGAAGTTGAATTACCAACATCTTGGCTCATTCCAGGTCATCCATCAGATCAGCCCTGTAGCCTTCAAACTCCAACTGCCTTGGGTGATGAAAATGCACCCAGAATTCAAACATCTCCTTGCTGGAAAAGCACACCACCAAGTACAACTGCCACTTCCACCCCTCATGGTCCAGGGGCATGAGGAATACCTGATGAAGCAGCTCTTAGACTTCAAAATTCTCAGAGGAAAGTTCATATACCTTGATGATTGGGAGGGTTATGGTCCAGCTGATCATTCATGGGAGCCAGCTGAAAACATGTATTGACCTGACCTACCTGAAGAATTCCAATGGTCACACGTCAATAAACCTGGACCAAAGACACCTGGTAGGTTTTTTTTTGTAGGGGGGAAGTAATGTAATGAGTCATCTCTGAGCCTAATTACCTAAGGACTCCATGTCAATCAACTAGGATTCGGCCAACCCACAGGCTACGGTCTAACCAGGTGACCCTAAGGCCAGG
Organism: Chelonoidis abingdonii; assembly: GCF_003597395.2. Taxonomy (NCBI): domain Eukaryota; kingdom Metazoa; phylum Chordata; order Testudines; family Testudinidae; genus Chelonoidis; species Chelonoidis abingdonii. The sequence continues at coordinate 315,700,405 of NC_133769.1, read as the reverse complement.
GATATAGGCTCCAATGAGAGCAGCCACTCCAGTCTGCTCAACATGGTTACCTCATCAGGCATGTTCTCTATTGCTTGGCAGTTCTGACAGACTGCTCCTGCTCCTTCACTAGCCGCAGCCTTTGCCTGCTCCTGCTCCCATTCCTGCTTCTGTTCAAGTCCCAGCCTGTGCCTGCTCCTGTTCCAGCCTTATTACAACCCCACTCTTGGTTATAGATTCCTGCTCTGATCTCTGGCTCTGGTCCCTAGCCCACACCACTAGGCTTGACCACCGCTGCTCCAACCACTAAGGCTAACCACTGCTGGTTCCACTATCCCCTTCTCAGTTTCTGACAGGAGGTGAGCAAATGGGGCAGGCAGCCAATCATCAAGGGTTTTCCCTCAGGCAGGGCTGCAACTCACAAGAGGGGACTGGAGCTCCAACCCAACCAGAAATCCTGTGACTCATGAAAAGAATTGCTGGAGTTGACAGCTGTTGCTGCCATCAGGTAGGGCCAGCAGATGTATGAGCAGGTGAGGTGGCTACACAGAGGCTGCTTCCTGCCCTCCCTAGGGCTGCTTCTTTCCCTCTCCACTCTTGCTCTCTGCCTGCCTGCTCCACTTCACTGAGACAGCCCAAACAGGCAGTGACAGGAAGAAACAAGGAGAGGCAGCCACTACAAGTGCAACAGCTTCAGGATGTTTAGACCCCTGATATATTGATATATTTCACTTCCTTCTGCCTAGGGACAATAGGACGACCTGGAAACACAGATCAGAAACTCTGGGCTGTCCCACCCAACTGAGGCTATGGCCATGTATTGCCTCAGAGATTTCAGTCACCAGTATGCCACACACACAGTGGCCATCCAGAATTTTACAGTCATAAACTGGGATAGAACTTAAGTCATTATCTCAGAGCTAGTCAAGGGGACTAGGAGGAGATTGCAAAAGTGTCTGTGAAAAAACCTTCTTTCTGATGAAAAGTTGTTTTGACAGGAATTTTCTGGCCAGGTTCTTTCTTCTGCAAAAAGGGCAGGCCCCTTCCACTTAAGCTCAAGTAAGCACTTCTCTAACTAGGTATTATTATTTATTTCTATTGCAGTGGTTCTGAAGGACCACAATCAGGAATCGGAGCCCCATTATGCTAGGTGCTGTACTAACACAACAAAAAGACAGTCCCTGCCCCAAAGTAATCGCACTGCCTCTGTTCTCATGCTTCTTTTGGAGGTCAGTTTTAGTTTTGAGCTTAGGCTGCTGCTGGCCCTTAAACACAAAGACTAGTCTCCATACTAGTGCTATACATGTAGGTTGAAATTCACCCATGTGAAGATCAGCAGAACGCTTGTGCAGCATTTATGTCTCTCTGGGGATATAAATGGCCCTCTGCACAAGGATGAAGAGCTCAAATCTCAGCCAAGTTGTTTTATTTTCTCTTCTTTTTACCTAATATTTGTTGTATGGAATAATTATGTAATATTTTATTGTATATTTCCATGCCCCTTCTTATTATTGCTGCCAATATGTTTTTAACTATAGCCTTTAAAAGTATTCGCTGCTGAGATGTGAGAATGATTGTTGTGTGGTACACTACAATAATGATATTTTTTAAATTTATAGGCCCTACATTTTTTTTATGTTTTCCTGCACATTGCAGAGTTTAGAAATATTTCATTTTTATATGATTTATAGATTCACATCACTGTTATAAATTAATTTGGCCTCAGATTTATTCTCCTGCTGAAAAATCAAAACAAGATTGTTAATATAAAATTGGAGTTGAGAACAAAAACTTCTATGGGCCACATCCTCAGGTGATATCAGTCAGTAATAGTTCCATTTACTTCAACAGAGCTAGGCTGATTTGCACCAGCTGAACGTCTGTCCCCCTTACTACTATATTATATTTTATTATTTAAATACTAAAAACTCAGGAAACTCTCTGTAAGGGTTCCAACTCTAATGTTATCACTGCTGCTGTATCCCTGCCAATCTTCCCTATATAGTACGAGACACAAATCTTTACTCCTGTTGCCAGTTGAATAATGTGAAATAAAAGAAGCTTTTAAACGGATTCTGTGAGTATTATGCAGTGGTCTGAAGAAAGTAGAAGCCAATACATTTCCACATAAATGAAGCATTTGTTCAACTTGCAGAAAGTCCTGATAAAATTTTAGGGGGAGGACCTAAGGAATGATAGACGGCAGGTAAACTTTTATTTATTAGATTTTTGAGACAGATCTTGATAGTGTAGTGGTTAAGAGTGCCGCCCTTTGATACGAGAGACCAGGGTTCAAATCCAGGTTGGTACCCAACTTTCCAGTAGGGGTCCTTGGGCAAAAGACCCCCTAATGCTTCATCTGCCTACCTTAAATATAAGAGTGATATGAACTAGGAGAGTCATGCCGGCTCGGATGTTGCCTGGATTAACAAGGTCTGTGCCAGATGTTGAGGAACCAGGACAATCTGACAATAAGTGGACTACTGGAACAAACCATTCATGGATGAGACAAGAGAACCTGGAATGGATGGAATGCTACTACAACAGTAGACCTAATGAGAGGGAATGTTTGAGGGGACTATGGATGGACAAAATACCTACATCCACACTTACTGAGAAACAGCTAGTTACCCAATGCTTCAACATACTAAAGAGGAAGCTGCTTTCACAGCTTGAGATAGACCAACTCCACATTACATCCCAGACTCAAGAAGACCTGAAACACCAAGTAGATATGCAGCCCGAAGCTGAAACTTCACTGCCACCCCCTCCATTGCAAAGCACATCAGCTGATATGAGGCATAAGATCATGGAGAAACTAGCTACAGTCAATCTTCAAAACTGATTACCAAGGCTCAATGGAGAAGTACCATCAGATAATATGTTAGAAGATGCCAATAGAGCCCTCCTGACAATCCCTACTACCACCATAACTCAAACCAATGAACAGGTATATGCTACAGCCTCTGTAATCCTGGAGATGCTTGGCTACACGATCAAGAAGAACAACAGTATGTACCCATGCTGGAAAATGAGGTTGGAGGATAAGATCAAGGCGACTCAGAGAGAAGTGAGTCAGCTGGTGGAACTACAGAAGGGTGTAGAGATTAAGGATAAAGACTTGGCTACTGGAAAAAATACAAGGGCCTGACTCCATCTGAAGCCCTAGAGACTGCTAAACAAAGGCTCACAGCACTAGCTACCAGGCTAAGGAGATACACGAGAGAAGCAGAGGCCGAAAAAGTAAATGCCCTGTT
>NC_133769.1:315662786-315694096 GCF_003597395.2 Chelonoidis abingdonii | reverse complement strand
ACAGATCCCAGGAACAACATCAGAGCTCTCTGTCCAGAAGAGTGCAGTGCTAGGAACAGCTAAGATACTGCGCAGAACCCTCAAACTCCCAGGCCTCTGGTAGAGGTTCCGAGGTTGAGGAAGACACATACCACCCATAGGGGTGAGAGGGGAATTTTTTTTTTTAATATATATATATATATATATATATGGACAGAACATGGTTTTAAGGGACAGGTCTGTGTTGGGGGCAGTGTGGAACCACACATCTCCAGGAACATTACGGACAATGCCTCCCAGAACTCCCGAGCCTGCAGGGGCGGAATACATATGTTGTACAACACCTTTGGAAGGTTCAGCATACTCTCCGCTGCATGTTTAGCCAACTCCACAGCCCACTGTGCAGAAGAGCCACACCCAAACACTGGGAAATTTCAGAGCTCAGCCTGAACTCTATGGGTTAGTAATCTAGATATGAATTTTGTAGTATTGTTAGCCAGAAAAGGCAATTCCCGCCTATGAAAAATTTTGAATTTTGAAAAAAATATTTCTAAACTGAGATGAAAGGACAACAAATTTTCCCAGGAGAAAAGTTGTGAAAAAAATTCTCTTTTAGAAGAGCTGGGATGGATTTTTTTTAAGCTTGCTTCTTAGGTAGCTCCCCAGTTCCTTAGAGCACCTGCCTCTCTAGGCTACCCAACACCGCAGTAGCCAGATCCCCAGGATGCCCAGGATCTGACTCCATGGCAGTCCACCAGGTGGGAAACTGGTGATCCTGGAGAGCCTGGGAGCCCAGTAGCCCACCAAGAGGGCAACCAGAAAGCCTGGACCCTATCCATCCATCAGCTTTCTGGCAGGGAGATGGGTTGACAGGAAACCAGACTGGCCAGACAGCCTGCCTCCCTGCTTGGTTTCTGTGAAAAGTTCAAATGGAACTGACATGCTGGAATGCTTTGGTTCTGCTGAATCTGCATTTTCCAACTAAACATTGTTCCATCAGAAAATTTTTGACTAGCTCTGCTTTGTAGCGTAGTACCATCTCTAGTTTCTGAGCAGAAGAAGACAAAAGAATTCATGCAAGACACACACCAGCATAACTGACAGCTAATATCCAATATTTTTTTAACAAACTTTGGCAGATTCAGGCAACACATGGATGAGAATGTTTTGTTTGTTATTTTTTACAGCTTATGAATTGTTTACAAATCTCAAACTCTTTGGGCTGGTATGCTTCGAAAATGAACATATAAAATGCTTAATTCTAGGAGTTCTTTTTTCCTTGTGGAGGATTGTCATTCTCTTTCACTAATGCAATATGAAAATGATGTATGGGATTACAATAGTTTGGTGGCAAATTTCTAGTACAATTCAGTGATGCTTAAATGAAAACATGTACAGTATATGCTTTAGTTATGATGTGTATTTCCAGGAAGCCTGTCAAAACTGATCACATGAAACACAAGAGAAATGGAGAGAAAACTGCTTCACCAAACCCTTCCATTACTCATACCACTCAGAGAGGTGTAAAATCAAAACAAGAGCTACATTACTTTTAAAGGCAGCAAAGAGTCCTGTGGCACCTTATAGACTAACTTTACTTTTAAAGTCTTTTTTTAATATTGGCCTTGAACTATCAACTTGCCATATTTATGAGTTGTGTATGATAATGAATGGCCCAGGCCTTCATTCTGTTATCCAGCAAAACTACTATTGGCTACAGTACAGAGGTAGCCTGCTGCAGAATTAAGCCCAAAAGACAATGGTACAGAATTGTTTAAATATATATATAGATAGATATATACCTATCTCATAGAACTGGAGGGGATCCTGACAAGTCATTGAGTCCAGCCCCCTGTCTTCACTAGCAAGACCAAGTACTGACTTTTGCCCCAGATCTCTAAGTTGCCCCCTCAAAGACTGAACTCTCAACTCTGGGTTTGGCAGGCTAATGCTCAAGCCACTGAGCTATCCCTCCCCCAAACTCAAAAACAAACCACGCTGTACTCTGCTAGTGCATTTGAAAATACAATAGGCTATGACCAAACAGAAAATTATTTGTGGTTTTCATGTGTATCATCTTTTGCCACTTTCACAGTTAGAGGACTTAGCATATCATTTGCAAAGGTCCCATTGACTTTAATGGAAGCAGAATCGGGCACTAATGTTTTTGATTTTCAGGTTTTTTGAGGTTTAAATACCTCCTAAAATAAATTTATAGATGTACTAGTTAATGAGAATTTAGAAAGAAAAATCCTAAAATGTGATAGCTTTGTCGCTGATGCCAGGTACTCACATCCAAAAATGTTGGCAATAAGTTTTCTAATGCTGATGCCCATCCATATCATATCAGAGAGCATTAAGGGACTGTTACGGAAGGGGCATAGATCAGGTGCAGAAATAATAAGTGCTGAAAACATCCTCCAAAAACTGCAACACAGCACAAAATAATGATGCCAAATGTATCCTCTGGTATATATGGCAAAATAAATTCAGAAGCAAGTTTTTTACAGTGCAATGTATTTCACACTAGACAAAAAACAGTTACTCACCTTTGTAACTGTTGTTCTTCGAGATGTCGTGTTCATATCCTTTCCAATTAGGTACGTGTGCGCCGCATGCACGTTCATCGGAAGATTTTTACCCTAGCAACACTCTGTGGGTCGGCTGGGTCATCCCCTGGAGTGGTGCCGTTATGGCGCTGGATATATACCCTTGCCGACCCAGCGGCCCCTTAGTTCCTTCTTGCCGGCTACTCTGACAGAGGGGAAAGAGGGCGGCTTTGGAATGGATATGAGCAACACATCTCGAAGAACAACAGTTACAAAGGTGAGTAACCATCTTTTCTTCTTTGAGTGCTTGCTCATATCGATGCCAATTAGGTGACTCCCAAGCCTTACCTAGGCGGTGGGGTCGGACTGAGATGTTACAGAATGTAAGACTGCTGAGCCAAACGCCACGTCATCCCTGGACTGTTGCACCAATGCAACCGATGACCAGGTAGCTGCACAACATATCTCCTGGATGGGTATATGGACCAGGAAGGCGGCAGATGAAGCTTGAGCCTGAGTAGAGTGGGCGGTGAGGTGGCTAGTCGGAACGTGGGCCAAGTGACAGCAGGCATAGATATAGGACGTCACCCAAGATGAAATTCGCTGTGAGGAGACCAGCAGGCCCTTCATTCGATCTGCCACCGCTACGAAGAGCTGGGGCATCCTTGGAAATGGCTTTGTTCTTTCGATATAAAAGACAAGAGCCCTATGGATGTCTAAGGACTGCAGTTGCTGTTCCCGATGCGACAAGTGGGCTTTGGGAAGAAGACTGGAAGGAAGATGTCGTGACTGACATGAAAGGCCAACACCACCTTCAGGAGGAAGGCGGGGTGTGGTCACAGCTGTACCTTGTCCTTATGAAACACCATATAGGGGGGTCCGCTGTGAGGGCCTGAAACTCGGACACTCGCCTCACCGATGTAATGGCGACGAGGAAGGCTGTCTTCCAGGAGAGGTACAGCAGCGAGCAGGTGGCTACCGGTTCGAAGGGAGCACCCATAAGCTTGGCTAGAATGAGACTGAGGTCCCAGGTCGGGGCCGAACATCAAACCTGCGGGTACAAACGTTCCAAGCCCTTGAGGAATCTTGAAACCATAGGGTGAGAGAAGACTGAGCATCCGTTCTCCCCTGGATGGAAGGCGGAGATGGCCGCCAGATGCACTTTTATGGATGAAACCGCTAGACCGTGTTGTTTCAAGGACCAGAGGTAGTCCAGGACCATAGGGACTGGTATCTGCGTGGGGACAGCGTTACATTGAGTGCACCAGCAGGAGAAACGCTTTCACTTGGCCAGGTATGTCAACCTAGTAGAAGGTTTCCTACTGCCTAAGAGTACCTGTTGCACCGAGGCAGAGCAGCGTAACTCAGACTGACTTAACCATGCAACAGCCATGCTGTGAGGTGAAGAGATTATGTCTGGATGGTGAAGTCTGCCGTAGTCCTGAGTTATGAGATCTGGCCAAAGTGGTAGGGGAATTGGGTCGGTCACTGACAGGTCGAACAACATGGTGTACCAGTGCTGCCTCGGCCATGCTGGGGCGATCGTGATCAGGCGGGCCCTGTCTCTGCAGAGCTTGAGCAGGACCCTGTGGACCAGCGGGAATGGTGGAAAGGCGTGGAGCAGATGGTTCATCCACAGTATCAGGAATGCATCTGAGAGGGAGACCAGGGAGTGACCCTGGAAGGAGCAGAACACGTGGCATTTCCGATTCTCGCGAGAGGCGAAGAGGTCTATGCGGGGAAAGCCCCACTTCCGGAAAACAGAATGGATGACATCCGGACAAATCGACCACTTGTGGGTTAGGAAGGATCTGCTGAGGCGATCTGCCAGGAGGTTCTTTAGTCCTGGGAGAAAGGACACTACCAGGTCAAGTGAGTGGGCTATGCAAAACTACCAGAGCTGAATGGCTTCCTGACAAAGAGGGGAGGAGTGAGCTCCACCCTGCCTGTTTATATAAAACATGGCTGTTGTGTTGTCCATAAACACTGATGCACAACGATCTTGGAGTTGATGACAAAACACCTGGCACACTAGGCGAACCGCACATCGATGTGTAAGGTTAGCTCTAGAGCCGATCAAAGGCCTTGGGTACGGAGACCCTCTAGGTGGGCACCCCAACCCAGAGATGATGCGTCCGTGGTTAGGGCCATCGAAGGTTGTGGTGGGTGGAATGGTATTGCTGCACAGACCAGGGTGGGGTGCAGCCACGAGGTCAGGGATGATAAAATGTTCAAGGGAACCGTGATTATCGTGTCCAGGCTGTCTCGGCCCGGTCGGTACACTGCAGCGAGCCAGGTTTGAAGTGGACGGAGGCACAGTCTGGTCACGAAGGTGCAGGCGGCCATATAGCATAGGAGACTGAGACAAGTGCGAATCGACATTGTTGGGAGGGTTTGGAGGCCTTGAGCAATTGTTGCCATCGCTTGGAAACGAGGCTGTGGCAGGCAAGCTCTGGCGAGACTGGAGTCCAGAATCGCCCTGATTAAGTCTATTCTCTGCGTGGGTACCAGACTCGACTTCTCGGTGTTGATCATCAGGCCTAGTCTCCTGAAGAGATCTTTGACGATGCAGAGGTGACTTCTCACTTGTGACTCGGAGGCCCCTCGAATGAGCCAGTCATCGAGATACAGGTAGACATGCACCCGACGATGGCGAAGGGAGGCGGTGACTACCACCATGCATTTTGAGAATACTCGCGGGGCTGTAGAAAGGCTGAATGGAAGGACCGTGAATTGAAAATGTTGATGGTTGACCACGAAACAGAGATACCATCTGTGTGGTGGGTAAATTGCAATGTGGAAATACGCGTCCTTCATATCGAGGGCAGCACACCAGTGTCTGGGATCCAAGGACGGGATGATGGTCCCCAGGGATACCATGCAGAACTTCAACTTTATCATGAACTTGTTGAGTCCTCGCAGGTCTAGGATCGGTCTTAGACCTCCCTTTGTCTTGGGGATTAGGAAGTAGCAAGAATAAAACCCCTTGTCCCTCAGGTCTTTTGGTACCTCCTCTATAGCTCCAATGGATAGGAGCGTCTGGACCTCCCGTAAGAGGAATTGCTCGTGAGAGGGGTCCCTGAAGAGGGACAGGGGCAGGGGTGGGAAAGAGGGGGTGAAACAAACTGAAGGTGGTATCCCAACTCCACCATGCGCACGACCCAACGATCCGATGTTAGCTGGGACCACGCAGGGAGGAAATGGGAGAGGCAGTTGTAAAGGGTGGAGAAGGATCCGGGAAAACAAATGGTGCGCCATCCTCGGGTGTGCCTTCAAAAGTTCTGTTTGGCCTCCTCAGGTGGTTTAGGGGGGCCCTGATTTTGACCGTCTTGGGGTCCAGACTGCCTTCTACGATTCCCCTGGCCACGCCTTCTGCCGAAGTCCTGTCGTGGCCTAGGAGGGAAGTAAGTGTGGTGAGGCTGGGGGCAGAAGGACCGGCGCTGGGTCACTGGGGTGTGCACCCCCAGCAAGCGCATGATTACTCTATTGTCTTTTAGACTTTGCAGCCTAGGGTCGGTCTTTTCTGAGAATAGCCTCTGATCTTCAAAGGACAAGTCCTGTATAGTCTGCTGTAATTCAGGTGGAAGGCCTGACACCTGGAGCCAGGAGATGCATCTCATCGCCAGTCCAGAAGCTAGAGTCCTGGCAGCAGAGTCCGCTGCATCCAAAGAAGCTTGGAGGGAGGTTCTTGCTACCTTTTTTCCCTCTTCCAACAGGGCCGCAAATTCTTGGCGGGACTCCTGGGGAACAAGCTCCGTGAACTATATATGTCCATGTATTATAGTTGTATCTACTTAGGAGGGCTTGCTGGTTTGCCACCCTAAGCTGGAGGCCCCAGCCGAATATATTTTGCAGCCTAGCAAGTCCATGCACCTCGCCTCTTTGGACTTGGGAGCAGGAGCTTGCTGGCCATGACATTCCCGCTCATTGACTGATTGCACTACTAGGGAGCAAGGAGGAGGGTGCATGTACAAATATTCGTAGCCCTTGGAGGGCATCATGTACTTCCGCTCTACTCCCCTAGCAGTGGGGGAAATAGAGGCTGGGGATTGCCAGATGGTATCAGTGTTTGCCTGTATAGTGCGAATAAAGGGCAGGGCCACTCTTGTAGGGGTGTCTGCTGATAAGACGTCTACCACTGGGTCCTCTATTTCAGGGACCTTCTACACCTGCAGATTCATATTCTGTGCCACCCGTCTCAAAAGGCTTTGATGGGCCCTTAGGTCAATTGGGGGAGGGCCGGAGGAGGATGTCCCTGCCACCGCCTCATCTGGTGAAGAGGAAGAGGAGAGGCCAGGGACAAGAGGGTCCTGTTGGGGCTCCTGTTCTTGAGGGGTGGCGTCAGGCTCAGGTGGGGCCTGGGTGTCTGCCGGTGGTACCGAAGCCTCATCCTTACCCATTGGGGGGGGCGGCTTATGGTTGCCTCTGGCACCCAGTGTTCCGATGGGGCAGACCATGGTGCAGCTGGTGGAGCACCTTGGGCTTGGTGGTATGCCCAAGGTGTCCAGAAAGACCACTGGTGGGCCCCTTGCTTATGGCCTTGGCTCTCCGGAAATGTATGGCTGGGCACATTCAAGTCGTGGTCCTGTGCGCAGGAAGCACTACCAGCATGAGACGACACCGAGGTGTATCTCAATGGCCAAGGCGGTGCTGAAGGACCCTGAGAAACAGCCTTATCTCTGGCTGTTCATTCCCGGGGATTCTGGACAGGTTTCAGGCACTGGACTCAACGGCCCTTGCGGGATTGGAATCGACGGTGTCACAGTCGGAAGTGCTGCGGCAGATGTCAGTGCCGGGCAATCCGTCTTAGACTGCGAGCGGCATCAGGACTGGGATCGGTGGTGTGACCGAGATCGTCAGCGGGACCGAGATCTTGAACAATGTCTCTCGGCGACTCCCGCGGAGGGCGGCCTCAGCAAGGCAGGCTTGCAAATAGAGTGAATGATCTGCACAAGCGGTGCCGGGCGTTGAGGCAGCACAGTCTCCATCATCGCGAGCAACTACCGTGCTGTGGAGGTCTCCGGCGTGTATGGGAGAGCGAGCTCGACCATGGCATGAGCCATGGTGCTTTCGGGCACCAGACTCAACAGCCCTTGCAGGATCGGAATCGACAGTGTCGCAGTTGGCAGTGCAGCGGCAAATGTTGGTGCCGGGCAATCCGTCTTAGACATGTGCTCCTTCTGCAGTGCGGATGATATCAAGGCCGCTGGAGCCTTGTGTTGCTTCCTGGGCTGCAGGGACAGGGAGCAGTGCCAAGCCAACGTCGGTGAGGGGGAGGGTTGGTGCTAGGGCTGCTTCACGGCACCGGAGCGGTCCGGAGCCGAAGGAGCGCTCCTTACAGATGCGGATTGTTCAGCGCTCGGTACCGACATTGCTGGGCTAAGTGCCGCCTCCATGAGGAGCTGTTTCAGATGAAAGTCCCGCTCCTTCTTCGTCCTCGGCTTAAAGGCTTTACAGATGCAGCACTTGTCAGGAAAGTGGGATTCCCCAAGGCATTTGAGGCAGGAGTCGTGGGGATCACCTGTTGGCATCGGCTTTTGGCAGGCCAAGCACGGTTTGAATCCCATTGACCTGGGCATGACCCGCAGTACCAGGGGAAGGGAAGGGGCTAATCCCCAGTCCCCCCCTCAGCTATATACACTAACTGTATATACAAACAACTAAGACTAACTATAACCATAAAAACTTGAACTATATACAGAACTATCAGTAAAGAACGACGAGTAAGCTAGGGAAGTGGAGATCAGCTATGCCGCGCTCCACAGTTCCAATGACTGTCACAGGCGGTAAGAAGGAACTGAGGGGCCATTGGATCGGCAAGGGTATATATCCAGTGCCATAATGGCGCCACTCCAGGGGCCGACCCAGCTGACCCACCGAGTGTTGCTAGGGTAAAAATCTTCCGACGAATGTGCATGCGGTGCGCGCACACCTAATTGGAATCGATATGAGCAAGCACTCGAAGAATATGATTTTTTTCTATGCAGATAGATAGATAGCCAGAGAGGGCCGGCTCTACAGTTTTCGCTGCCCCAAGCAGTGCACCGAATTGCCGCCAGGGACAGCGGGGAAAGTCCCTGTGCCCTTAGGGCAGCAGGCGCATTTTTGCGGCAGTAGCAATTTGGCAGCAACTTCTATGTTTAGCTGTCAGCGATGGCTTCAGCTAAACATAGAAACTGCCGCCGAATTGCTACCACCGTGGAAACGCGTCTGCCACCCTAAGGGCACACGACCTGCCCCCTATCCCTGGTGGCAATTTGGCACGCTGCTTGGGGGCAAAACAACAGGGACTGCCACCCCTGGCAGATTGCCACCCCAACCACCAGCTTGGAATGCTGGTGCCTGGAGCCAGCCCTGTAGCCAGATAGATAGATGTTGATTTACAGGAGGCAGAAATGCTACCCTAAGGAGCTAACTTTTTCTTCTGTAGGAAGAAATTGGGCATTGGGCATAATTTTTGATCCTGCAGACTTTCCATGTGCAAGACTCCCATTGACTTCAGTGAGAATGAACTGACTGCAGAATCTAATTAAGCCTCCTGAGGTTTGGGGGAAAAAAATCGTATGATGCCTGAAAAAGTATGTGAATTTTAGGGATTTGCAAGATAGTTTACCTAATTCACAGCCAATTATTCTACAATTATTTTGAATTTATAGATATAAAGAGAAGAATAAGAACATCATAGATACAGATTAGGAAGTAATAGTGTGGTTACTGTGTACATACCAAAATTCATTTCAGGATGGCATTTATTAAGTGGAATTTTATATATGACAGTAACAGGTGAAAAATGGTAGCTAATGAAATCTGCATTATGGACCTGATCCAAAGACCACTGAAGTCATGGAAAGATTCCCAATGATTTCCAAGAACTTTGGAACTCAGGCCTTACTGTAAAAATTCCCTCAAATCTGCATTCCATCGCTTCAGCTCCTATTCAGGAAATCACTTACATTGTCACAACCCTGGTAAAGCTCCCCCTGCTGGATGCTCACCAAGCTGCTGTGTTTGGGTCTCAAGGTGCTGGACCCCATATGCTTTACATTTCCCCTGGATTTCAGCAGATTCCAGTCACTGTCTCTGATTCCAGCCTCTCTAGCACGCTTCCTGGGCAGAGATTCTGTGTTTCTGTCTGCTACTTCTTCACAGAAGTGGGACCTCATGGTCTGGCTACCTTAGGCCACCAGGACCAGTGCTGACTCTCCCCACCCCTGCCCAAGATACCCCAGCAGCTTAAGCACACCCTTTCCCAGAGCACCAAGCTTGTGAGCACTTTGGTTTACACCCTACCTCTCCAAGGTCACATGATAGGGGAAGTACAAAACACAGAGGCTTTATAAAAGGAATTCTAAAACAATTACTCTTTACTTTAGACAGTTTAAGAAATATACAGATCTAGACAAAACAACAAAATATCTGTATGCCTTTCCCAGCCTCAGTTTCCTTAGCACTCTTCAGTGTTCTTTGGGCTTAGGTCAGAATCTTTTAAGAAGTCCAGAATCTTTCCTCTTCCCCTTCCCTCTTGCACATGGCTTCTCCTCAGAAGCAGAGAGCATCTTCTCACTCCTGCAACCAACTTTTTGCTTCTGCTCCAGATCACTTCTCCCGCCTCCTCTAAAATAGCCAGTGGGAGATCCTTTTTTAAAATCTCCATTCTTGTCAGGTGACCTGCTGATCAGCTTCCATGATCAAAGATGAGGTGATCTGTTGCTTAGTTACCAGCCTACTAGGCAGACTGGTCTTCTTGGTCTCGCCAGCATCTTTGACAAAATATGCTTGCATTTGATTAGAAAATTAGCAAGGTTTAACAATCCACCATTAATACCGCCCCTTGGAATTTCAGTCCAACATGGAAATAAAAAGACAACAGAGAAGGCGGACAAGCCCCACCTCCAAAATGGAATCTGCAGACTGACATAGATACATGTGGAGAGTCTCCAATATCAAATTAAGTTCATAAACTGTAAATAGACAGGTCTTCCCAAATTATCACATCTGTGTTTAAAGTTAAGCACATCCCTACAGGCTTTCCTCAATAGCAATACTTTCTTGTCTCAGGACTTTCAGACAAAAGTATCTTCAATGGGAGTTAAGCATGTATTTAAAGTTAAGCACATGCCAAAGTGCTCTGCTGAACTGGGATGAGATTACTCCTGTGCTTAAATATAAACTAGTGCTTAACTGAATCAGAGCCTTAACCATTGTTCCAGCTCCTTGTATTCTGATTTTCAGAAGAGACATAAAACCAAGTTCTGACCACCTTTCCATTACTCCTTCAGTCCAGCCCTGCCTACAATATAGTTTGTAAAGCACTTTGGAATCTTTAGAGATGAGAGAGCTATATAAACTGAAGATACTAGATTGCATTTCTCTGCCTCCCTCCACCCTAAATAAATTCTGAGTACACTGTTTTAACCTTGTGCTATTAATTATTAATTATTATTATTATTATTACTACTATAAGCTGCACTGGCTAATATGAGAACCAGTCAAGAAGCACGTTTTCTTCTTGAACTAAACTCAAGAATGAAAAAACTCTGAACATTACATTGCTATCAGGAATAAATATGCATTTTGCAGTTGCTTACCAGAGAAAATGCTGGTACATTGAAACCATATTATTGTACACGGAGGGGAGTACCAGAGGATCACAGAATTCTGCAAATACAGCTGCAGTTCCATGAAGTAAGATCAAGCAGATCCTTGCCCACAAAGATGAGGTAAGTAAGGGATGAAGTACAATAGCCCACAGAACACAAATGTATAATGCAGCTGTAACTGTCTCACTGTACTGCAGAAGTGGGCCAGCTAAGCCTCTGAGGCCTAAAAACTAACAACAATTAAACATATAATACATATGGCTTTTATACAACTTGGATTTTATTTGTGTTGAAAACCTATTCCTTTGACAGTTTATAGTACTGACTCTTTTTTTATTTGAATTTATTTTCTTTACTAGTATTATGGTGTTTTCCTGAGCTGCCAATCTGCTCCGTTACCAGGTGGTTAGGAACCATGGGTGAAATCTTAACCCCACTGCAGTCAACAGGAATTTTGCCATTGGATTCCATCAGGCCAGGATTTTACCCACGTGAATATCATGGTAAGTGCTAAAAAATACTCATTTCATCCAATTAAATAGTGAAAGCTGACACAAGTTTCCAATGTACATCAACAGCACTGTCTCAATCCACAGATATTTCCTTTTTGTAGGGATAAATGCAGTCAACAGGATGTTTAACATAAAGTGTGAAAAAGGCGCTGCAACACAGAGTGAAACAAGGAGGCCAAGACTGTGAATTCCTTCCATCTACAGGGTAATCTGTGTATATTAAAGGTCAATACTGAGCAAGCAATAAAAACAGAAACAATAACCACATCACATCATTCACTTGCCAGAAACATTCATACTAATTTCCACCATCAAATGTATGGTATGATTACTTCAAGGTTTTATTTTAAAACCAATCTTACTTATAAAAACAAAAATTCTCAAGATGGTATAACTTCACATCTTCATATTTTGTAATGTGTATCTGTTTCAAACTGGCAACATTCTGTACTGTTGTACAGGCCTCTTTCAAGGCTATCAACACAAAATCAACTCTTTCCCTGTTTTTATGATAAAAATTGAAAATGAACCTTGTAGTCATTCTGGACCAGCAAAACAGAGCAGACAAAGCAAGTACTGTAGTCTGATATCTTTTATTAGACCAACTTAGAGTTCAAAAATATGCAAGCCTCCTTGACCACACAGAAGTGTGTGTATGTAGACTTCTAGGTTGGATCCATAAAATGTATCAAACTACTTGCTTTGTCACTATTTATATATATTTTTTTAAAAGATTTCAAAATAAACCACTCATTGATGTAAAAATTTTTAGAAAAACAAAACTGAAGCACTAGCATGAGTTAGCATGTGACCTGGCTATATATAAGAGGATTTAATAAATAAAACTTAGCAGTGTACAAATAAAGTTTTGCTTCTGCTTTCTAATTTGAGATGTTTCCTTTATAAAAAAAAAAATCTCATGATAACTAACAATATTGGGGACCACAAATATTTTCTGATTGCTCCAACTACTTTATAATAAGAATAAGAATACTTTGTACTGATGTTGCAGAGTTTTTCATCTATGGATCTCAAAGTCTTTATAAAGATGGGTAAATAATAATTAGCCTTTTATATTTGTTTTATATGTTCAAAGCACTGAACCAACATTAAGTAATTAATCAGTCTTCACAACACCCCTGGAAATTGGTGCGCAAATACTATTATTCCCTTTTTACAGCTGTTGATACTGAAAGGTTACAAGTCTGTGGCAGAACCAGGATTAGCATTCCTGATTCCCAGTGTTGTGCTCATTCCTCAAGACTACACTGCCTTATAGGATTTTTTTTAATCTATTTTTGAGACAGGTAAAATTCCCATTTATAAAGCCACATTTTTAAAAAGTAGGTGACCACCTGAATATGCTAAAAACATATATTTTATTGCATGTCTACACTATTGCCGCTACTGCCACTATACTTACAAATGGGGCAATTAATTAGTCATTTGCATGTGTAATCTCTGAATTTGCACATGCAGTCATAGCAATTGCACATGCAAATGTAGGTGCAAAATTCCATACACATTTTATGTGCACAAATCTTGTGTGTCACTTTTTTATCACCTATAAAGTCTATGAGACATAAGCAACAAACAAAATTGCTGAAGGAGAAAGAATACAACAGTTTCATTTGTCTTGTGCCATGTGAGTAAAGGTCACTTTCATCTTCTTTAATTACTTTTCTGCAGAATTATGTCAGAAGTACACTTAAAAACATGGCTTTACACTTTGACCTTTACAAAATAAATTAGGGGGAGGAAATCACTGTGACAGAAACTGTAGCCCCATGATATTGTTGAGACAATAGTTACGTTCTCGGTACATTTCACAGCTATTTGTACTGAATTAATTCAATTTTTTGTAATTGTTTCAACAACCCTGTTTGCAATAACCAAAACTACTTTGAAATGTATATTTAATTTCTTCTTTGAGATGGCCTCAGCATTTTCCCACTTGTAGAATGAAGCCCTCCTGTGCCCCTGAGCTTTAGAACCTACTAGAAAGCAGTGCCTGTTGGGACAATATGAGTGCCGTCCTCATGGCATGGAACATTTGGAACCAAGGTTATAAGAAGCTGTGTGGACTCCAACTGCCTTGTTCCTTCCATTCTGCAGCAAGATACAGGTGGAGAGACCTTCCCTTCAAGCCAAGAAACTTGGGAGAGTGTGAATTTAAAAGACTTCCCTAATTCATTAATACTAGTTTTTTAAATTTTTATTTAGTTTTAGATTCCCAGCCCAACTCCCGCTCAATTCCAGGACATCATGTCCTATCTGGACCCCAAAGGTTTGGAAAAATATCTGGTTTAAAAAGTGTATCTCATACTCTCCATCTTCCCAGACTTGTGTGCACATACCTGTTGTCTAATGTGCCTTGGGAAAGTCCTCCCCCCTCAACTGTTGTTTGGCCTGCTGTGTTTTCACATATCAGGCCTGAAAGGACAGGCAGGCCTGGATCCAGGCTTTCCTGATGTTAGAGACATTATGAGCTACATTACCAGATCTAATTCAGGTCAGAGCACAGTTCCCCTGCCAATTTCAGCCTTTACCCCCCCTCAAACTGGAAAGTAGAAGCCATCATTTTCAGGTCTGGTACCATTATCCAGAACCAAACCAATGGAACACTGTTGTCTGGGTCTGTTGGTGCGAAGGTACACCCAGTGTCAAGCAGTTTCTCAGCAGGGACCTGCTACCAGTGCATCTGTCTCAGAAATAGCGATTATGTCAGCACCAGGAAGACCTCTGTCTAAACCTCACCCTGTTGTTATCAAGCTCTTCTCAGATTCAAGGTCATACTTGGGCAGGGCATTCCAATTGTGGAGATCTCTGGTCCACTTTCCATAAGGATTAGTGGAGCTCAAAAGGAGTTCTTCATGCAGCTGATACAGATAAGGTGGTATTGATGGCTTGCCTCCACAATGTTTCCATCATAGAAATCTGTAGGGCTAGTACCTGGAATATTGTTCGCACATTTACTCAGCACCACTTTCTTGATTTAGCATCAAGATCTGATGTATGATTTGGAAAACAGTTCTACAGTAGTTGTTTAATTAAAACTCCTCAGTCTATCCTCCTAGGGGTTGTACTGCTTAGCAGGACCGGCACCAGGGTTTCTTGCACCCTAGGTGCACAGCCATTTCACCGCGCCCCGCGCTGATGCTGCAGCTCCAGTGGAGCTGCCGCAGGCATTCCTGCAGAGGGTCCGTTGGTCCGTGGCTCCGGTGGAGCTGCCCGCAGTGGTGCCTGCGGGAGGTCCACCGGAGCCGCGGGAGCAGCCAACCATCCGCAGGCATGACTGCAGCAGCTCCACTGGAGCCGCAGACCAATGGACCCTCCGCAGGCATGCCGGCGGCAGGTCAACCAGAGCCGCCTGCCGCCCCCCGCCCAGCAAAATGCCAGTACCTCAATAATCCTGGCACCCTAGGCAATTGCCTAGGCTGCCTAAATGGTAGCGTTGGCCCTGCTGCTTAGTAGACTCCCACAAGTGGAAAAACATAGAAGCCACCTCACAGAAGAAACTACTATATGGAAATGGTGACAGATATTTGTTGGCAGATCATGACAAAAAAAGATGGGTAACCGGTCTAAAGAAGTACTTCTGTGTTGTACTCTATCAAGCATTGCAATGGGACAGTTCCATTATGGGCTCAGACTTGCTCCTACTGAAGTCGCTTGCAACTCTTCCACCCATCTGTAGTAATATGACTTGTCAAAATGCCCTTCTTTGTGATTTTTTAAATTGTTGCACTGTCCAAAATGTAAGAAAGCAAACCTGACATTTAGAAAGCAGCAAGTGAGTTATACAAACCTATATGGCTTTTATTCTGCCCTCTTGGAGCCTGGAAAATCCCCGTTTTCATTCCACCACTTCTCAGATCTCAAGTTGAACTTTTTTTCCTTGTAGCTGAGGAAAGCAATGTGGGACTGGCTTTGGAACTCATCAGCACCATTCTTAAGAATGACACTTTGTTCCTGATCTCAGAAGCTAAACATTCTATTTCTGCACTGCACTCATCCCATCAGCCCTGAGACTGAACTCAGCTCTCTAGCATGGCAATGCACAACACTAACCCTGAGTAGATCCTATTTAGTAATAGGATGGTCTTATACACCACTTTGATTGCAAGTGCATTTAAGTATGAGGTATTGTTTGAGGGTACCTTTTCAAGTAAATGTATATTTACATTTGCAATCAGAGGTGTTTCGGAAAAGATCTTCAAAATGAAGGTCCAATCTGCTTTGCCTGAACATTGAATATTCCATGGCTCTTCATGTAAGAGTAAGAGTTTGATCTGATGACTTGACCAAACTTCACACACACACACACTTCTATGTAATGTGTTGGGCACCGTCCACTGACCTCCACAACAGAGGTGGCTGCATTCTGTGGTGTGTTAAATTTGTAAGGCAAGATCCTGCTCATGCTGCTTTCATTGAGAGCAGAATTAAGCACTATTCGGTAAAACACTTTAGGACACTTGGAAATGAACTGCACTATAAATTATTATTGTTTAACCCGCTCCTCGGGCCAGAAAAACCAGGCCAGAACTCGCACTAGTGTTTTCTCCTGATGCAGGTGGCCAGACACTGAAATGTCATGGGCAAATCGCAAGACCGCACATCAGTGGTATCAGGGTACCACGAGCCAAGCTCATGTGTCCAAGGATCATGGTCGATCCAGTAAAGGTGGTCACCAGTCAGTTCTAAGTGGGGGTACATTGTTGTCTGATGGGGCTCCATCACAGTCCAATTGATGAAAGCCAGTTGTTCAGAGGCCCAACTGAGCATGGGATCCTCCCTTTGGTCCAGGCTGAAGTCTGCCCCCCAAACTCGGCCTCTTTCCAAGTGGGTTCCCTAGGGTGAACCCCCTCTTCATCTGAGGGGGTGCGGTCAGAATCTCTGGTTGCTTGGCCATTCGGGTCAGGGTTCTTGGGTGCCTCATCTGCTTCCTCAAACAGCTCTCCCTCAAAGGCTACTTCAGGCTGTTGGGACCCCAGGTTCACAGCACGCAGAACCTCTGCGAATCCCCTCCAGTCATGGCCTAAGATGACCGGATAAGCTAGCCTCGGTGCCAGACCTACCACCATGGCCCACATTTCCCCCTTCACCATCACGGTGACCCGAGCCTTGGGGCAGGGCTTCACATCCCTATCCCAGAGAGTAAAGTGTGAGTAATTTGTCATTACATTAGCACTGCTGGATACAAATATACATATTAGCAAGCAATCAATTATGGAACCTTTTGTGGTCCAACCCTACTTGCAGCTATTTACATGCTTGTCATCAAAAATTGGACCAACTTATATGTTTGAGAGGCTGGCAGTAGCCTCTGTGCCAGACCATTGTTCCTCCAAGATATTGCTGTCATCTAGATAATGAATCGAGCCAGATACTCAGGCTGACCACATCAGAGCTCAAAGATTTCCAAAGTGGGGATCTGACTAAAAGTGAGGGGCTGTAGCCAAACAGGTACTATCCTGAGCCACACAATGGAGTTTTACTGGTCCAGAGGATCTGTTCACATGTATTCATTTTCTCCTTTAGACCAACCTGCGTGTGATTTCCATATTGAAAGGCAACACCCAGACCCATCCATGGAGAGACAAATTTCTGCTATCTCCCCCCACATCTGCTCTTGCACCCTCTATAGAGACTGCCCAAATACATTCTTTATTTCCTCTACCATCATGAAACTCAGCCTCATTTTAAGTAAACTAATGTAACTGTAAAATAGTTTATGATGTGAATAATATTATTTTCATTTTATGTTCCATTTCCAACCTTCAAAGTATGAAAACTGTACTAGTATTTTAATTTATTTTTATAGAAAGACTATTTTTTGAGATGGTGGAAAGTCCCTGATCTGTCATGATATATATATAGCTCTGCTGTAAGCACAACCACAGATATGGAAAGCCTGCTTACAGCCAGCTCAGCAATGAACACGGATTCATGAAACTCAGAAGGAGGGTTTGGTAAAAATTCTGCTTCCTAGGTTCCATGAAGAGAGCAACTGAAATATTCATGTTATATGGGCTTTGCTTTTTGTTTTCCTTCAGAAAGAATGATTTTTAAATATTGATGTGATTTGTTTAGATACCCGATTTTAAGAATTAATGGATGGTTCAGGTAACTAGTACAGGGATATAGGACTCCATCATGCTCCCACTGAAATAAATGGCAAAATTAATTGACTTCAGTGATACAGGATTGGGCCAAAAGACCCACTACTGCACCTCTAATGTCACTGGTTCGAATCCAGACAAGGTCCATAATATCCAGAATAGAGCAAATGGTGAGAGGAATAATTCATTAATATTTTTTAAATTCTGAATCAATTTTCAATTAGATTATATCCACACCCTATTTATTTGCTTTCCACAAACACTCATGTGAACTGTTTTTTGCTCACACAAATGTTTGGGAATTACTATTTTTGTCCAAAATTGGTTTCACATGCAAACATGGGTATTCATGAACCAATGTCGATATTTGCTACTTATGTCAGAACTGCTCATCCCCTGTTTATAGTTTCAGGCATCTTATCAAGGAGCAGAAACAGTAGCACATGACTGAGGTGACCAGCCATAAACCACAAGTAACCAATAGCAGATATAGCGGAAGTGAACAATCAGTAGGCTGAGATACACTTGCATAAATTATTTCTTAAACAATTATGAATAAATAAATTAATGAAAATCACATACTGTTCACAAATAATTCATTAACAGAAAAAGAACTATATTCATTGGATAATTGTTCATTGTGAATAGCATCCAGCCATAGTTTATCAGGCTATATTTGGATTGTCTATAGTACCTATCACCATAATATCTGAGCAGTGATCAGAAGTCATTACTATCTGAGGGCTGTTTGATGGTCAACATCAAATGAACTGTTAGCCTCAAACACTGTCCTGGTAAACTAAATGTTCACATCACATACACAGCAGTTATCACCACAGTTGACTGTCCCAGCAGAAAGCACAAGACTGAATGAGCAAAAGATTAAATTACTTGTATGTAGTTTTTCCAGGGCAGGGCCAATGAACAGGATAATGTTGAAAAGCCTGCAATCCTACAACATGGATGAAGAGAAGACCTGAGTTTCCAGTGCAGTCAACTCATCAACTTTCACCAATGCTATGAAAAGATAAATTGTTATTTTTAGGCACAATGTACCAATCATAAAAATAAATATGACATCATAAATATGCAGACATATCCAACCTTCAAAAATATATGTGACACAACACAGTGTTACCCAGGTAAAAAATGTACAAGGAATCAGAGCTTTAATAAAAGAACCCAGGAAAACACAAAGAGCTGGGTAAAGCCAGGTACAGTTCAGTTCAAATTAAATGAATAGTTTCAGCTGAGTAAAAATGAGGAATTTTTTTTACAAAAGTCTAAATGACATTCAAAACATTTTGTTCAACCCAAAAGAATTTTTCAGTTTTTTGTTTCAGCAAATGAAAAAAAAATCAGTTCAGAACTAACCAAATTTTTTTTTTTTCATTTCAGTCACCAAACCACAAAGTCAACTTGCTCAGCTCTAGTTAGAAACCCTGATCTGGGGAACAGATTTTGTTACATTTGTGATGTTTTAACTATTGCTCTGTGACTAATATATAAAGTTCTCTCTGTAAAAACAGACCTGTCTGTCTACTGTACAAAGATACTGAAGTAATAACTGATCCATTGTAACATGGAAAAAGAAAGCCTAAAGTGGTTGGTGAAGCAGCAGCAATAGCAGCGGCTCTAGCAGCAGTATGACCACCAACATCATCAAGAAGCCCAGAAAAGATTCTTGTTGCAGGTAATGGAATGAATAAGACGAACTTCTCTGGATTGAATGAGGGTAATGCCACATCTCCTCCCACATCTATGGAAGGAGGATTCCTAATTAAAATGGCAACTAAGGATGACATAGAGGTGCATACAAAGATCTCTTTATGTCTGGTGATTGCACATTGGTGGTTCCATGACCATTGGGTACTCAGGCTGGCCCTATGCCTGACTAGGAAGCCTCAAGCAGTATGACGATGCTGGGTGATGGATCATACCTCTGAAAGTTATTATGAATTACACAAAGCAGCCATTTTGGATGGACCGGGGGTTTAAGAAGGAAGAAAATCACAGGCAATTCTAAGCAGAAAAGTTTTCCCCAGCTCTCACCCTTGATCACTGATTCTGGGATCTCTTCAACTGATGGCTAAAAGCTAGAAACATGTTACAGTGAGGAGATAGTGTGGCTAGTTGTCCTGGAACAATTCTATATAGTGCAGCTGACAGAACCAAAGGAATGGATTTTATACCATCAGGCAAATACCTCAAATGTGATGGTATGCATAGAGGAGATATTAGTGGGGGCCAGTCTGGACTGCAGGACTAGAACTAAGCCTGGGAAGATAGATGTCAGGATGTCTATCATGTCTGACAAACTCTGTCTCTGTTTTGAAGGGAATTACACATACCACCTGAAAGATTCTTTGTGGGCTGGGGGGTTTCCCACTCAGAGTTTCCATGGAGTTTTGTGTGGTTCAGCTAGGAATAAATTAAGATTAAGACTTATGCCCCCAGAGCATGTCCTGATGATGAGCAAAGGGATAACTGCTAAATAGGGAACTAGAATCACTCCAGGGGCAAGAAGCTCCCCCCTTTTTGTTTTGTTTTTGTGGGCCACGGGATTTCTCTGTTGTACCTAAGAGGTGTGAGATTCCAATACTAATAGAGACTGAAGTTCAAGAGCTAGTAGACTTAGGCACCAACCAGATGTGCTTGCAGAAAAAGCCTGTGATCTCTGATGTACAGTGATCTGACAGGACATTGTAAACTGGTTGTATTTAAGGAGATATCTGGTTACCCCATCACCATTTATGGTATTAGTGAATGGCCACACCTCAGAGATGATTGTGGCTATTGCCCAACGGTTGTTTTCAGGGCCGGTGCAACAACTAGGAAAACTAGGTGGCCGCCTAGGGTGTCAAGATATGAGGGCACCAAAAAGCAGTGCCCAAAATGTCTGGGATGCTCACCCGGCGCCGGCTAAACATGTAACCCTCTTCCTGCCGCTGTGCAAGGGGGCGCTGTGGCTTTGATCACCTCCGGCCTGCCAGGAAGTGATGACATTCCTCCTCCAGTCACCGGGGGTGCTGTGCTGCTCCCTGTTGCTCTGGCTCTGCCCCAGGGCCCCCACCTCTGCTCAGACCCGCCCCCACTCCCCTGAACTCTTCAGCAGGGCTGGGCCTGCACTCACTGGTGGGGGAAGTGTAGAGACCTGGCCCCAGCAATCAACGGTGACTGCTGGGGGGTGGTTCTCCTTGCCCTCCAAGCCAGCTCCGCCCCCCTGAGGAGGCCTTGGCCCCCCCTTTCCACTCCCCTCACAGAGGCCTGGGTCACCACCACCATCCCTGCCTGGGGGCTGCATAGGGCCCCAGAATATCTAGGGACGGCCCTGGTACCCGACACCCTGCCTGCAGCCAGCCTCTGCTGCACCCCCTGCCCTGCCCACAGCCAGCCCCTGTTGCACCCCCTGCCCTGCCCGCAGCCAGCCCCACACCCCCTGTCTCCAGCCAGTTCCACATCCCCTGTCTCCAGCCAGCCCCACACCCCCTTCCCGCAACCAGCCAACCCCTGCCACACACCCCTGCCCAAAGCCAGCCAGCCCCACACTCCCGTCTCCAGCCAGTCTCTGCTGTACCTCCTGCCCAGCCTCCAGCCAGCCCCATGCCCTCTGTCTCCAGCCAACCCCACACCCCATCTCCAACCAGTTCCGCATCCCCTGCCCTGCCCAAAGCCAGCCAGCCCCACACCCTCTTCCCACAGCCAGCCCCACACCCCGTCTCCAGCCAGCCCCTGCCACACCCCCCACCCAAAGCCAGATAGCCCCACACCGCCTGTCTCCAGCCAACCCCTGCTGCACCCCCCTGCCCGACGCCAGCTAGCCCCACACTCCACTATCTCCAGCCAGCCCCTGCCACACACCCCTACCCGAAGCCAACTAGCCCCACACCCCCTGTCTCCAGCCAGCCCGTGCTGCACCCCATTGTCCGAAGCCAGCTAGCCCCGCACTCCACTGTCTCCAGCCAGCCCCTGCCGCACCCCCTGCCCGAAGCCAGCTAGCCCCACAGCCCCTGTCTCCATCCAACCCCTGCTGCATCCCCATGCCCAAAGCCAGCCAGTCAGGTTATTCATTTATTTTCATTAAATATGTAGACTAAATAATGATATTAATAAATTTTCAAGATGAATGTGTATTAATTCTAATGAACAATGCCACATTATGCAGTATTCATTTTTGAAAGTTTATAATAAGCAATGCTCCGGGCGGAGGGGTGGGGGAGGCGCAAGGTGGAAGTTTTGCCTAGGGCGCAAAATATCCTTGCACTGGCCTTGGTTGTTTTACTCCATGGTGCTAGGCTGCAACTGGGTCCAGTTGACTGACTTTTGAACGAACCATCCCAGGAGCCATGGATCTAAACTCCACCATGTCTGGTAATGGACAATTTGAGGAGGTTCTCCCCTGAGCTTTTTGTCTCACCTCCAGCACACAACAGAGGTGACAGAAATGTCACCTGATCATGAAAGGACCCCTGGTGACTCATGAAGGACCAAATAAAAGAATTCTTAAAGCCAAGAGGATTCAGTGTGATTTGAGCTCAACGGAGCGACCCATGGAAGGGATTACATCCCACGTTCTCCTGCTACTGAACATTCAGATTATTACTAGCTCCACTAATTTCCTAGACGAACAACAGAATTTTTTTTAGGTGCCTACATGGGTGATTGGTTTGGGTTACTGGAATTGGTGTATCCCAACTCAAGCTCCCACTAGTGTCCTGCAGGGAAATGCCATAAAAGCATTAGCTCCAGAAACAGGAAACAAGACCACCCAGTACCAGCCAGTGCCTCATCCGGTGACGACGAGGAAGAAGCTCCAAATAACAGCAGCAGTTTCCTGCCATCAACACCCAAGGGATCCCGTGACTCTCAGGGTTTCTGTGCAGGAGCAGACATGGACAGTGCCGTGCTTGGTGCTGGGGCTATCGGCCACAAAGGAGGTGCCGGTGTCAGCATCAGCGGCACTGCTGCTGGCGCTGTTGGTGCCAGAGCTGTCCTTGGTGCCACTGTCAGTGCTGAGGTCACTATCGGTGCCACTGGTGGCGCCAGAGCCACTGAGGAAGCCAGTGCCGATGTCGGCACCAAAGCCACAGCTGGTGCTGAAGCTGGTCCCAAAGCCGGTGCTGGTGCCACAGCTGATGTTGTCAACATCAGTAGTGGTGGTTCAGTGGCTGGTTGCTCAGCCAGTGGGATAAAGGTGGCTGAAGCCATCAAAGTTACCACTGAGCAGGACCCTTGGCTCCTTCTCTGGCTCTGGTGAAAAGCTCATGGGGTTCAGAAGGGCTGCTGAGAGGGGTTCTGCCACTGCAGTGGGCATGGCACCATGTAAGCCCGTCTCTCCCACCATAATCTGGACCTCCTGCTCTTATCAGAGTGGTAGGAGTCTGACTCCGATTTTGAGGTCTCAGAATATGAAGACCACGGAGGAGTCATGCTTCGGGGCACCAAGCGTCAGGAGCTCAGGGACCAACTAGGTTCTCTCTCCGGAGGTGTCAGTGCTGGAGGGTGCCACAGAGAAGGGGAGTGCTGGGACATCATTTCTGGCTTTCCTTTTGATTGCACCTAGGGTCGCAGTGGTGCAGATGGGGCTGGAGCCAACCCTGTACTAGGGAGTGAGAACGGCGCCATGAGACGCCACAAGTCTTGAGCCACCTCTAAAGCCTCCAGTGTCAAGGGGAGCGGTAGTTGCTGGCCAGTAGAGTCCAGCGATCATGTTGGGCCCGGACTCAACTGGCTCGCCTGGGCAGGAGTCGACATGGCTGTGCCCGGGGACCTGGTGCTGTGGCTCAACTGGGGTCTCACAGCCATTGGCTCCTTAGACTTAGCTGGGGGAGAACACTCCCTCTCTGGCTTCTTCTTCATCTGAGGCACCAGTGACTGAGACCAGTGCCTAGCCGACTGGCCACAGGAGGAGCCGTGCAGGTGCCAAGCATCTTGGGAAGAGTCCTTTTTCTGTATCTGTTCCCAAGATGACAGTGCCAGGGCATTCCACACCGACAAGGACATGCTAGGTGTGGGGTCCCCCAGCTGGGGTCTGAGTGGAGGCGAAGAGCTGCCTTAAGCCGCCGTTCCCTTTCTTTAATAGATCTGGGACAGAACTTGTGGCAGATCCTACATTGGTCCTTTTGGTGACCTTCCTCTAGGCACCTTAGACAAGAAGCATGGCGGTCACTCTTTGGCATGCATTTAGCACAGATCTCACAGGTTTTGAAACTCAGGGACTGCAGCATACCCCAGTTCCGGGAAGTTGAAAGTGGGGGGAACCCCCAACTAACTCAAACTAACTACTGTGCAGTAACTACAGAAAACTATATACAAAAAATGGAGATAAAGGCACTTGCTAAGCAAGGGCTATGGGACGTTCCAGCTAACTGTCACTGGCGGTAAGAAGGAACTGAGGAGCTGGCGGGTCGGCAGGGCTCTATATTGAAAGCCATGAAAGCACGACTCCAGGGGGCGCCCAGGCCGACCTGACGGAGGGAAAAATATTCCGGCTACCGTGCACCTGTGCATGCACATACCATGATTGGAATGGACATGAACAAGCACTCGAAGAAGAAACAGTAGCTCCAGGAACAGGAAACAAGACCACGTGGAAGAAGTCTGGCCTCTAAACTCACAACTTGGGTCTAGGTGAGAAATCCTGAGCTAGGAACACTTTTGTTGCATTTCTGATGTTTTGTGGACTGTTGCTCTGCGGCTGGGATACAAAGTTCTTCCTGCAAAAGGGAATATGACTGACTGATTCTGTGTTGTTTGTGCTAAATAGCTCCACCAACCTACCATACCAAATCCTGCAAACTACTGAGTGACACCTGCCTACAAATTACTTCAGCAGGAATTCTGAGTGCACTCAACTGTCCCTAAATACAGTTAGGAGCACCCAACAGAAGGCACTCAGTACTACAACTGGGTGAATAATGGATTTTTACAAAAAAAATTGGGGGATGGGGAGATCATTTTGTGTTGACCCACAAACTGAAAATTTTCAAAATTTTCAGCAAATCAAAAAGTTTTTAAAAAATCATTTTATGTCAAAGAAAATGTTTTAATTTTGAGTTTCTTAATGTTTTTGATTTTTTTAATTAAATTGAAGAAAATGTCAAAACTAAAAGTCACTGAAAACAAAGAAATCAAAATGTCCCATTTAAAAATGCTGAAATGAAATATTTTTGCTTTTTCAGAATATTTCTTAAGGGAGGAGACTGATTTTGACGTAAGTAATTTAGTGACACAGACAAAAATTTGCAAACCATCTTGGTGTCATCAAATCTGCATTTTTTGCTGGAAAAAGTTTCAGTTGAAAAATTTCACCCAGCTCTACTCAGCACCTTGAAAGATTGGACCTTTTATTACCAGTTCCCCTTGAGTGATCTGACTTCAGTAGAAAATGAGAGCACACAAAAAGTCTCTCTGAAGACACTTTGTACTTTGCAGGCTGAAATTAATCCTAAAGGCCTTGGAGATAGCTGAACCCTTCAGAAAAACAGTTTTCAGGTAAGCAGAGAAGCAGCACATGAATACGAGGGAGGGAATGGGAGAAGGCCCTGGAAAAGACGGTTACTCACCTTTGTAACTGTTGTTCTTCGAGATGTGTTGCTCATATCCATTCCAGTTAGGTGTGCGCGCGCCGCGTGCACGTTCGTCGGAGAAACTTTTACCCTAGCAACACTCGGTGGGCCGGCAGGTCGCCCCCTGGAGTGGCAGAACCGGTGCGTGGAAGGAGCACTAGCTGTGTACGACTGAGCATGGCTCGGTTCGTACCGGAACTTGAGTTCGCTCTCGGGACATTATCGATCGGTGCTGGGATCTTTTTGAGCCGGTTGGCCTAACGACGTTATCTCTGTGTGTGATTCCCAACGGGTCATGTTGAAATCGTCTGCCGTATTTCTGTAGGACACTCTTGACTCAGAGATGGACCCGCGACTAGAGGTGGGTGTGTGACCTATTAAAAAAAAAAAGAAAACACCTTGTTTTAGGAAAACATATTTCAAGAGCATCACCAGCAGATGCTTCAGTATTACGCTAGGAAGATTTCATGCCTTTCATTACCGACCTTTCAACGAGACTGAAATGACCGGCTTCTATATGAGTTGTATCCGTGTACAAGACTAAATACATCTTCACAACAGATTTTAACATAATGCATTTCCGTGGAATAAATTAAACACAGTGACAGTATATCCCGCTAAGACAACAACTACCATGTTCAGACCCATCACAGATTATACCTGAGCAGAGGCTATATCGTATATGCATCATATGAACATATAAAGAGTCAAACGAAGGTGACAATATAAATTTGTTTACTATGCCTGAACTTAACACTGCCGTAAAGATGGTCTACTCAACCTTTGTAACACTGTGTGTTCTTCGAGAGTGTTTGCTCATATCCAATTCAGTTTAGGTTGTGCGCGCAACAGTGGTGTTGCACTCGTTCGTGTGTGGGAGCGAAGAACTTTTCCTAGCAACACTTCGCTTTGGCGGGTCAGGTGGGTCGCCCCCCTGGATGGCGCCGGTAGGCGCCTCATGATATCCCCTGCGACCCGCCCGCCTCCTTCAGTTCCTTCTTGCCGGCTATTCCGCCGGGGGAATGGAGGGCGGGTGTGGAATGGATATGAGCACACATCTCGAAGAAAGACAAACATTTACAAAGGCTGGAGTAAACGGTCTTTTCTTCTTCTGATGCTTGCTCATTATCCATCTCCAGTTAGGTGATTCCCAGCCTTACCTAGCGGTGGGCGTCGGAGAGGAGACATAGGCGGAATGCAAGACCGCGAGCCACGTCGGCGTCTCTACGATTGTTGGACCTAATGGCGTAATGGTTGCTATAGGTAGTGGACAGTAAGACCAGGTGGCTGCACGCAGATTTTCCTGCACAGGAACATGTGCCAAGAAGAGCGCAGACGGGCCCTGAGCTCAGCGTAGAGCGTGGGCGTTGAGATGGCCTGGCTGGCTGAGCCAAGGTTCATGCAGCAGGAACTCGGATACATTTGACGTGACCAGATTGATGCGCTGAAGAAGGAAGAATGTGCCGCATGCCTCTCATACGCCTCGCACCATCAGGCTACAAAACAGAGTTGTTGCGGCTGAGAACGGAGGGCTTGTCGCCGATGTAAACGCTGAGAGCCCTCCGGATCGTCCAAGGTATGGAGCTGTTTGCTCCCGTCTCGACGCATGTGGCTTTTTGGGAAGAACACTGGCAGACAGAGATGTGCCTGGTTCACGTGGGAACGGCGCGAGACGACTTTGGGGAGGAACGCGGGTGAGACGCAGCTTACCTGGTCCTTATGGAGACAGTATAGGGAGGATCAGTCAGTGCGCGGATGTCCAGACAACGGCGAGCCGAGGTAATGCGCGACTAGGAAAGTGCCATCTTCACGGACAGGTAACACGCAGCGAACATGTGCCAAAGGCTCAAGAGGGGGGTCCCACTGAGCCTACTTAAGAACGAAACGAGGTTAAGGGTCCAGGTAGGGGGGTAGCGGGCTTGACCTGAGAGGGTTATAAAACCGTCCAAACCCTTGAGAAAACTCTGGAAGACAATCCGGGGTGAGAGAAAAATGGTAATTGCCAGCTTTCCCCCAGATGGAAGGGTAGATACTGGCGGGACGTGGACCATCGGCACTAGAGATAGTCAAGCCCTGTCTTGAGGGACCACAATAATTCCAGGATGTGGAATTGGATACAGAAGCAGGGGAGTCGACCATGCTGAGCACACCATGCAAAGCGCTCCATTTCGCGAGGTCATGTTGACCTGCTGGAGGCTTCCTGTTAAGCAATCACTGTGCGATGCATGGAACAGTCACTCGCAACTGGTTTAAAAACCATTAGGAACCATCGCTTCAGGTGGAGGGACTGCAGGTCCGGGTGGAGAAGCCTGCCGAAGTTCTGCGTGAATCAAGTCCGGTCCAGCAGTGGTAGGGGAATCGGTCCGTACAGGGACAGGTCGAGCAGGCTGGGGTACCAAGTGCTTGTCCTCGCTAAGCTGCGCGATCAGGATGAAGGCGGCTTCTGTCCCGCGGACCTTGAGCAATACTCTGTGGACGAGGGGCCAAACGTGGAAAGGCATTAACAAAGGCGACCGTGCCACGGATCATGACATCCGACAGGGAGCCCGGAGGCGACCCTTGCAGGGACCAGAACAGCTGGATTTCCCTGTTTACTTTGGACTTCGCAAAAGGTCCGATCTGGGGAAGCCCCTCCGGAAGACTTGGAGTGGAGGCGTCCGGACGGAGGGACCATCGTGTGTGAGAAGAAGGACTGTCATGTGATCTGCGAGCGTGTCGGACCCCTGGGAGAAAGGAGGCCAACCAAGGATCTAGTGGAGTGGGACTACAGATCCCACAATGGTCGCTTCCTGACACAGGGAGATGACTCTTGTGCCTCCCTGCTTGTTGAATAAATACATGGGCTGTCGTTGTTGTCGTGGAATACCTGCATACGACACGCCTTTCTGTAGAGGCTGAGAATCGCTTGGCAGACCAGGCGTACGTGCCCTGTACTTCTCGAACATGATATGTAGGTCAGACTCTTGGGGTGACCACCCAAGGCCTGGGTCGCGCCGGTGCGCCAGGTGTGCGCCCCAAGCCCAGCGCAGATGCATCCGTTGTTAGGGGCACAGAGGGCTGAGGAGTGTGGAAGGGCAGCCCGCACACACCAGCAGCGACCTCTTTCCAACCAGGTCGAGGGAGCTGAGGACCCCGGTGGGATGGTTACCACATCATTATCTAAAGGCGGTCCCTGTTCGGGCGGTAGACGAAGCCAGCCAGGTTCAGCGGCCTGCATCGTAGTCTGGCGTACTTTGGTAGAACGAAGGACAACATGCGGCCATGTGTCCTAAGCGAGGCCCCAGGCAAGTACGGGCGGAGGTATGGGGAACTCTGCAAGGCTCCGGACCACCAGGGAGACTATGGCTTGAAATCGGTGCGGGGGCAAGCTGGCTGTCGCAAGGATGGAGTCCAGCACTGCCCCGATGAATTCTATCCGTTGCATGGGCACCAGTGTGGACTTGTCCAGATTGACGATCAGTCCCAGCCTTGCGAATAGTTTTCTTGTGGAGTCAACATGGCTGGTGACATGAGCCTTTGAGGTTCCCCTGATAAGCCAGTCGTCGAGGTAAGGGAACACATGAATGCGACGACGGTGGAGGAAAGTGGCGACAACCGCCATACATTTCGTGAAGACCCGAGGGGCCGACGAAAGACCAAAGGGGAGGACAGTGAACTGGTAATGAATTCGATTCACCATGAAAGGCAGGTACCTCCTGTGGGGAGGGTAAATTGCAATATGAAAATATGCGTCCCTCATGTCGAGAGCGGGTACCAATCGCCGGGATCCAGGGAGGGAATGATGGTACCCAGGCACACCATGCGGAACTTGAACTTCTTGATGTATTTGTTCAGCTCGCGTAGGTCTAGGATGGGCCAAAGACCTCCTTTCGCCTTGGGGATCAGGAAATAACGGGAATAGAACCCCTTGCCCTTGAGCTCCTCCGGTACCTCCTCTATGGCTCCGATTGAGAGAAGCTTGTGGACCTCCTGCAGGAGGAGTTGCTCGTGAGAGGGGACCCTGAAGAGGGACGGGGAGGAGGGAGGCGGAGAAGAGAATTGGAGACGGTATCCAAGTTCCACCGTACGCAGGACCCAACGATCTGTAGTTAGCTGGGACCACGCCGGGAGGAACGAGGAAAGGTGGTTGGAAAACTGGAGCAGATCCGGAGAGGGAATTGGTACGCTGCTCTCGGGCGCACCTTCAAAAATTGGACTTGGGTCCCGATGATTTGGCGGGACCGGCATTATTGCCCGGCGGAGGGCCCGATTGCAGCCTGTGGTTGACACGGCCACGTCTGCGGCCAAAGTCCTGTTGCGGGCAAGGCGGCGGGTAGGGGCGCTGGGGTTGAGGGCGGAACGACCCTCTTTGAGTTTGAGGGGTATGCATGCCAAGTGACCGCATGATAACCCTGTTGTCCTTTAGACTTTGTAGTCTAGGGTCTGTCTTTTGCGAGAAAAGACCCTGTGTATCAAATGGCAAGTCCTGTATGGTGTGCTGCAACTCGGGCAGTAGGCCGGACACCTGCAACCAGGATATGCGCCGCATGGCTATGCCAGAGGCGACCGTTCTAGCTGCTGAATCCACTGAGTCCAGCAAGGCTTGCAGAGAGGTTCTCGCAACCCTCCTCCCCTCGTTGAGGAGGGCTGTAAACTCCTGACGGGAGCCTTGTGGGATCAACTCCGTGAATTTGCCGACCGTCTCCCAGGTGTTGAAGGAGTAACGGCTTAAGAGGGCCTGCTGGTTCGCCACACGGAGCTGAAGACCTCCAGCAGAGTAAATTTTTCGGCCCAGCAAGTCCATACGTTTGGTCTCCCTAGACTTTGGCGCGGGGGCTTGTTGGCCGTGCCGCTCCCGCTCGTTGACTGACTGCACCACCAACGAGCAGGGGGCTGGGTGCACATACAGGTATTCGTAACCCGTGGAAGGCACCATATACTTTCTTTCCACTCCCCTGGCCGTCGGTGGAATGGATGCTGGAGTTTGCCAGATGGAGTCGGCTCTGGCCTGGATGGATCTGATGAATGGGAGGGCCACACTGGTAGGCGTTTCCGCTGAGAGGATGCTAACCACAGGGTCCTCCACCTCAGGGACTTCCTCCACCAGAAGGCTTATATTTAGGGCTATGCGCCTCAAAAGATCCTGGTGCGCCTGCAGATCGATAGGGGGAGGCCCGGACGAGGATGTGCCCGCCACCGCCTCATCCAGGGAAGACGATGACGACAACCCTGGAACGAGCGGGTCCTGGACCGAAGCGGCATCCTGGTGGGCCTCTGCCTCTGGGACATCAGGCTGCTCTGGAGCTTGTATGGCACCCATCTCTGTATCAGTAGGGGGTGGTCTACTGATTGCGGCCTCCGGTGCCCGGCGTTCAGAATGTCCGGAGTGTGATTGGGCCAATGGTTCAACCTGGGCTTGGTGGTAGGCCCAGGGTGTCCAAAAGGACAACTGAGGTGGCCCCTGGTCCTGATGTGCATGAGTGTCTGATCCTCCATAAGATGCGCTGTCTGCGTACGGGGAGGCGGACGTATGACGGGATGGCCACGGGGGAGCTGAGGCAGATTGTCAGTGCGTCCATAATAGGCATCCCTTCGCGGTGCCGGTGAATGGTACCGGGAGCCGTGGCGATGTGAAGAGCGGGACCGGGACCTACGACCAGCGCGGTGCCGGGAGGTCGACCTGTGCCGAACATTGACATGCCTGGATCGGCTGTGAGAGGCTCGGCAGTGCCGGGTCTGGAGCGGTGCCGACGGTAAGACGGAGACCAGGATCTGGTCCGGTGCCGCGAGTATGACCGGCACCGGGATGGAGAACGGTGCCGGGACTGCGAGCGGCGTTGGGATTGTGATCGGTGCCGGGAACATGATTGGTGCCGAAGCCGGGAATGTTCACGGGATCCCGAACGAGATCGGCGGGGCTCCTTGGTGCCCGGAGACAGTGGTCGCACCATGGCAGGCTTGCCCGGCGACTGAATAACCCGCACCGGCGGTGCCGGGG
>NC_133769.1:315523060-315662704 GCF_003597395.2 Chelonoidis abingdonii | reverse complement strand
TTTCTTTTAAAACTTATGAAAGTTCTTACGAGGAGGCGCATAAGGAAGAGGATGGAATTTCTGTCCCGGAGTCCTGTGACATCGTGACAGGCTAGGGGAGGCGGGGAAAGTTACGGGAAAGAAAGAGAGAGAGAATCAGCTCTGTTCCCTGGGGCTTAAGGCTGGCTCTTGGAGAGAACGAGACCTAATTTTTCTTGGTATTGTCATGTAAAAAGAGATGCCAGTAATCCATTCTCAGCTGGCTCAGAGCGGAAACACACGGAGAGAGAGGGAGAAGGGAGGGAGAATCAATCTCTGCCGAGGAAGACTCATACTCTGAGTCTGGGTCCTCCAGGGAAAGTTGGGGAGGGTAGGGAGCCAGAGAGGGGCGTCCCCCCCCAAGGAAATTGGGGGAACCCAGGCGGATAGTAAGCCTCATACTATCTGGTGCAGCGAAATAAGATCCAACTGTTGAAGCTGGGGAAGGTTCACAGTAACGCATCCGCCAGATTTGTGCGCTAAAGTCAGTTGGAACAGACATTTACCACACTCTACAGAGCCTAGAGCGCCCCAACACCTAACTGGAATGGATATGAGCAAGCACTCGAAGAAGAAAAGACGGTTACTCACCTTTGTAACTGTTGTTCTTCGAGATGTGTTGCTCATATCCATTCCACACCCGCCCTCCTTCCCCGCTGTCAGAATAGCCGGCAAGAAGGAACTGAGGAGCGGGCAGGCCGGCAGGGGTATATATTAGGCGCCATACTGGCGCCACTCCAGGGGGCGACCTGCCGGCCCACCGAGTGTTGCTAGGGTAAAAGTTTCTCCGACGAACGTGCACGCGGCATGCGCACACCTAACTGGAATGGATATGAGCAAGCACTCGAAGAAGAATTGTAAGCTTTAACTGAGAGTGAAGGTCAGTTAATTATACTGCAGAAAAGCAGGGCCGGTGCAAGGATGTTTCACGCCCTAGGCGAAACTTCCACCTTGCCCCTCGACCCCCGTGCAGCAACTCTCCCTCTCCACCCTGAGGCGCCCCACCTGTGGCAGCACCCCACCCTCCGCCCTGAGGCACACACACACACCCCCGAACCAGCTCACCCCTGCCCTGCCTCCATCCTGAGCTGATTAGCGCTGCAAGCCTGGGAGGTGGGAGAAGTGAAACAGCCATGGCGTGCTCGGGGAGAAGGCGGGACGGGGGTGAGCTGGGGCGGGGAGTTCCCCTGCGTGCCGCCCCCCCCCTTACTTGCTGCAGGCAGCCCTCCCCACACTCCCCTGCCCCAGCTCCCTCCGCCTAAATGCTGGCAGCGACCAGGATGGCCGAAGATCTGGCCGCTGCAGTCACTGTCAAAGAAAATGCCGTCCCCCAAATCCCAGCGCCCTAGGCGACTGCCTAGGTCACCTAAATGGTTGCACTGGCCCTGCAGAAAAGCTATACACAAAAACATAGGTATGCACATGCTGGTGAGAAACTCAGCAGTTATATTATACTCTGTCATAGAAACAAGGTATCTTAGACTTTGGAGATGAAACTCTCTTATTCGTCCTT
Source organism: Chelonoidis abingdonii (assembly GCF_003597395.2). NCBI lineage: Eukaryota > Metazoa > Chordata > Testudines > Testudinidae > Chelonoidis > Chelonoidis abingdonii. The sequence goes on along the minus strand of NC_133769.1, from coordinate 315,661,173 downwards.
CTAGTCCAACTCTCTGTCAGTACAGAACTGTTCCATATAGCACTTTTAAGTAATAATACTTAGCTGTTATTCAGCTACATTTTCTAGAGTGTTGGTAAGTCTGGTTTTAAAAGACCCAAGTAATGAGGTGTCCTCACTTTTCTAGGGAGACTATGTCACAGACTAAAACATTTGTGTAAAGAAGTTTTTCCTAATATTCAGTCTAATCTGTCTTTTTATTACTTCCATTTCTTTACTCCTAGTTATATGTCTATGTATCACACCAAATAATTCCTCTCGCACTCCTTGGTGTTTATACCTTACAAATATCTGTAGACTGTTTTCAGGTTCATTCCCTCTTCAGAGACACAAACTCTTCATCTTCATTTACCCAACCTATATAGCTCCCCTTACAGTTTCTTCATAAATAAATCCCTTCAACCCACTCATCATTTTGGTTGCTCTTCCCTGAACTCCTGCCAGTTCATCAATTAATTTATGGTAACATGCCATTTCTGCGCCAGAGAATGGGTACAAATTAGTCTTTTAATCAAATGTGGAAATATTAACTCTGATATACACAGAGAAACACAGTAGGCTATATTCACTGCTGAGTTGCATCCCAGGTGATCCTACTGAGCCAAGTCCATCCCTAATGTAACTCTGCTAAACTCAATACAATTTCATCATGGATGAATTTTGTCCATGGGATTGTATAGGGGTGTATGTCATTGCTGAATTTGATCCATTTAATTCATATGGCTGAGGTTAAATGAAATTCAGTGTCTCTAAGAAAAATGTGCTAATGGAAAGAAAACATTTTTCTGAATTAGTGATGATTACTAAGTAAGCTTTACTTTTGGTTTAAATAACTGAATATTGATATGCTTTATAATTCCAATTATTAAATTAAACACAAAATTGTAGGAGATTGAACTGTGCTGCTAGAACCATTGTCACAAAATTCCACTCTAGTGGCCACATTTTCATAGGTTCTGAGTAGAGCTGAGCAGTTTGCAATGTTTGCATGGAGGCTGAAACCACTCAGCTCACCAGACTGTGATCTGACTCAGATCTGCATACAAATCTATAAAATTAAAAACCACATATCAGGTTAAATATTCAAAACCTTTTAAGATATGCTTTGTTTTTCCTATGTATATCTTATGTCCTTCTATTTCCAGATTATAGTGGCTGAGGTATCACATGCAACAAATGGAATTGTAGTGGCTATGCCATGGCAAAATTAAGCCAATGGTATCTGTACAACAGGTTTTCATTGAACTGTAAAGGAAATTGCTCATGAAAGGTACTAGTGAAAGGTTTCACCCCAGCTGACTTGTATTCTGATCTGGTTCAGTTCACAACCTGGTGAGATGAGTGGTTTCAACCTCCATATAATGTCAACTGCTGAAGAGGGTTCCAAGACCCAATCTGCTGCCAAAAATAGTCTTCAGCTAAGAGATTATGGGAGTGTGGCTTGACATTTTTATAACAGAGGGATGGGTTAAACAAACGGCCAGGGAGGAAACCACACAGTTTATCCAGAGCAGTTGAGGAATAACCAGAATGGTTGATGCTATCATTTTATCTCTGGGTTCTTTAAAACGCTCAACATTTCACATCATGCTTCAAGCAAAAATTGATTATCTGGTCAAATAAAAATATCTCTGTGGTATATAAACAAGCTTGATCTTAAATACTGCAGCACAACAGTTTTATAATATTATATAGTATTATATCTTAGATATGAGAGATAAAGAGCTACTAATTCTAATTAATGAGCCACTGCGGAATGTTTGTAAATTTCAATGTCATGTTGATCCTAAAGGGAAAACAAACTCCACTCTAGAGTTTACTTCTAGCAGAGAATCTTTCCTGGAGGTTTTCTACACTCTTTCCAGTCAGCTTTGTTATATGTAAAGAGCTTCCTGTTGCTTCATGAAAACTATATTTCAGTCTGGATTTCTGAAACCAGGGTAGGGATGGAGCTGATGATCATGTTTATTTGCATTCACACAACTCCATCAGAGACATAAGGCAGCCCAAATAACCAAGAGTCAGATCTAGTCAGTTTGGGCAATACCTGGCACAACCAAAATGTCAGACCTAATCCATGGAACCATGCTTTTACAATAAATCACACAAATCTTTGAAGTATATATATTGGTGTCACTGAGAGAAGGTGTTGTTTGGAGTGATATACTATGGGACAGAGAACTTTTACCCATAAATCTTTGGAGCATAAAGCAGAGAGGGACTGATGGCAAGGCCTGTTCCTTTCTATTCATTCGCATGCCAGAAAATCAAACCATTCACCATAGTGTTTAAAAGGGAAGTAGAGAGCTTTATTGATAGCATTCAGAATGGTTCCACCTCCTTTTACATCAGCTGCTAAGTGAATGTCATATATTATTTTCATTTCCCCCCTTCTTGGATTCTGCTCAATGACATCTGTTAAGTCTAGACATCCACAGACTTCACTGAAAGTCCTCAGAATTAAGGATCTGATCCAAAACCCTTTGAAGTCAGTAGAAAAACTACCTCTGACCCCAGTGCACTTTGAATCAAGCCCTTACATTGGTGTCACTGAGAACAGAATCTGGCTTTTAGACTGTAGGAACCTCTCCAGATCTTGGTGCTCTATAGTGTTTCCTGGTTGTTGTGCAAGGCCCAACCCCTCAAAAAATATAAGCGACATGCCCTGATTTTTTTCATCAGTTTATTGGCCGCTAACAAGCGTCTAGAGTAGACCAAGGGAACATAGTTAAGGCACCGACATCCCAACACTCACACTATCACCAGATCCCCCTTTCCGTCACAAGTTAAAGGACGCTGCAAGAGCAGTACTTTTCCCAAAATGTTCGTTGTATTCTTGAATAGATCCCAGATGCAAGGCTGCGAGAGAATAAGTGCTTGCATGTGCCTTCTGCATATCCCTGTTATTGGGCGGCCGTATAACGAGCGCTCCTAAGGAGTGAGAGAAATAAGGAGTTTAGACCTTCTGAACACAGTGATTCTCTCCAGCTGTCACTTCAAAACTGTTCTCTTTTGCTCTTGTCTTCCTCACAGCTGCTCGGATCGCGTCAGATTTCCGGACGCAGAAGTGAGTCAAACGCACCCGGGTCTCTCCTGTGTGGCTTTTCTGTGATAGGTTGTCAGCACTTCTGAGGCTGCTTCACACAAACGCTTGCCCACCTTTCAGATCTTACTGATTGCCTCAGTGCAGTATAGTCACAAAACACAACTCTTCTTTCTGTCTTCCGCAGTCAGATCGGTTCTTTCAAATGTATACTGAGGATTTTCTGTGGTAAAGAATCCATCCCTACCCTCCTAATGTTAGCCAAACAAACTTAAAATATAGTGACATGTTTCAGCAACTTTGAATTGCAATGCAGCTGCAACCGGAAGGGCTAATTAAGTAATCCTGCCACTGAAAAGAGCACGGCCAGTGTGACACTAACATTATAAATCAGATGCCCTTTCAATCAAAATTTTAAATAAACAAATAAATGTTAAATAAATAAATAAATTACAAAAGTGCAGGGTCTGCTGAATTTTACCCCCAAATTATTTTTCATCATTTTGCAATCCAAATATATTATTTATAGTTTTATAATTGATAGGGAAATTCCAGTTTACCTCCCCAGCCCTCAAAAAAAGTTAAATATTGGCGTGAATAGTGTTCTCGGTGTAACATCTGATCAAATGACTAAACACCAATGACTTCTCTATTTTCTTCATGCTTTCCGTATGAAGGCAGGAGATAAAAGACCTTCTTTGGAGGGTGCATTATTGTAAACACTGGCCACCAGCAGCTGCAGAAGTTAAATTTAAGAATCACCAAAAGATCAGCCTTTTAACTGCAACATTCTGAAGAGAAGGAAACGAGGAAAGGAAGGTCTCAAAGCAGCCGCTGCCTGCTGCACGCCCACTGGTTTCACTGGTTAGTGTCTGCGGGACAGAGATAAGCCGTGGGTGCAAAAACAAAGCTAACATTAATTATTTTGAGAGAAGTATTTGCCACTTTGCAAAAGTGATAATGCTATCTGTGGGGCTGGGCTGTTCGAAGGATAGGGCTGGCAATGTAAATGTTGCGTGACTTTCAGTTATGGTCATTCTTCACTTCATATGCCATAACAAGTAAGATATAGGCAGAGCAGTATTCAATGCAAAATATGAGTTTCGGATAAGCGCTTCATTTTTAGAACTCCTCTAACTTATTCCTCATTAAAAAAAACCTAAATAAACAAAAATCTACGTAATGGGCCCCAAAATGTTGTAGGACGAAGGCATCCTATGACTTTCTATCTCAACTGGGTATCCCGGGCAAGAATTGAAGAAATGCATTTTGTGTGCACTGCAAACCAGTTTTCTGTGTATAAACAAAACTACCTACAGACGATTAAAATAAACTCAGTTGCACTGTCGATATAATTTCATGCTTTAAGAGAAATTTAAATGACAGATCTCTGGCTCTCGATGAATGATCTATCAAAAATGAAACTTTGAAATGTCAAAAACACATATTTCGGTTTTAGTGTCGCAAGAGGAAAAACTAACTCAATTATTTCAATTAGCTACTAGATCTTGAAAGTTTCACTTATTTTTCAGCGAGTTACAAGTTAATTTCCGGGTTGGTGTTATCATAATTTCTGTCTTTTGGAATGTCCAATGACCCAGAAAGATAATGATATTCTCTACATGTGAAGTTTTAGCATTTTTGACAATAATTGCCCATTTTCTGGAAGCCAAAATCTAAATAGGAAACATCTTTGAACACATTATTTGCCCAAAGTTCTTGAGTCTGTGTCATTTGCTGAAGTATTTTTAGTGTAAAAATACTTCATTTTCACTGTACCGTCTTGCTGGAGTTATACCGTTTATGTCACTAGGAAGTCAAATAGTCAAGCATTTAATATCCTGTTTATACAGAGACATCACACCGTCAAGCGTGTCGGTGTCTCTACATCTATTTCAAAATTGCTATTTATTCTTTAAGACGCTTTTAAAAAAAATGATGCCCTTTTTTTTTTGATCCTTTGGAAATTTTAAAAATTGTAGTGTTTGACGTCTGTTGAAATGTGAAGTAATTCTGTACTTTATATTAAATGTTGAGTAACCGTTTATGTGCCAGGGAAAAAATAAGAGTACAGGAAGACAGCCAGTATTCTGAACATTTGGAAAGAGGAAATGTTTACCATATGGGGCCATAATATGCATTCCCCGTGCACCCCAAGATCCATTGGAAGAATGTGGCTTTGAGCCCGTAAATCCTAATCCGAGACTCAGTTAGTGACTCTCTTTTTGAACCAAAATGAACATCTAATCCGTTATTCAATGCAAAGGGCACTGGAAACCGCAGTCATTCTGCAAAGCGGTACTTGTGCTGACCTCTGTGTTGATAAACAATTTAATTCTTTAGTAGTTAACAGAAAGAATCTTAATATAATTAGGCCACTATAGAAACATAACATAAACCTACCTAACTAAAAATGAGTCAGCATAAAGAGCCACGTGAATTCTACATGCAAATCTAAGTAAAATGTAATATGTTAGGAACAGGAAACCGATTACCCCACCACTCTCAGAAAAAAAATACAACCAAAACTATAGCTTCCATGACATTTCAAAGTAAAAGTTCCTCAGGAAATAGAATGCTAAGAAATCGACATCAGTAGGACGATTTTCATGTTTACCTTCTGTCAAATAAGTTGTCCATCAGATATTTAAGTTGTTCCCAGCAGTCAAATATTTTGACAGGTAGAACCAAAAGAGAATTCAAACAATATTTCCGTCTGGAAAGAAGCATTAAACAAATTGTATTACTAGTTCTTTAATGCACATACGCCTGGGGGTACAAAGAACTCTTCCAGGGGATACATCAACTTATCTGCATATTTGCCTACTTTTACAACAGGCTATGTACAATGCACGAGTGAAGTCAGTACAAACTAAAATTTTATGCAATGACTTGTTTATACTGCTCTATATCCTATGCACTGAAATGTAAGTACAGTATTTATATTCCAGGTGATTTATTTTATAATTATAGGGTAAAGGTGAGAAAGTAAGCTTTTTTTCTGTAACAGTGTGCTGTGACACATTTGTATGTTTATGTCTGATTTTGTGAGCAAGTAGTTTATAAGTGAGGTGTAACTTGGGAGTATGCCAGACAAATCAGACTCTTGAAAGGGGTACAGTAGTCTGAAAAGGTTGAAAGCCACTGCTTCAGTGAATGGTTCCCCTCCACACACACGTGGTCCATTATTAAAACAATATATTTCAAAAAAAATCACATCCCTGGTTGAGTGTTGTGGCGAATGTACCAAAATAAGAAATGGGGTAAGGTTTATAGATACCCCACCAACAATAAGGGAGATGCTGACCAAATCCAGATTATTTTATTTCATTACTTAGAGCAATATATGCTTAATTCAATATATAGTGACACGCACATTTTCAAACACCCGTTAATTTACTTAAGCAAATCATACAGACCACATTTGGTAATGACATGGATCTTTTTCTCTGTTTTTTTAAAGCGATTTTGCTCTAGGACAGTCTAGTTCCTTGTACTTAACGTCTCCGAAACTTTATTTTACGTCATGTGCTACAATGAAACGTAATAAAAGGTTTACTTCATTATATTCTACATTTTCGTTCCTACAATGTCACAATAAAGGACAAACTTTAGATTCTTAACATTTACAGATGCACATTGCTGATAACAGAACTATTTTCAAGCACGCGAGTGAAACAAAAGCTTTCAGAGATCGATTTGATGCATATAAATCATCCAATCCTTAAAAACCTGGTCGAGCGTGCTTGATTTGTGTGGTGGTGAAAAATACATATGAAACTATGCAGCCTTATGAATAGGAGAAGCCCACGGACAGAATTATCTGGGGTTGAATTGTGTTAACTGGAAGTTGCTGATTCCTTCAGCTTCACCGTGAGGACTGAGCTCTGAAGCGCAGACTGTGTCCATTTCCTCTGCAGGTTTCCCCAAACCACATTTTGCAAGGCTTTTTTTTTTTTTTTTTCGTACTGACTAAACGCATGTCTTGGAAGCGATTCGGTTTTTCCAATTGCCCTTGTGCGAGCCCCGTTCTGGGCTCCTTAACCTTTTCGCCGCTTTGGACTCGAAAAGTAGGTGCAAGGCTTTATTTCCCGGGGCTGCCCCAGGTCCCTGCTTCGTGGAGCTTTAAGGGATTGAAATAACAGAGGAAACTTCAGGACTCCCGGAAAACTCCAATCCGTATTAAATAAAACTCTCAGGGATTGATTCAGATCTTCTAGTGTTATCTATTTCGGTTTAGACACAGCCACGGGGTGTCGGATTATGCTGGCAGACATAACGAAAACACCTACCTATTACCCACCCTCTCCCCTTTAAATATATCTGATCCTCTTCCAAGAGCGAACCTTACTCACAAAACTTTATCAGCTGTATTTGACAGTTAGAAAGAAAAGGAGAGGTTTTTAATTGAGGTTTCTAACAATCTCTCTCTGTGTCAGGGAAATTTTTTTTTCCTTTTAAGAGTTTACAGAGATTAAATTTACTTTGTTTAGTGAGTGTCACTAAACTAGCATTAACTAGATACGGAGGTGTAATAGTGACGAATTTTGCTACTTTAGGCTATAGTCTCACAAAGCCTGAGCTAAAAAACACTGTTTGGATACAAGCCATTTCACTGTAAAAAAAAAAAATTCCTCCCCTCCCTTCCCCCTCCGAAATGAGAACTGACGTTTTCTGTTCTCGTTTCAGTTATAGGTGAATAAGAGGTGGATTTCACTCGTTATACAGAAGCCTCGCTGATTTCATACCAAGAAGCGAGACTGAAATGTAACCACTTCAGGAAACAACGAGCTATTAAAAGCTATTAGTAAACAGTGTTGAATCAAATAAACATCGTTGTTCTAAAAGTTATGGTTTAAGGAAAGAAAGGTCCCGAATCTCAATAGAAGGAAATTGGAGTTGATGTCCTTGACTGATTCTGAAGTCTGATACTTTACTGAATGTGTCTGGGGTTTTGGGGGGGCGGGGTGTTTTGTTTTTGTTTGCCAAGAAAATTATGAGAGTTTGCGAAAAGATGTAAAGAAAGGAACACTACAAATTGGTGATCAGCCATAGTAAATCTCTTGTTTAGGAATCCATAAATTTAAGACTATGAATGTTGGCGTTTCTGTTTACTCGTACTAACGACATGATTAAAAAATAATAAACAAAAACACAGAGAGGGTTTCTTTCCAAAAGGCGAAGTTTCGGAGGGTATTTCATCTGCACTCTTTTTGTCATTTTGAATATAAATGGACGTGGAGTCTGACTGATTTCCTTAGACACGAGTGGGGGTGTAGTGTTATATGTATTGATCACTGATCAAACTGCTAACGTGCGTCTTCTCGCTTCTTCAGTGTTCAACTGTGTGTTCAACATGCAACCTCTTCAACTATGTCCAACTTCACTTCAAACAAAATAAACTATAATCCTTAATTAACGACATCGACATTTGGTATATAGCCCTTGCACAGCTTGTATTAAAGTGTATTAAACAAGGGATACGGAAAACAATATGGTAAGAACTTTTTGTTGTGAACTTTACACACTCCCTACGGTATTAAGAAAGAAAAAACGGTATGTATCATCCAATACCTCTTACCTACTTAACATCTATGATCTGCTCAGCTAAGTAATCCGAAGCCCTTCTGAAAATGCAGTGTCATTCTTCTAATTACCTCCTTTCTAAACTTGGAGAAACTTATATTTGCTTAAATAAGCTTTTACTAACAAATTAGCTATTAAAATAATCTTAAATTGCATCTATTCTGACTGTACAGTACTGAAAACCGCAAGTAGGGAGGCAGTTTTGACAAAGCTAGATATGAGACGAGAAACGGACTCCATGTAACTTTGTATGCAGTGTTGTAGCCCTGCTGGGTCCCAGGATATTACCAATAAAAGATATTACCTCACCCACCTTGTCTCTCCATCTAACTTTATTTATTTGTAAACATGGGACTAGCAACCACCAAATAAAGTGCTTACAGAAACTGTGGAAAAGAGCTCCACCCAAAAGATCCGTTGCTGACGGTAAGAATTGGAGTGTGTACAAGTTTGCAAGCTGGCTGTTCAGTACTGACTCAGACCAGCAATGTAGGTCACAACGAGTTTCCTAGTTATCTAAATTCGAACAATTAAGCTTTTCTTTAGAGACTTCTAAAGCGCTGTTGTTACATTTCTCAGCGCAGTGCTTTTTACTGAAGTTCAACCTGCATCTGGGCAGTTACACTGAGTTTGTAAGCCAATGCTTGGAGTCCGCACGCTTGCTTTTTGCTATTCAATCGTTTAACCTTCTGCTTGTATCCTCTGTTCATTCCCATCACAATAATCCATTTCATTTGTCCTAAAAGCGTATTTTTAAAAAGTTGTTCCAGTGACTCACAATCCTTTTTTCATTAATTTTAAGAAAAGTATTAAGTGATATCCTAACTACTGTTTATTCAATTCTGGACTCTTACCAAGAATATTTATTCATCGTTAACTCATTAGTTTGACCCTTTATGACCGTCATTAAGTGTTCATAGAATTAATCGTACACATTATTTAAAGAGCTATTAAAAACCTGCACCTTCTGAAACGGCTTTTACTCCACACACTGAAGGAACTCAGTCTTCTGACTGACACCGAACATTGTCTATTTTCAGACTGGTTTATTTAAATTCTCTTGTTGTTTACCATAGCACGGCAGAGAAAAACACTCATAGCGCTAGGGAGGATGAGCAAACTGTCGGATGTTGCCGAAACGACAGCAGCAGCTGCAGCAGCGATGAGATATTATTCCCAAGCGCAAAGTTGTAAAGAATATAAACCAGGATCAGGATACAAGATAAGAAAATAACTACAATATATGTATTTATTTCACTGTCGTTCAGAGTTCTCTATTATCATAAAACTGAGCAACAGGATCAAAGCCCCTCCGCCACTTTGCAGTAAGATGAATGTGTGCGCGGGGAGGGATGTGTTCAAAGTGACTATTGTATTTTTTGTCAAGAAAATAATAATAGCAAAAGAATCCGTTGTAATGTAACATAAACAACAGAAAATCATCCGGCTAGATACTGCACGACACGAAAGAAAAAAACCTGGAAATCTCACCTGGTCCACAGTTTCTGTCCAAACGCAGTATATCACCCTGCATGTCCACTGCAATTTTTTTTTAGAACAAACACATCACTCGGTTCATTAGCACAAAATCGTTTAGCCTCACTTCTCTCCTTCAAATCCTTTCTAATGTGCATCAGTGCATATATAGCCCTGGTGCTAGCAGAAATGAGTTCTCCTCCTAAACACAGAAGTTTCTCAATCCTGCAGAAGTTTCATGAATGTTTCGTAGAGGCAGCACCAACTTCTTGCGGACTCAAGTAGGAACTTAGAGAGCGCTTAGCAGGTTCAAACAACTTCGGTGCCCGGCCTCCCTTTCCATCGTTTACGCACAGACTCTCACGCAGAGGGTACCACTGGAACCATCCCATCCAATGGTTCCTAAGACACGGGTGACAAGAATCCCTCTAAAAGCACATATTCTTTCAGCTTGTTAACAACATAGTTAAGCTCACGGAAAGATCCTACGTCCCATGTAACTTCACCCGTGTCAGGTTATCTTGAGTAGGTCACTCCGCTCACTGGGTCTGCTTAACTAAACTATTTTAATCCAAAAGTGGAAAAATTAAATGTGTAGCAGAAAGAGAGGGCAGAGCGATTGGAAATTGAGTCCCAAAGTGGAAAAATTAAATGTGTAGCAGAAAGAGAGGGCAGAGCGATTGGAAACTGAGAATGTAAACAACACTTACGACCAAGCCAATTTAATTTCGTTTCACTGGAAGGCCCTCTTGCAATATTCCTTGTTTACATTCAGTTCAGAGACGCTGGCTTTAGGCCAGAAAAGTGCAGTTTAATTTCTTGGATGGCGAAGGAGTCTTATAACTTCAAGATCAGCTTTAAATGGAAGATGTAAATATTCTCTCAGCAAACACATTGCCATTAACCCTTCAGGAATCTCCCCGACATACTCTCCTCCCCTCCTATATGGTAGGAATGAAAAGGGAACTGTCACATATTCTCGGTGCACCTGCGGAGAGGAGAGCGAGTGAGTGTTCTGAGTCTTAGCAATGCTGCTTCCCCTTTCCTGCGTACTAATCTCCTGCGAATTTGCAATGGTAGGGTTGTAACAAATTCACTTTAGAACTCTGTTGTAGTAAAACAGACGAGTATATTCAAATATATAAACATGAGAGGCAATGGAGAACACAGATGTGGCAGCAGTGGGCACTGTGGCATGCACTTGTAATAGCTTAGTGGGTGACACGCAGGGAAATCCATTCCTCTGCATATATAAAGCATAACCTGGATGCGAGCTCCAGAGTCCCTGAGAGCGGAGAGAGCAGCTTCTCTCTGCTACTGCTGTGCATGGAAAGGCAGCAATAAGCAGGCACTGGGCACGCTGGTGCTCTCCTCAGACACGTGATTGAATCTGATCTCTGGCGCTGCTCAGTGGGGTGGTGGAGGAGGAGGAGGAGAGGAGGAGGTCGCAGTGTTGTGTACTTAAGGTCGCGTGTGTGCAGGGTTTTTCTCCCTCTCTCTCGAAGGAGTAAGTGCCACTGCTCCGCCTTCTCCTTTTCGCAATGTTGACGCAATCTATAAATAGTGGAACAAAAGGACCAACTTCCTCGCAGCTCTGCTGAAACTGCACAAAAAAGGCAACAGGGGGGTTGTTATTTTTTTTTCTGGTTAAACACCCGAATTTAGGGGTAATCTCGCTATTGGAAGATTTTTCTTCGCTTTCTCATCATACTGGCAGCGTCCTGCAACTGGCTATTTTGCTTTACAATGAGAAGGGTGTTTTTTCTCCTCTGACAGATCAGTAAGTGCAATTCAGATATTTCCTTTGGGGGGGGGGAAGGGAGGACTTCTGCTCTTCTATCTGCTACATTGCAAAAGCAGAGGGATACAGAGGAAATAAAGAGGGACTGGGATTTCAGACCGAGAGCTAAGCCATAGTGGTTTGTTGTCACTGAACTGGAGGGGCATGCGAGTATACGTGGGTCTCATACTGTAGGGGTGTGTGTGTAGTGAGCTGGGTTAGTCGGGATATCAACTGTCACATATTACAATAGGTTATAAAAATAGTTACCGCCGCTTACAGAACAAAAGCTGACGCACTAACCAATATTAAACTGGCTTTTGTTAGAAGGGAAATGTATGTGCGTGCGTGTGTTAGGGGAAGCTGCCTCAAGCAAGTTGCTGTGTTAGAAAGCCTAGTAGATTTGTTTACCGCCAGAGCTCATCGGCGTGTTTACTGCACACACGCCGTACTGGGCTCGCCTCTACCCAATCTGCTGCCGGAACTGGAGACAGAGAGGATCTTCCACCTTTTCACAATAACTCAGGATTAAAAGGGAGTACATTTGTGCTCGCTTGGGGGATCAGCCTCCCCTAATCTGCACGGCATGTTGGGGGCAGCTAATACTGTGCTGATATACCCCCTCCCCAGTAACTAGGAGATTGGTGCAAGCGTAGGCAGCTACTGGCCAGGGAGAGAATTACATCATGCCCCTCCAATTATGTTACCTTTGGAGCTTTACACCGTGAGAGATCATGGAGGCAATGACATTGCTCTCACAGAAAGTGGAGGGGAAGGGAGCAGTGTGCTTGAGAGGGTCCCTAGCACACACAGGGAGACAAGCAACCCAGGCGCGCGAGCCCTCACACATAGAGCTATAATGACCAGAACCTACTGTTTACAGTGCTCACACAAGCGTATTGTGACGTCATGTGATTGACAGCCAGTCCCTCCAGCCCGGCTCTGTCCAGAGCCTGACAACCGACTCTATATTAAGAAAAGAATGAAGTCACCGCCACCCTGACAACAGCAGGCGGCGGGCCCTTCCGCTGGCTCCCTCCCACCTTTCTCTCTCCTCTGGATCTTGGAGGAAGCCGCTGTGCAGTATGAAGGGACGATGAGGGCTCAGGCTTCCATAGCACCCCAAGAGGAAAGTGCCCAGTGATCCCCACCTCCTTCCAGAGAGCCAGCAGGAGGGCGGGCGAGCGAAAAAGGGAGGAGACACTGACCAGCCCTGTTGAGAAGGAGCCTCCTCCCATTGTGCAATAACATTCAGGAGTTACAAGCGGTTTTGTTTAGCTAGGGAGGGGACACACACCAGAGCCAGTCTTGCACAAGCAAGACAAGGGACAGAGCCTGTAGTCTGGCAGTAGCCTCTGGAACTCATGGGCCAATTTCTCTCATCCTATATGACTTCCACCTTCCATGTGTCTCCATTACATGGCTCCCAACACCCAGAAACTGAGCGGCAACAGCTTGGCAGAAGGAATAGTTAATAGGTCGGACAATACAGCCACGAAGGGACTTGTTACCCATAAAACCTCCATCGATTATTAAATAGCAGCCATCAGCATAAGGAAAGAATTCTAGTGTGCTACAGTATAGTCCAAACCACTAAACCTACCTCTGTTTGGGGTCATTCCTGTACAATACTTGAGGTTGGTTTGTTTGTTTTTCAATAAGGGTGGGGCTCTGCTCTCAAATCGATAAGCAAACTTTTGAGAGTCACACAAGCTTTTCTGTATTTGGAGAAATGGGGGATGGGTTCTAACTGGGCCCTGTTTTTCTGAGTCTCGATCATGATTTTAAAATGATCAGTCGTTTCAAAAAAGCGAAATCTATGGTAAGTGGAGCTTTTCGTTACATGCTAGTTCTGTTTGTTTAGCCTACCTCTGTTATAACAACAAGAAGAAACCTGGTCACTCAGGCTTTGCACAAATATTCATAACTGAGAGATATTCTGATAGCTCCCAACATGTCTGTGTTTTGGTAATATGTTAAAGGAAATGTGAATCACAGGTGGTGCATTCTAAAGGCTCCAAGTGTACTAATACCCTTCAGGATTTAATCAAATCCATTGTTTTGCCTTTAGATTTAAAAGTATTGCTTACTGTAAAGTAGCTCTGTTGTAAAACTAGATTTCTAACATTTGAAATGTTTACCTTAGTATCACAGTTAATACCATGTTTGGGTGCTTTACATAATGGTGATTAATTTACCCTGGACATTTTAAACAAATTCTGTATGTTCAGGAAGCAATTTGTCATAAGAGATTTAAGTTTTATTTCTGGATACAGAACAGCTAAACTGCTGTCTCAAATATTTTATATGAACAAGGTAGAACACACAGGAAACCATCCTAGTGTTGTGAAATTCCTAGGAATATACTTTTGATACTGTATTACTAACTATACAAATTATAGGAACAATGACATTTACTGGCCAGTCCTGGTAGGTTTGTGACAGGACAATAAATGGTACACCTTAGTTCAAAATCTCTGCACAAAATAAACATTTAAAAATAATAGAAAAGCATGTTTGAATACAGACTCCAAAAATTAATCCTCATATACTATCTTATTTTTTCCTGTTTTATCATTTTAACATTATAAGAATACCAAAATATTGCAATGTATACTTGAGACATAAAAGGCAATTTTTCATTTCTTAAATTTGTCAAAATAGTGAAGTAGTACTTACCCACTGCAAAGTCAATAAATCCATATCACACTAAAAACAACAAAAAGTGTTTTACAGACAGTGATGTTTGGTGAAAAAAACTTTTTCCCCCTCTAGTACAGTAACCTAAAAATACAACTAAATAATAAACATTTACCTAGTGGAAACTGTAAGAATCGTAGACTTCAATTTAGTGGTACATACAGTTTTTAACTTGATGGTTTTGGTTTCTTCAAAGTAGTCTATTACTTTTTGAAGTTTGTGTGTTCCTATTTGTGCAGAAACTAGACAGAAAAGCTTTGAGTTCCCTTCTTTTTCACTTTTGTAACAGTAGTTATGTTTGGCAGTCTGAAATGAGTCAATGGTATCTCCTTTGTCCTGCTAGCTTTCTGTTACATTGTATCTTTGCTCTATTTCCTCTACACAAGAAAGCAAGCATTTCACATTTAGGATTTCAAATTGTAGATATTTTTAATAAGGTTACATTTTTATAAGCCTTGTTGTTTTCCAGATGTTTTATTGCACAAGATTGGAGTACATACACCTTTTCAGTTTATGGTATATTAATAACAGTAACTCGCTATCAATGACACTACACTAACGTTCATTAACCAAGTAGATAACTTTGTACATGTTTCAGCATATACTTAATTAGGTAAATTATTATTGTTTTCTTGTTAATATACCTTCATAAGAAATCTAATGTGCTCTTTTCCAAGCATTTCATAATTTCGGATTTGATAAAAAAACAGTTGAGAATTGGGACAAAAAAATGAAAACTGCCCTTTATCTCACTTGCTGAGGATTCCCTTGATGTGGGTAAGTCCCAGCAGGCAAAGAGCCATCATAGGTTACTTTTGCAACACCATCCTAGGAAATATGCCTAAAGATCACTGCACTACAGCTATCTTCAGCTGGTGGACAGTCAATTAGGAATCAATGTCAGCTGAGGTAAATTAGAGCTGCCCCTATGGTGCTCAAACTTGTACCAGAGACAGGACTGGGCAGAGATCAGAGAGCTATAACCAGCTACTGGATGGCTACCCAATTCTGCTACATTTACCAGAGCTTTGGTACATCGGAGAATCTGGGCCTAGAACAGTTCATTCTGTCCTTGTAAGTAGTCTGAATGGTAGCAGTGTAAAATAAATTCCAAAGTTGTCAGTGTCTGGAAACAAGAAGTGGTTTAATGACTTAGCTGGTGGGGAGGTCTTTCAAAAGCTGAAGCAGGAAGTGTGGGGCCATCACTGTCACTATGGGATCAGTTTCTATTTACCTGAAATCCAGTCTGCTCTGAAATTCTGGCCTTTGGATTGGTATTATGTTGTGCTGCAGATCTGTCATTCTCCCAGAGAAAATAAACAAATGTCAACAAAAAATAGGTTGTGTGAAGGCACTAGTGTTCAGTAAATAAAATATGCATACTTTCTGTATTACACATATATATCCTTACTCTCATAAATAGTCTCATTTGTTTTAAATGTAAAAAATACACTGGAATTTAGAATCCACTCTGTAGCATACACATTAAAAAAAGCTAAATTGTATTAATTTATTATGAGGATCAAACCTGCATTTCCATATGTACAGTGTGTAATTATTAATTACTTTTATGTTAAAATACAAAATGTTCAGAGTTCATACAAGATAATACTCTGGGGGTTTTCTAAAAAATATAAACTTTATTTTTTATAAGAGTTACTTTTTTTCTTGTGATTACCTCAGCTAAATAAGCATAAGTGGGACATTCAGCACATGACTAATTTCAAATTAACCTCCCCTTCCATTCCCCTTTTTAGACTTCTAAAATTTGTGTCAATGGACCATAGATCTGCTGCAACATCACAGCTACTGTGATTCTGGTCAAGAGTTGTGCCAGTAAGTGGCAGGAATTATTATTATTTAACAGTATGGTTTTGCAAAAAAAAAAAAAACAATTACAAACCCATGACATATAATGAAAGTCATATACTTGAACCCTTATGCATCAGCTCCAGGCTCTAGCAGGGTTCAGTGATAGCCATGACTTTACAGTGGTTGGCATTAAGTCTGTGCAATTTCAGAGTACCTGAAATAGGGGAGAAAATATTTGTTACATTTAATTATTTGTTAAATGCCCTCCACTCCTTACTATTTGGGGCATCTGACACATAAAAACACATGTAGCACTTTAAAAAACTCTAGTTCTCCTTTAATTTTAGCTATTAGGTAGCAAATATTGTGGGTCATATTTTTCTCATCAATGAGATTTTTGTATTTGAAACAGGACAGAATATACCTCTAAATTTTAAAACAAAAGCTAAATCAGGTCATTTCTACATCTCACCTTTTGTTTACTGAAATAATACATTTAGTCTATTATGTGTTATTAATGCAAGATTTGGAAAATCTATTTACCAATTTCCAAATGAGAGTAAAAAAAATTCTCTGGTGAGCATAGGAGCTTAAGCCATTAATATCTGCAGCTTTCATTTAAAAAATAAAGTACACTTCTGTTCTCTAGGTTGTGAATATTACCATAGTTCACATTTGGAGGGTTAATGATGCAGTGTTGTCCTTCTGGGTCTGCAGGCAGACAGTTCCAATGCCTTTGCTGCTGCTCTTCACTTTGTCAAGTAGTAGCAAAGTGAAATTAACAAGGCTCTGCAGAGATGAACATCTGTAGTTCAGAGTCTTATGACTAACTGTGAAATTGTCAGTAATGTCAATATCATATTGGTGTCCCTGTCTGGCAAAACTATTAACATCAGAATGAGGTACTACAGTTATTCAGAGGGGTAGGGGAATAGGGGATAGAGAACAGATACAAGAAATGGATGCTGAGGGAGAAGTTAAGTAGCACAGACTCAACCACCCTCTCACAGAAGCCACAATGCTCTCGAAAAGTGGAGAAGGGATAGAAACCTCCCTTTTCTCTTCCAGAAGCTAGAAAGGGGTGAAACTTATGATTCCTACTGACTGGCAACTATATGCAACATCTTTATAGAAATCTCTGTACACCCTCTCATTTCTAGTACGGGTTATGGCAGGGAGCCCCATCTTTCATCCATTCTTCCCTGTCCCCTTCTTTTGTATCTACTTCTGGTTTGTAGATTTAGTTCTCTGATTAGTACCAGTAAGTATTTAGTATAATTTTCAAGTCTTGCATTAATGCTCCATAACAGAGTCATATACTTAGTATTTTGAGAATAAAAGCAAGTAAAGCTGGCAAGATATTAATTTTTAAAGATAACTACTACACATGTATAATTACTTTTGATAAGGTTTTCTATTATATATGTATAGTAGTTCTTAATACTGTATATGATAATACTGTACAGTATTGAATATCACTGTACATGTAATACTGTACATGACATTAGCAATTGCAAGGTATTAAATAATGCACTTTTAAAAAAAAATGTATAAGCATGCACTTAACACAGGCTGCAAATATACACATAATACAGATCACAAAGTAGCCATTCCAACATGGAAGGTATAAAAGATAAATGCAAATTAGGAAAATTCCAAAAGTCTATCAGGTGAATAATATACATTTTTAACCTTACATAAAAGATTATAAAAAAGAAATATAAATGCAGAAAACTTAAAAAAAAACAACACTATGCTTTTAAGACAAACTGGCAAAATCCAGAATATTTAATATTCAGTATTTAAAACTACTGTTTTACATGTGTTTTAACTTTTAATTTGCCTATTACTGATTGAATGTTACGTGCATGTGAACAACCTTTGCTTAATAAAATCACCAATTTCACTCAAAAAATCCATTATGTGATACTGTTTGATTGCCTGTTACAATCTTCATGTACTATTGACTAAATACGAATTTTTGGCAATCTTTCCATGTAAAATCTATTAATTGTTACAGGGTCTCATCCTGTAAATGCTTCTCACACAAGAAGTCCCATTAAAGTCAAAGGGACTATGTGCATGAGTAAGGGCTACCTGTCAGTTTGGACTTTACTTCAACTCAGTTTTGTAATGCTGATCTGTAGGACAAATACTGCTGAAGAGTCAAAAAGAAAAAAGCTAAATAATTAATACAATTATTTGCATTTTGTAACTCCTACAGATTTTTGTCACATACAAGCATTAGAACGACTCAAATGCCCATGAGGGAATATGGAAAGGAGGGGGAAGCTCATAAAAATACTGTAAGTGTATATAGTTCCTAGTAATATAGTAATAGAGACTAGATTGACCCAGCCTTGCCTGTCTGCAAGAAGACTAAAGGGGCTGTGAAGGGTGGCGCACAAGAGTCCTTCCTCAGAAGGTGCAGACAGAACTGTAGTTTCTGAATTCAGGGGATTGAACCAGCTCCAGAATGAGAAGGAGGAGGTGGGGCTATGTCCCCCGCTGGCCAGCTGCAGAGAAGGGAGCATACTCCACTATGTTAAGAGCTAGTGGAGCATTCACAGTCTGCCTGTGCACTGGGGAGCTCGGGGAGAGATTTTCTCTCCAAACTCCCCCTGAGAAGTTGCTGGGCTCTGCAGTACCCCTTACTCAAGACTGTCTTAAAGACAGAATTGAGCCTTCAGTTAGATACTGAGTATTTCTCTGTACGTGTGCAATATTTTTTAGGGAGGGATACCAAAAAGAATGTTAATTAACTTACCTTAGACATAGAGTTTGCATGCTTCATGCTTATGAGAGCCATAAAACATTACATTAGGATATGTATCAGCACTGTAGACAAAGGTGATCTGCAAATATAAAATTCAAGAATCAACAGCTTTAATATGATTTGCTGAATATCCTCAAATAAGCAGGGTTAACTGATGCATTAGGAATGTAAACCTTGTTCCCTTCATCCCTACTCCCTTAGCTCCTCAGAAGTTGCAGATTACTGGCTACAGCTCTATCTGACACTTCAAACTGAACTATACTTGTGATGTTACATCAACATCAAGATGGAGGAAGGGTGGTCTAGTGGCCAAAACACAGGTTTGAGAGCTGAGATTGGGATTATATGCCTGGCTCTTTCCCAGACTTCCGTGTGTGGCTTTTGGCAAGACACTTAGCCACTCTGCACCTCAGTTTCCCAAATTATAAAATGAGATTAACACTTTTGTACCTCACAAGGATATTGTGAGGATAAATTCATAAATATTGAAAGATGTTCAGATACTACAGTGACAAGGGCCATAGAAAGTGTAATACACCACCAAATTTAAAATAATTAGGAACATTTTGTTTAACTGTATATTTGATGTAAAACTCAGTGGGCGGGAAGCAGATTGTTGAGTTAACCATGGCCATTGAAGGTCACAGAGCTAGGTTGTCTGGAAAGGATCTGGATTCAAAGCTCCCCCTGAGAAGGGAGCTCATAGTGTGTCACATCTCCAGAAAGACATTTTCAAAGTTACAATGGGTGACACCCTATGCTCTGGCCCTTTATGCTGAGTAAAAGGGTCAGAAAAGTGTATAGAGGCTCTAAAAGGGTCAGAAAAGTGTACAGAGGCTCTTATTTGGCCAGGGTAGAATACTCCTAGCACAGGAACTGAGGAAGACAGTCATAAGGCTGCCTTCTGAGGACCCCCTCCAAAGCCCTGGAGCAGGATGGCATGACTGGAGGTGCGAGGATTTGTCAGAGGTTGAGATTAAACATTGCAGAGATTCTGTGCAGCACCGTGGCTCAGAGGGCTGCTCAAGGAGGCTGTCATAATTTAGGCCTCTGAGACTATCTGCATTATGCCAGGGGCTGTGGAGCAGCCCAGGATTGAGAGGGCACAAAAGTGGTTTAAAGCTACCTCAGACCCACCTGGGTTGTGAATACTGTGCTGTGTCTCTTAGAGGAGCAGTGCAGAATCTCACCCAGAATGTCTAAAAGAGCTTTGAGACAGATATGGATGAAAAGTGCTCTGTAAGTGCTAGGTATCATTATTATTAAAAGATAATTATAACAAACAAATTGCAAAGTGGCAAACATTTCAACTGAAAGGAAGGATCATCTGTACTGATAGATTCTGTGCTACGAGAAGACAAATTAGCAGGTAATAGCAAAATTATCCTTTTATTCATACATAAAAATCTATCAATCTGGAGGGAGAGGTTGCTGGGAATCAGCAAGCAAAATGGGATGAAGAGAGGGAAAGATAAGGAAGGAAATAAAATTTCATAGCAGACTGCTGAACTTGTTGACTAAAGGCCCAATCAAACAAGGAAACAATATCCACCTTGTAATTCATTGTAAATGAATGGATCAATGCCCAGGTCATTGCTCTTCAAATTTTGTCACAGACATTCTATTTCTCTCTTCCCATTGATCTTTTGAGGGGGGTCAACAACCACGTGGACAAGAGTGATCCAGTGGATATTGTGTATTTGGACTTTCAGGAAGCCTTTGACAAGGTCCTTCACCAAAGGCTCTTAAGCAATCAGTCATGGGATAAGAGGGAAGGTCCTCTCATGGACCAGTAACTGGTTAAAATATAGAAAACAAATGGTAGGAATACATTATCAGTTTTCACAATAGAGAGGGGTAAATAGCGGTGTCCCCCAGAGTGCTGAACTGGGACTGGTTTTGTTCAAAATATTGATAAATGATCTGGAAAAAGGAGTAAACAGTGAAATGGCAAAATTTGCAAAGGAGAGAAAATTATTCAAGGTAGTTAAGTCCAAAGCAGACTGTGAAGAGTTACAAAGAGATCTCACAAAACCAGGTTATTTGTCAACAAAATGGCAGATTCAATGTTGATAAATGCAAATAATGCACATTGGAAAACATAACCCCAACTATACATACAAAATGATGTTGCTTAAATTATCTGTTACCACTGAAGAAAGAAGCCTTGCAATCATTGTGGATAGTTCTCTGAAAACATCTGCTTAATGTACAGCGGCAGTCAAAAAAGCTAACAGAATGTTAGGAACCATTAGGAAAGGGATAGATAAGACAGAAAATACCATAATGCCACTATATAAATCCATGGTATGCCCACACCTTGAATATTGCTTGCAGTTCTGGTCACTCCATCTAAAAATGTATATATTAGAATTGGAAAAGATAGTGAGAAGTGCAACAAAAACGATTAGGGGATGGAACAGCTTCCAGATGAGGAGAGATTAAAAATCTGGTACTGTTCATCTTGGAAAAGAGACAACTAAAGAGGGATATGATAGAGGTCTATAAAATCCTAAATGGTATGGAGAAAGTTAATAAGGAACTGTTATTTACCCCTTCACATAATACAAAAACCAGGGGTCACCCAATGAAATTAACAGGCAGCAGGCTTAAAAGAAACAAAAGGAAATACTACTTCACACAATGCACAGTCAACCTGTGGAACTCATTGTCAGGGGATGCTGTGAGGGCCAAAATTATAACTGGATTCAGAAAAGAATTAGATAAGTTCATGGAGATAGGTTCATCAATGGCTATTAGCCAAGATGGTCAGAGATGCAACCCCATATTCTGTGTGTCCTAAGTCTCTGACTGCCAGAAGCTGAGAGTGGACAACCAGGTATGGATCACTCAATAAACTGCTATGTTATGTTCATTCTCATCAAAGCATTTGGTATTGGTCCCTCTTGGAAGACAGGATATTGGACTAGATGGACCACAGATCTGACCTAGTATGGCCATTCTTATGTTCTTATCCTTATCTGCTTTTCTTTAACAATAAGATGCTCTAAGCAGTTTGGATATGGTTCCTTTAGATACTCTGTTGCCTTATTTTTTTTTAACCAGTATACACCAGAAAAAAAGTTTCTTATTTTCAAAAGGCTTTCATCATTTCTAGATTATATTTTATGGCCCTTCTCACATCCAGAAAGTGAAACTTCAGTGTCCTTAGGATGAGAGAGGCTTAGGTGAATAATGAGATAATAAGTGAATAGTGAATAATATGAAAAGGTAAGATTATTTTAGGGAGAAACTCTGGGGCTATGAAGAAGACTATCTTATTAAGAAAATAAAGAAACCGTTCCTGAATTGAAATTGTTTCTGGAATTCGTAGTCTTTCTGAAAATGTGACTTTCACTGAAAGGGGAAAAAACCCAGCAACTTTAGACAGCAGTTCAAATGGAAGCTCCATCAACGTAGGGAGAAGCAAATTTAAGTTCCAATAACCCATAAGGTATTTAATTGATGGTTAAAACTTTGCAATGGCCTTGATACATCTTGAGCTGTGAGGGTGAATTGCTACACTGTCTGCATCTAGCAAGTCTGAGAGCCCCAGATGCTGAAGTCTGTGCACAGAGATAGTTGATTGTAGATTCTGGACATAAATTAATACCTTGATTTGATCCATGAGTCAAAAAGAATTGCTGAAGTGAGGAAGGTTCAGGCCTTAACATTCCACATTGCTAATTTTAATTTCTCTGGGTTGAGACAGATCAGTAGATCCCTTGGAGCTGGAAGCATATGTGGCAAATGAAGAAACATCTCTATGTGAGGGACCAGTCTTATGAGAATACCTCTACAGTAACTCCTCACTTAACATTGTAGTTATGTTCGTGAAAAATGCAACTTTAAGCAAAACAATGTTAAGTGAATCCAATTTCCCCATAAGAATTAATGTAAATGGGGGAGGGGGGTTAGGTTCCAGGGAAATTTTTTTCACCAGACAAAAGACTATATATTTATATTTATATACACACACACACACACACACACACACAGAGTATAAGTTTTAAACAAACAATTTAACACAGCAATGATGATTGTGAGGCTTAGTTGAGGTGGTGAAGTCAGAGGGTGGAAGAGGGTGGCATATTTTCCAGGGAATGCCTCACTGCTAAATGATGAACTAGAACAGCTGAGCCCTCAAGGATTAACACATTGTTAATCTAGCCTCATACTCTGCAAGGCAGCACAAATGGATGGAGGGGACACAGCATGGCAGACAGACACACACACCTTGTCCGTGAGAGAGAGAGAGAGAGATGTGCATTGCCCCTTTAAGTATGCTGACCGCACTCTACATTGCCTTTTTAAGTAGATCAGCAAGTTGAGACAGCCCCTGTTGCCAGCAAGCTCTCTCTGTCCTGAGCTCTGTCATGTCTCCCCCCTGCTCTATGGAGATTGGGAAAGCAGGCGGCAGGAGCGGGGGGGGGGGAGGGACACCCTGACATTAGCTCTTCTCTTCCCCCCCACTCCATACAGCAAGCAGGAGGCTCCGGGAGCAGCTCCAAGGCAGAGGGCAAGAGCAGCACATGCGGGGCAGGGGGGCAGGGACAGCTGAATTGCCTGGCAATTGATAGCCTGCTGGGAGGCTGTTGCACAGGGAGCTTAGGGGAGCGGAGAGCTGATAGGGGAGCTGCCGATCCACCCTGGTTCAAGCCCCTACCAGCTAGCTCCAACGGGCTGCTCTTCCTGCAAGCAGTGAACAAAGCAGGCAGTTGCCAAACAACGTTATAAGGGAGTATTGCACAACTTTAAACGAGCATGTTCTCTAATTGATCAACAACCTAACAACAAAACAACATTAACCAGGATGACTTTAAGTGAGGAGTTACTGTATTTTCTATGATTAGAGCAGAAGAGCTTTAATTTTCTGTTGTTGCTCAAGGCAATCTGGTTGATGGTGAGCATCCCCCAGTTCACTACGATCTCATTCAAGGTAATCTGATTTAGCCCAGTTCTCTAACTTGATCTTTAAAATCTCCAGTGATGGGGATTCCGCAGCCTGCCTTGGAAGCCTATTCCAATGCTAAACTATCCTTATAGTTAGAAAGTTT
Source organism: Chelonoidis abingdonii (assembly GCF_003597395.2). Taxonomy (NCBI): domain Eukaryota; kingdom Metazoa; phylum Chordata; order Testudines; family Testudinidae; genus Chelonoidis; species Chelonoidis abingdonii. The sequence goes on along the minus strand of NC_133769.1, from coordinate 315,636,925 downwards.
TTCCTAATAACTAATCTAATTTTCCGCTTCTGAAAATTAAGCCAATTGCATCATGTCTTACTTTCAGTGGACATGGAGAACTGTTGATCACAGTCCTCTTTGTAAAAGCCATTAGCATATTGGAAGACTGTTACCAGGTCCTCCCTCAGTCTTCTTTTTGCAAGACTAAACATGCCCAGTTTTTTAACTGTTCCTCACAGATCTGGTTTTCTAAATCTTCGATCATTTTTGTTGCTCTCCTCTGGACTCTCCCCAGTTTGTCCACATCTTTCTTTAAGTGTGGCACCCAGAACTGGACACAGTACTCCAGCTGAGGCCTCACTAGAGCTAAGTAACTCAGAACAATTCACTGCTCTACAGCCAAAATGCTTCTGAAATAAATGTAGTCAAACTTTACTAATTCTGGGTCACTGAGAACGAAAATGATGCTTAAAATTGTTGATTGGCTCTAGTCTAGCCTGTTGGCCTCCAGACGCAGCAGTGGAAATCTCCTGGCAGGTGAGTTAGGGTTCCAGTTCCGTGACCGGCAAAAGGATCTGGTGCCCAGTCTTCTTCAGGGAAGTTCGAAACATCTGTACAGCATTGCCAACAACGTCGATGGTGGATGCACCCTCAACATCGTTCACGATCCCAGATATGGAGACTGTGTTCAAATGATTCCATCGAAGAGCGATCTTAAAGCTGTTATGCGCATAGAGAGAGAGAGTCCAGCAGTCAATGAAGAAACCTAGACAACATGAACAACTTTGAGGGCATAAACAGACTAACAATCAGGGGCAAAGCCTTTGGTGGCGATTCTGGAAAGTTGTGCTCTCTTTGGCTTGCTTTTGGGCAGACTGGATACACAAATACTGCGCTGTTTTCTTCGTGAATGGGATAAGCTGTGCAAGCAGATCCCACTCATTCACCAGAAAACTGGCCACTACGACAGTCATATCTGGGAGGAAAAGTGTTCACAATCCAGCCACTGTTTGAATCAAGATAGATTTGTTACCACCGTTACACACAAGCTGGGGTCTTGATGAAGAAACTTTGTCAAAGGAGAGAGAGAGAGAGACAAGCAGCTTCAAAGTACCAGTCCGGTGGAAAAATCCCCAAGGTAAGTAAGCTTAAGACTAAAGGAAGGGTCTTGCTGTCCCAAATTTCAGAACTTCTTTCGAGAATGAATGGCTTTGACTCATGCTACTGCGTGCAAGGAAAAGACAGCATGGAAAAGTCTCTTCCGTTAATGGCAAAAATTTTCCTGGAACAATAACAAGGCAGGCAACTACAGGTTTTGGTGAAAACTCCTCAACCATACAAACAGCCCTTGGTTGAAACATTCACTAAAGTACATTTATTGCACTCACATCTAAGATTTTGTCCCAAATGCGGAGTACAGTGATGACAAGTCATGCGCAGCATTCCAAGACAGCGAACAATGGAGAAACGCTGCTCAGGGCAAATGGAGAGCCCATCAATGCTTGCAGACTATTCTGGACCATGACAGAGAGTGCTCCATTTAATAAATACACGAAGCGACAAGTCGCAAGAAGCGACACGAGTAAATAAACTGAAAGGACTAAACATGTACTAATAGTTTTTTGCCTTTTATTCATAATAAATTTTATTATAATAACCCTTTTGGCTGATTTTTTTAAATAGTACATAAACGGACAGGTAATATTACATGAAAAACATCCATAAACACATGAAAAGACTTAGTGCAATTATGATTAAAACTCTACTTCTACACAAAGACATAGACATAAAATGTAAAAACTTAAATATCTTAGAAACAGTAGCCAATCAGTTGTTTTAATTGTCATATTTGAATTCAGCACATCAAAATACATAATAAATACCACATTTTATCTCTGAAGCAGACTTCTCAAAAATTGTAGACCAGTGTTACCTCTTAAATCTTACATATAATGCAGCTGTTAATATACCCCAGAATATTAGCCTTTTTTGCATCTGTATCACATTGTTGACTCACATTCAATGTGAACCACTATAACCCCCAGATTATTTTTTACAGTACTACTGCCTACCCAGTTATTCCCTATTTTATAGTTTTGCATTTGATTTTCCTTCCTAAGTGTAGTACTTTCCACTTGTCTTATTTAATTTAATCTTATTAATTTCAGACAAAATCTCCAATGTATCAAGGTCCTTTTGAATTCTAATCTTGTCCTCCAAACTGCTCGCAACTCCTCCCATCTTGGTGTCATCCACAACTTTTGTAAGCATACGTTCCACTCCATTATCCAAATAATGAAAATATTGAATAGTACTGGACACAGAACAGATGCCTGTGCAACTCCACTAGATATATCATTTCAGTTTGAAAGCAAATCACTAATAACTACTCTTTAAGTACAGTCTTTCCATCAGTTGTGGACCCACTTTATAGTAATTTCAGCTAGACCGCTGGCTCTCAACCTTTCCAGATTATTGTATCCCTTTCAGGAGTCTGATTTGTCTTGCATACCCACAAGTTTCACCTCACTTAAAAACTACTTGCTTACAAAATCAGACATAAAAATACAACAGTGTCACAGCACACTATTATGAAAAATTGCTTACTTTCTCATGTTTACCATATAATTATAAAATAAATCAATTGTAATATAAATATTGTACTTATATTTCAGTGTATAGTATATAGAGCAGTATAAACAAGTCATATGAAATTTTAGTTTGTACTAACTTCACTAGTGCATTTTATGTAGACTGTTGTAAAACTAGGCAAATATCTAGATGAGCTGATGTATCCTGTGGAAGACGTCTGCATAACCCCAGGGTTATATGTACCCCTGGTTAAGAACCACTGATCTAGACCACATTTCTCTAATTTGCTTATGAGATGTCATGTGGGACTGTCAAAAGCTTTACTAAACTCAAGATATATCACATTTACAGTGTCACTCCATTTTCACTAGGCTAATAATCCTGTCAAAGAAGGATATTAGGTTCGTTTGGCATGATTTGTTCTCGACAATTCCATGTTGTACATTACTTATCACCCTATTATCCCTCTAGGTACTTACAAACTGATTCATAATTTGTTCCAGTGTTTTTCCAAGTATCAAAGTTAGGCCGACTGTATATATACCCCAGGTCTCTTTGTTCCTCTTTTTAAAGATAGGTACTATGTACTTCTCCATTCTCCATGAGTTTTCAAAGATAATTGCTAATGGCTCTGAGATCAAGGGCGGCAGAGCCTGCCCAAAAGTAAGGGAGCTAGGACCCCCTACCCCTTCTGCCCAGCAAGCCAGAAGCTGGAGCAAGCCGGGTCCCGTGGACCCTCCACCTGCCCACAGTGGGGGGGAGGGGGATTGAGAGCAGCCCCCAGCCTGTGTTCCGATTCCTCAGGCCCCCCACCCAGGGCAGGAGGGTCCACGACTCCCCACAGCTGCCTGCAGGTGGCTCTTACGTGGACCCGGCTCCATCTATGGGGCCGCAGCCAGTGGTGAGCTGGAGCCAGCTCACACCAGTTTGCAAGAACCGATTGTTAAATTTAGAAGCTGGTGTAGAACCGGTTATTAAAGGAGCTGGTGGGTGGGCAAACTCCAGTCTGCTGGCCACATCCGGCCTGCGGGACCGTCCTGTCCGGCCTGCCTGAGCTCCCAGCCGGGGAGGCTCCCTCGGCCCCTCCCTCCTCGCAGAGCCCCAGCGCGCCGCGCTGCCAGCGCTCTGGGCAGCTCAGCAGCTCCTGCCGCTTTGAGCAGCACGGTAAGGGGGCCAGGCCGGGGCTGGGAGGAGGGGTTGGATAAGGGGCAGGGAGCGGTTGGACGGGGCGGAGGTTCTGGGGGGGGCGGTCAGGGGACAGAAGGGGTTGGGTAGGCGTGGGAGTTCTGGGGGTCTGTCGGGGTGGTGGTGGATGGGGTTGGGGCAGTCAGGGGACTGGGAGCGGGGCGAGCTGGATAGTAGGTGGCGTCCTGGGGAGCAGTTAGGGTGGGGGGTCTCAGGAGGGGTGGTCAGGGGACAAGGAGCGGGGGGGTTAATGGGCTCTAAGGAAGGCAGTCGGGGGCAGGATGTAGGTTGGGTTCGGATGGAGGGGGGAGACAGGTACGTGGGGTTTATACTCACTGCACGGTTCTCTACTGGGTCTTCGGCAGCACTTCGGCGGGGTGTATGTGTGTGTGTGTCTTCACTCACTGCGGGTGAAGAACCTGCCGCCGAAATGCCGCTGAAAACCCAGAGCGAGTGAAGACCCCCCCGCCCATACTGAAGTGCTGCCTAGGACCCGGTAGGGAACCGGTTATTAGGATTTTGGCTGCTCATCACTGGCCGCAGCCCAACCATGATAAGAGACTCGTGAGCAGCTATAGGGAGCTACGCTGAGGACCCTCTACCTGCCTGGGGTGAGAGGGTCAACAATGGCCCTTGACCCCTGTCTCTGCCCTGCAGGCCCCCAGCCCAGGGCAGGTGGAGGGTCCACAGTGCATCTCCCCATAGCTGCTCATGCGGCTCTTACCATGGTCGGGCTGCAGCCCCCTAGCCGGAGCCAGATCCATGTTAAGAGCCACACGTGGTGCGCAGGCAGCTGTGGGGAGCCATGGACCCTCCTGCTCTGGGCGGGTGGGGTCAGGGACATATGCCAGCAGCTGCTCTTGACCCCCACCCCACCCCAGGCAGGTGGAGGGTCCACAGCATGGTGCTCCACAGCTGCCCGGCTCCCCAGCCAAGCTTCAGCTGCTGGCCTGGTTGGGGGGGGCAGGGCCTCGGGGGTAGAGGAGGTGCAGGTCGAAAAGTGGATGGGCCAGGCTGGGCTCTCCTACTTTTTGAAAGTGGACATGGCCCCCTGACCCTCCTCCTCCATTTTGATGCCAATGTCTGAGATTGCTCCTGCTACTTTCTTAAGTACCTTAGATGAATTTCATCAGGCTTTGCTGAGTTGAATGCAACTAACTTATCTAAACATTCTTTAACCTGTTCTGGCTTGTGTTCTTTCCCCCTTGTTGTTAATATTAATTGTATGAAGCATATGGTCACAATTAACCTTTTCAGAGAAGACTGAAGGAAAACAGGTATTAAACACCTCACCCTTCTTGGTATCATCTGTTATTCATTCTCTTTTCTTGCTACATTGTGGACCTACAGTTTCCTTCGTCTTTCTCTTGCTCCTAATGTACTTACAGAACCTCTTTTTATGACTTCTATGTCCCTTGATAGGTGTAACTCATTTTGTGCCTTAGGAATTCTGATTTTGTCCCTATGTGCTTGTGTCAGTTTTCTGCACTCATCCTTAGTACTTTTTCCATATTTCCTCTTTTTCTAGGATTCTTTTATGATTTTCAGGTCATTAAAGGGCTCCTGATGGAGCCATATTGGCCTTACTACTCTTCCTATCTTTCCTTCACATTAGTATAGTTTGCTGTTGTACCTTTAATATTATCTCTTTAAACAACTGCCAGCTATCCTGAACTCCTTTTTATCTTAGATTTTCTTGCCAGGGGACCTTATCTACTATCTCTCTGTTAAAGTATGCTCTATCAAAGTCCACTGTCCTTTTTCTGCTGCTCTCACTCCTTCTTTTACTCAGAATCTTGAAGCCTATAATTTCATGATCACTTTTAGCCAAGTTGCCTTCTACTGTCAGATTCATAACGAATTCCACCGTTAATCAGACTCAAGTCTAAAATGGCTGTCCCCCTAGTTACTTCCACCACCGTGATGTCCCCAACACATTCCTCAGATGTGTCCCCAACACATTCCAAAAACTTACTGGACATTTTGTGTTTTTCCATCTTACTTTTCCAACAATCATCTTAATTTTCCTCATTGCTACCAAGTCTTGTGTTTTGGATATTCCTATTATTTGTTATAGAAATGCCTCATCTACCTCCTCCTTCTGATGTGGTGGTATATAGTAGATCCTTCTTGTGACATCATCCTATTTCCCCCTCTTTTATCTTCACCCCAAACCTTTGAACTGGTCTGCCTCTCACCTCTTTCTGACCCCAGAAAAAGTGTAAACATTCTTGAAATACAATGCAACAAACACCCTCTCCCTTTTTTCCCTAGCCTGTCCTTCCAGAACAAGTCATACCCCTCTATAGGAATAGTCCAATCAGGAGTTTTATCCCACCAAGACTCTGTACTACCAATAAAGTCATACTTTAGCTTGTGTACTCAGATTTCCAGTTCATTCTATTTATTCCCCATTTTCCTTACATTGGTGTATAGAGATCTAAGAAGTTGAGCAGATTCCCTCACTGTTTTTCCTCTTGTCACTTGTACTACGATAATGTTATTTTCTATTTCCCTTCCCCCCGCCCCCCTCTGACTTCCCGCCCTCTGTCTAAGTCACGTTTTTAATACTTACTTCTATGCTCTTCCCCTTCTTTGTCAGGTGGACCCCATCACTTTTACTTTATCTCATGGTTTTGGAAACTGTTGTTTAACATTTTATATTCTTTGAGACACAAATGACTGACAATTTTGCAAACCTTTACAATGTAATAAAATAATTATTTAGGGGCATTGTTTCCCCTAGATCCATATATAGAGGGATCAGACACCCTTTCTGCATGCATGCAGAGACTAATTGCCAACAGTCACAAGTTGCCACACAGTTTTTTGTAAGCAAACACATTTATTCAAAAGGTGAAAGCATTACAGAGAAAATATATTAAAAACAAGAAAAGAACTTGCACGCATGCTAAAAAGCTAACCAGAGTCACCCCAACTCTAACCTCAAGTTCTGGTAGATGTCAGTCCTTCAAAACCCACAAAGGTTTTTTCCCCAAGGTTACAAAGTTCATAACTGTCTCAGGTTCAGAGCCAGAGCAACCATAAATAGTTCAGTCTTTCCTTTATACAACTTGGGCCTTTGATGTTGGTCTCATGTAACAGGTGATCAGCAGACAAAGGCCATCTCCTCAGAGCATAGTTTCAAAATGCTGGACTTTTACGTAATCAGAGGTGAGGAATTTGCATTAACCTCTCCTTAGGTATTTCCTAGGAAATCCTCTTCGCATGTATTGTCCTAGTCTATTCTTGTCTGCCACTTTGTTCAGTATAGTCCTTCGATTATCCAGGCCTTACATCATATCTCCCCCTAGAGAGGTTACATACAATCCTGGATCACAATAATACACAAACTTTGCATTTAGTACAATGGACCCCAAAGATACCTAAACTTAATTCAACCAAGTTTTTCAAGGACACTGCTGGAAACTGTCATATCTGTCACACAGAATGTCTAACAGTTGTTCTGGTCTCCTGGAACTAGGTCTACTTTTGGGAATCCCTGTGTTCAAAAGATCTTCTGTAGGACTGAGCCTTTAAGAGACCACTTGTGGTTGCCAGAGGATTGCCTGCTGAATTGATCTATCATGATATTCTGAAGGGTGGGAACATGCAGACACGCCAGTCCCATAGACTCATAGACTTTAAGGTCAGAAGGGATCATTATGATCATCTAGTCTGACCTCCTGCACAATGCAGGCCACAGAATCTCACCCATCCACTTCAATAACAAACCCCTAACCTATGTCTGAGTTATTGAAGTCCTCAAATTGTGGTTTGAAGACTCCAAGTCTGATTTGGTTCAGAATGCATAAATTCCATAGTTGTATGGTTTCCTGACAGTGCAGGGATGATCTTGCCCCTCCTCCCCCGACTGTTGACATAATGTATAGCTTTGGTGTCATCTGTTAGCATTTGGACTGTGGGACCCTGACAAAGAGGCAGGAATGTCTTGCATTTGAGGTAGATATCCCTGAGCTCTAGAATGTTTCTGTGGAAAACAAGCTTCCTGACTGGACCATAAGCCCTGAATTTGAAGGCAACGTAGGTTAGCCTCTCTCCCCCACATATCTCTGGGCGGTGCAGTCTGTCACCAGAGTATTGGTAGGTAGAGGTGTGGAGAAGAGTCCTCCGCTGCATACCTAAGGAACGCCTTACCACCAGTGTAAGGAGACGAGGACTTCCTGTGGACCTGTGACTATGTCCATGCAGTGTCCACTGGGTAGATACAGTGATTTCAAACACCTTTCCAGGGAACCTAGGTGAAGGCTGGCATGCTGTGTGATATTAAGCGCATGAGGCCATGTATCCCACACGTCTGAAACATGTTTTCATTGATGTGCTTGAAGTTGATTGATGAGGCTTGTTATTGTGGGAGGTAAGCTTTGGCTGGTATGAAATCTAACAGTGCTCCTATGAACCTTGTGAGCTGAGCTGGAGTCAATATGGATTCCTGTCTGTTCAATTTGAGCTCTAGTGAGGCAAAGAACTTTAGAATTACCTGAATTGAGTCAATAAGCTGTTGGGGTGATCCTCCTCAAATCAGCCAGTCATTAAAGTAAGGACAGACTTGGATCCCTTGTCTCCTTAAGAGAGCTGCCACTACTTCTAGACCCTTGGTGAATACCCTCAAAGCCACAGAAAGATCAAAGGGCCCTGATCAAAAGACCCTAGTAAAGGGATGTTTCTGCCAGGAATCTGAGGTATTTCCTGTCAATTGGTAGGACTAATATATGGAAATAGGCATTTTGCAGGTTGAGGGCCACGAACCAGTCCTGAGAATCTAATGAGAGGATTCTGGAGGGCAGAGTCACCATCCTGAATTTGAAAGGACATTGAAGGTCAAGGGTAGGCTGTCAACCCCATTTCTCTTTGGGATAAAAAAGTAATACAAATAAAAGCCTCTGCCCCATAACTCCAAGGGCACTTCCTTCACTGATTTCCATTGTAGAAGGGAATCTGCTTCTTGGGTCCCTAGAAAGGAAAGAGGAAAGAGAAGTGGGGGAAGAAAGGATTGAAACTGAATTGGATACCCCTTGTTTATAATCTCTAGGATCCACCAGTCCGAAGTAATCCCAGCCCAATCTTCTCAAAAATAAGAAAAAGACAGTTGCCAAATGGGTGTGTGGGCATGTGTGTGTGTATAAACTAAAAAGATCTTCCATTGGTCCTATCAGGCACTCAACTTTGGTGGCAAGCCTGCTGGAAGCCACGGACTGTTGGGCATCAGAGAAGGCAGAGGGTCATCTACTGGGGGATCTCTTTCTCTTCCTTGGTGACATTGAGGTTCTCTGTGGCGCACTGTAAAACTAGGTGGAGAATAACTTCCTAAAGGATGACCACTGGTGTAACTGCTTCCTCCTTAGGCTTGGGATGTACAGCCCTCAAAAGTGCAGTTGTCATTAAATTCTTCAGGAAGTGGGGGATTCACCTGTCCCATTGTTGAAAAATTCATTAACTTCAAATGGGAGGTCCTTGATTGTTGTTTGGACTTCCCTGGGATCCTTGAGAACTGAAGCCCTGGTGATCTCCTCATGATTCTTGCAGTGACCGTGGTGTCAGATATATCCAGAGTAGCCTATAGAGAAGTGCAGGCAGGCAGTTGTCCATCTTCCATTCTGGATTTCAGCTCCTCATGGTGCTCCTTGGGAAGTTTGTCTATGAATTGAAAAAATCTGTCTCAGTTTTAAAAACATATTTTTGGAAGGCATGCCTGATAGTTAGCAACCCTCATCTGGAATATTGCTGATTAATATACCTTGCAACTGAAGAGGTCCAATTTTTTGGTGCTTTTCTCTCAGTATGGATTCAGAGGCCCCTGCTGCTTTGACCTCTGCTGTACTGCTGCCACTACAAGAGAACTTGGTGCTGAATACAAACAGAAATACTCAAATCTTTAGCAGGGACCTAGTACTTCCTGTCTGCTTTTTGACAGGATAGATGCAGGTGTGTGCCAGGTGGTTCTTGCAGGCTCCAGCAGACCTTCATCAATGGGCATGGTGAGTATCCCTGTTGTAGACGGATGCAGAATGTCCAAGAGTTGTGTTGCTGAACCACTTCCAGGGATACGTCTAAGGTTTCCACCATGCATTTCATCAGGTCTCTGAATATCTAAAACCTCATCAGCTGAAGCCAATGTGGGTGAGGGAGTCTCATCAGAGGAGTATGAGGATAATGCAGCAGGAATCAAATGCTCTTCTCCTGGTAGCTGATGTTCCTCTTCACTCTGTCTCTCAAGAAATTGTGGGTGAACCAACTGGCTCAACTGATTTGCCTCTCTGGGAACAGCAATCTAACCCAGAGAAAACAGACAAAGCAGGCTTTCTGGAGTATGTCTGTACACCCCAGAGGGTCCAGTAAGGCCATAGCTGTGTAGGTAGAAGTACTGTGGTGGAGTGCACATGGGGATGGGTAACAGGTAGAGTGATCTCTATGAAGCCCAGACCCCTTTCTACTACAGGTCATGACTCTTCCTAGAATCCGTCCCTGACAACCAAAGGAGGGAATGGTGGATGCATGACAGACAATTCTCTGGTGTGCTCATCTTTGGAGCATTGTTTCCTTGGTCCCTTCTTCCGTCTATTTATATATTTGCCAGTGGGCATAAAAAGACAAACTACACCTACCACACTACATTAACTACACTAACTATATAAACCACACTAATAGGTATAATCACACAATAAGGAAAAACTGGTTATAATGTGCATTCAATTACTGATAAAATAGACTTCCAAAATCAAATATATCAAACTGAATAATTTTTTTTCAATACAGATTTCAGTAATAGACATTTTAAAATCTTCAGTAGGCCATTCCCAGAGACACTTTTTTCTATATTAGGTCTCAACAATATGAATAAACTTCCTCTAATTAAAAACCAAACAAACTTAGATTACACATTGCCTTGTCAAAATGGATACCAAGATTTGAGTTGGTCCTTGGGTTTTTACACATCAAGTTGGCAGGACAGAGAGCTTCCCTGAGGTGAACTGCAACTACTAATTGATTTAGAATATTAGTCTTCTTCTCTGACATTGACAGTAAGTAAAAGGCCTTTGATTCTTCCTCATATTGCTCAAATTTCTGAAACGTGCCTCAAAAAAAGAAAAAGAAAAAAAAACTTTTAAAAATTTTTCTAACAAGAGGTGGAAGTAATGGGCACAAGGGAACGTCCATATTTGAATATTCACAGCCTCTGCCATCATAAGAACATAAGAATGGTCATACTAGATCAGATCAAATGTCCATCTAGTCCAGTATCCTGTCTTCCAACAGTGGCCAAAGCCAGTTGCCCAGGGGATGAACAGAAAAGGTAATGCATCCAAATATCCATCCCCGTTGCCATGTCCCAGCTTCGGCAAACAGAGGCAGGCCACAACCATTCCTGCGCCATCCTGGCTAAAGCCATGCTGGACCTACCCCAGATCTTATGCTAGTCTTTCTGCTAGGTCTGTTATGCTTGGCCTCACACATACCTTTCGCAAGGAGTTACCCAGGGTGACTGTGGTTGTTGGTAATAAAAAATACTTCATTTGTTTGTTTTAACGTGCTGCCTATTTGATTTCATCTGTGACCTAGTTCTTGGTGATGAGAGAAGTGAGTAATAAAACCTTATTTACTTTCCCCACCACTTATATAACCTATCAACCCCCTAGTCATCTCTTCTCGCTAAGCTAAGTCCGTCCGCTTTAATCTCCGCATATGGAGGCCTACATACGGCTATATTTTTGTTGCCCTTTCCTGAACCTTTTCCAATTCCAATATATCTTTTTAGAGATGGGGAGACCACATCTGCACACAATATTCAAGATGTGGATGTACCATGAATTCATAGAGGCAATCTGATATTTTCTGTTTTATTGTCTATCCCTTTCTTAATGATTCCCAACATTCTGTTTGATTTTATGACTGCTGCTGCACATTGAGTGGATGTTTTCAGAGAACTATCCACAATGACTCCAAGATTTCTTTTTTGAGTGGTAACAGCTAATTTAGATCCCATCATTTTATATGATAGTTGGGATTATGTTTTCCAATGTGAATTACTTTGCATTTATCAACATTGAATTTCATCTGCCATTTTGTTGCCCGGTCACCCAGTTTTGTGAGATTCTTTTGTGGCCCTTTGCAGTCTGTTTGGAATTTAACTATCTTAAATAGGAAAAGCACAAGAACAAATACCTTAGAAGATTTTTTTATTTAAAACACCCACTTTAATGATTGACTTTGTCTTTAATGTATAAGACTTGAAGTAGCTAACAGGTTTATGTTGTTACTGTTTCTCGCAGGAATAATAATAACTGACTCTCATACAGCACTTTTCATCAGTGAATATCAAGGTGCTTTACAAATGAGGAACGTTATCATTACCCTCACTTTACAGATGGAGAAATTTAGGAACAGAGAGGTGAAGTGACCCAGCAGGCTACTGACAGAGCTAGAAATAAATCCAGATCCCCCACGTCCCACTTTAGTACCCTGTGTATGAGGCCACACTGCTCTACACAGTAGTAAATCATTGGACAACTCTCTCACGTTCTCTAACTTCAAAATGAATTTTATACATACAATGAATAAAAAAAGATGTGTATTAAGCAATACTTGGAATAGGAAATTTATGCAAATTATTCTCATTTCTTCAATATCCCTGTTCTTATATTCTTCTGTCACATACTTTAGGCTCCAGCTCAAGTATAAGAGTGATTCTGGTAAAAACACATCATGGGCATGGATGCTGATAAAATGCACTACACATATTTTTGAATATTGTTTGTGTGTGCTGCAAAATTAAAGACCTTGAAGTTTAGAACAGAAATATGAACTACACTTTATTTTTAGTACCACTAACCAATTATATTTGATGATTAATTTATCATAGGACAAATGCATAGATTCTTTTACTGTTTTTAGGTTTAGTTTGTATTACTAGCTACCTTTATTTACCATGAAAAAAACAAAACACATAGGTTGTTAATCTTTAACCACAAACTAAAAATAATCATAGGCCAGCTGTAGTTTTGTTTAGGGATCATAGACTTTTTCAGTCTATCAATCTGGGGGAGTGGTGGGCAACCTGCGGCCTGTCAGGGTAATGTGCTGGCAGGCTGCCAGACAGTTTACATTTGCATGGCTGCCCACAGCTTGCAGAGGCTGCGGTTCGCTGTTCCCAGCTAATGGGAGCTGCGAGATGCGGCGCAGGCTGCAGGGACAAACTGTCTGGCGGTCTGCCAGCAGATTACCCTGACAGGCCATGTGTGGCCCAGGGCCCGCAGGTTGCCCACCACTGATCTGGAGTGTGCATTGATGTTTAGTGTGCAACATGCTTATAACTTGCTTTTGCTGATTCAACATGGGTTTAGAACTGTCTATCAATAAAAGTTTATATATTAGAATGAGTAAAGATATACAACAAAATGTAAGAAAAGATCAGAATCACTCCAGAGTCTTGTCAGATAATTATATTTTATTTAACCACAAACTAATAACTATGTACCAAATTGAACATACTTTTCAATAGTTTTGTCAGAGTAAGGGCTGCAGTATTCCACACTATATACAAAGCTATGAACAAAGGAGGCCAAAATATTGCACCAAATGTTCCAGTGGCAGTGTTTCTTGACATTTTATTTCCAGAGTCCTGTCTTCACAGAAGTCTCTTTTATTCTTACACATTCTCTTACCCAAAGATAGTTTCTCTCAAGAATCTCCGAATTATTTACTGCAAAAATTTTAAAAACCTCAAATAAACATAAGCAAATGTGGCTTTGACATTCATTTATCTTAAGTATCTGGTCAAGTCATTTGAGGCCTCCATTGCTCAGTCCACTAAAACATAAATCAGGATGGCAAACACACGAACCATGCCTAAGTCTCCAGTCTCTGCATTTTACCCACCTTGCTGGGCACAGGCTTATGACCACATCCAGCTTAGATGTTTTGCTTCTTTGCCATACTTCATTTGCATAGACCAACAAGCCATACCCACAATCACATATGGAAATGTTTTCTAAGATGTGGTTTCTGCAGTTAGGTTTTGCTTTTTAATATTCATAAATACAGGTTATGCAAAGGTTAGTTTAATAATGTATTCCTAAAAGTTAGTAAGTAGTTCTTCTAGTTAATCTATTCTATTTATCTATAAAGCTCCCAAACCCATGGTACCTCAGTGCAATCTTCTCCTTCATACTGTGTTGTGTTTCTTAAAATACAAGCTATACTGTCAGAAGGCTGATTAACAAGAGAGACCTGTCTTTCTTATTAACTTATACAAGGCCTGATCCAATGCCTATTAAGTCAACAGGAATCTTTCTACAGACTTCAGTGAGCACTGGATCAGGCACATAGTTCTGTTTTTTTCCAGAATTAAACTTTTCCATTGATGGCTGCCTACTGCCTCAAGCAATTTAACTTTTCTTTATTCCCATATACAAGAGAAGATATATTCCTTAGAAAATGGTTAGAAGATGCAGAAATACAATTTCCAAATTGAAATCTTCACCAATCTGATTTGCTGGGGATGTAGTTTTAGAGTTTTCTAGGATGAAGGATTTTCTAATACAAAGTTCTGCTTCTTATACTAGCAACTAGTTTTAAGTATTTACATGATCTTCCATAGCTCCTCACATTTTTTTCAGGATCTCTTTCCCTGTAGTTCTAAATCTGACTGGTTTTCCTGAAAACAGGAACTACACAGTACAAACATTTTCAAGCAGGTTTAGATTAATCAGACCAGTATTCTGAGAGAAGCAAAAAACGTACATACTCTTTAGTTAACTGTCTTATTTTCTGAATCTACGTTTATGAGAGGTCATAATATCAGAATTTTGTCATGAATACCCACTTAAATACCCACCAAATAAAATGTATTTATTTTAATACTCTTTGGCTAAATAAGTAGTATTACAGTCATTGACAAGAATACTTCTTTTTTCTCTTAATTTATTTATATGTATAAAATTCTAATTTCTTGTACCACTGATATAATCCTACATTTTCTGATGCATTTTATAATTGCTATTGTTTGCAGTGACATACATCTTCGGATGCCAGAACTAATCAAAGTCAGATCATCATAGCACCATACTGTAGCACTGTTTTGTTCCCCATTGAGTTGCATATATGGTAGATGGCAAGATACAGCCCAGAAAAGGCTACTTAGCTCATCCAGTCAGAGCCCTGGCATTTTTGCAGAACTACTCACAGCTACCTCTTATTCTCCTTAATGTCTTATCTTCCTTATTCTTGAATATCTGCTATGATGGTGGCTTTACCACTTCCAACTATGCAGTTGTTTTTACTATTGAGAACTGTCTCCTAATATCTGGCCTTGACTTTTCCTTCCTTGACTTCAGCCTACTTCTTGATCTATAGTATTCTACAGTTGTGAATAATTTCTTTCCTTCCTTTATATATATTTATACTGAATTTGAAGAATAATCATGTTCATCCTAATTCATCTCTTTTGTACATGAGATAGATTTAGCAACTTTTCAGGGGCGCTATTTCAACATTTTTTTGATGTTGCATTTTCTCTTTTTTTTAAAACTATCTGTTTATCATTCGCTGTGGGAACCAAAGGTGTATGCACTATTCTAGCTCCAATTACACCAAAATGATGTACAGTAACACCGTTAACTCATTGACTCTCCAGTTTTATGTTTTCCTATATATAGTGTAGGAATGGCTTCTCTCCTCAGACACACTATGATATATTTAGTTTGCTATGTGTTATTACTCCAATATCTTTCTTGACCTCGCTTCTCTCTACATAGCTATCTAGGGGTTGATTTTGCAAAGTGCTGATGTTAATGGGACTTGAGGTCTTCAGGAGTCACCACAGGAACAAAACACTTAAAATATATCTTTTAATTATTTTTAAATTTTCACAAACTTTTAGTATCAGATACATAAGTAATACTTTTTTCCTAATCTCAGATAAGTAGCATATTACATGCCTACATCCTAAATCCCTCATAGTTTATGCATCCTTCATTTTGACCCGTGAAAGTGTTATTTCTTTATATGCCACCTATGTGAATTTCAGTACTTGTGTATATTTATGTTTACAAATTACTTTGCCCTCAGCTGAGCTTCCTTATCTAGAAATGTATCCTTTTATAATTATATTGTAGTAATGTCTTGTCCAACTATGTCTCTAATGCAATCAAAGATCATCCACTGGGAATTGGGGCTGCTCAGCATTTCCCAGTATCAGACCCTAAAACAAAAAACTGTTTATGAATAGAAACCTCTATTGTTTCTTGATTATTTCCCATAGGTTGTTCCAGCTTTTAGGGACAGTGTATTCTCACAGTCATCTCAATGTACCTATGTAATATTTATTTAACTTAATTTTTTCTTTTGCAAATTTCCCCTCCTCCCCATGTTTACATTCATCCATCAGTTGATGATGAATCATTCCTGGTTTGTTAAATATTTTCCAACTATACTCCCCACCCCCTCTTCTCTTCCTCTTCATTTATGAAGGAGATAGACATTCAGACTCCCTGTTTAATAATTTTATTGCAAATATAACCATTCACAATAAAGTGTTCAAATGAAGTCAGATAAGACAGCTGTACTTAAGTAAATGTAAAATGCACATTATTTTAAATCTGCAAATGCTTTTTTAATTTTTGAGATTAAAGAGTTTTTATTATTGGTCAAAATCATAAATTATATTTTAAATATGTTCATTACTCGGTTGTATTATACTGCCTGTAAACCAAGGCTTCTTTATGTACATTAATTCATTTAATTATTTTTCTCTACTTGCTTACTATTCTGTAAAAATTAAAGAGATTCTGCTACCCTATTCATACTGGCTAGCATCTTAGTGAGTAATTCCACTGAAATGTCAATGGGACTACTCATCAAGTAAGGCACTACTCAGCATCAATATGGGTGACAGAATCTTTTCCTGTATAAATAAGAAAAAACTTAGGGCCAAATCTTTAGCTGGTGACTTCACTGGAACTGTGTCAATTTAAACTTGCTGATTTAAAGAGATATTTTAAGGCTCTGTTGCTTCCCATTTCTCAAGAGTAATACTATTTTCTTAGTCAGTCAGAGTATCAAAGCAATTGCTTTTTTAATGGGTATCAGTACCATATGCTGGCCTGCTATTATTACAGTGTTAATAATTTGCAGCCAGCATAAATGAAATTCTCAGCCATACTTCCAGTTTTCTAATAAGTCAATATTACATTCTGTTACTTTAGACATGAGAAGGCCATCCTTAATGGCAACAGTTTTCATATCCAAAATGTGTATGTATAACAGAAAAGTTCTGAACTTTACTTGTGCAAATTCTTTCTTAGATTTTTAAGATGCCTATCACTATGATAGGACACCAACAAATAAATCAAATTGTCTAAAGAACTTCGGGGTTGGGTAACAAGATATAAAATATCCACTTCAGAAAATCTGATCAAAAAGTTCTTTTACTATCATTTCTAAAATGAAGACTAATACTATATCACATATTTTGTTACATCTAAAGTACTATGACTTTTTTAATGGATTTTGTATTCTCTTCACATTAGGTTTTATAATTCCATAAAAGCTTCTGAATTACAAGCTGGTTAGGCAAGCAATGCATTATACTTCTGTGCAGAAGAATTAAGTCTCTTAATCTTCTTAGCATATGCGCAATGTGCCTCTGGTGGCATGTGACCAGGATTCATCACCAAATTTGGTCAACTGGTTGGGTCATTAGCTTTCCCGGCTTGCACAGGGTACTGACTGAGAGTGTAATGTGAATGTTGATCCATGTCCCCCAGTCTCTTAGTGATTCAATGGACATAAAATTCATGAGACTATCACATTCTGCTCTCTCTCTTCAAAAGAGTAGTTCTCACGGAAAATACTGATATCAACATTAAAGAAAAAGATCTTCCACCTTCCAAATCAGAAATTATGCCTCTCAACCTGGGAGGAGAGGCAGACATGTAACCCTCCAAGTAGTCAAGTATGCTAAAGATAGGCTTCAAGGAAGAGGATAGCTAAAGCTCTGAGAAAAGGGGAAAGCAGAAAAATATGATGAAAAACATTCAGAAAAGAACAGAGGTGAAACAGAGAAAATAAATAGAAAATAGAGACAGTGGCAATATGCCAGGGCACCTAATAATCACTGCAAGAAAAATGCTAACAAACTACAGACAGTAATTCTTGAGTACAGGATTGAGAGCTGTATTCTAAAACCTAATATCATGTTAAATGCTGTTTCAGAACAGAGGTTTCATGATTTTAATGGTTGTGTTTGTGCCATTATCATTAAGATTGTTTTATTCTTTCTACAATACAACCCCTCCACACCTCTATACTCTCTTCCCCACTACTTTTAAAATATTATTTTAACTTTGTTGTGAATATTTCCCTTAGGCTGAAGTTTGTACAAAACATTACCCTAGAATTTAATTGACTGTGAAAAAATATTAAGAAAATCTATGTGACTGTTTTGGAGTGCTAAAACTGTAGTAAAAAAAACCCTAAAATTTGTTTCTCATACACTTATGTTTCACAAAACTCAAAGTCACATTTTCTAAAAGGTTTTTGAGCCTGATCATCTCAAATTAGGACTAGCAGACTGCTGTCATATTTTATTTTTAAAAGTGAAATTAAAATGTTTCATTTAAATAAATGAGATATTGCGCAAGTGGATATTTTTGAGTATAAAAAGTCTTTTGAGTTTTAAGCACAAACTCAGCATGCATGTGTGCCACTAGTATTTGAGTATTCTAAATTGCACTTTAGTCCTTCAACTAAATATTGATCTTGGTATATATATTTTGGTGGTTGGATAGATGTTTTCTCCTGAGGCAAAAAAAAAAAGGGCGGAAGAGCCTGTCCTGGATGCCTGAGGGAGGAATAAATGTAGAGCATAAGAAAAAGTAAGTTAAACTAGTTATTATCCCTTGAGTGTGTTATAATAATTTCTCTTCTAAATTGCAAGTTTTTAATTATCTACATTTATTCTCAACAATAAGGCAGTAAATGAATACATTGGGTATTCCACAAAATGAAAGTGAAGGGGTAATTGTTTTGTCATGATGCTTCCATAGCTGTACTATGAAAAAGTAAGCCTCACAAGGTCATATCACTAACTGAATAATTTTTAATCTAAATGTAATGAATTACCTGCAGTTCAGTAGGTATTTGCTGATCAACATCAAAATGTTTGACTTAAAAAAAATAATTTGAAGAATAGCATATTTGTAGCTATTTTATTCTGAGCAGAGAAAATGTACTGCATTTATTTGCATCTAATTCTATGCAGTTTGTATTATTGTACATTACTTGTGTTAACTATGCTAAAGTACCCAGGAGTGTTCAGTGAGCCAAAACAAGTTTATGCTAGCCAGCGGAAAGGTACTAAATAGTAAGAAACCAGTAAGTCTGAAATGATGAATTATTTGTTGCATAATATTAAATATATTTACAGCAAGACAAACCTAAGCTTGTCATTTTTGGGTTTCTGTATTCTGTAACATTAAAAGAGAGTTTATTTTACCTCTGTATTTGGTACTGGTGAGAACACTGCTGGAATAGCGTGTCTAGTTCTGGTGTCCACAATTCAAGAAGGATGTTGATAAACTGGAGACGGTTCAGAGAAGAAGCACAAGAATGATTAAAAGATTAGAAAACATGCCTTATAGCAGTAGACTCGAGCTGAATTTATTTAGCTTAATCAAAGACGATTAAAGGGTGACCTCATTACAGTCCGTAAGAACCTACAAGGGGAACAAATATTTGATAATGGGATCTTCCAGTCTCTTAGAGAAAGGTATAATATGATCCAATGGCTGGAAGTTGAAGCTAGACAAACTCAGACTGGAAATAAAGCATAATTTTTTTAACAGTGAGGCTAATTAACCATTGAAACAATTTACCAAGGGTTGTGGCAGATTCTCCATCACTGGCAATTTTTTCATCAAGATTAGAAGTTTTTCTAAAAGACATGTATCAGAGGGGTAGCCGTGTTAGTCTGGATCTGTAAAAACAGCAAAGAGTCCTGTGGCACCTTATAGACTAACAGACATATTGGAGCATGAGTTTTCGTGGGTGAATACCCACTTCGTCAGATGCATCCGACGAAGTGGGTATTCACCCACGGAAGTTCATGCTCCAATACGTCTGTTAGTCTATAAGGTGCCACAGGACTCTTTTTGCTGTTTCTAAAAGACATGTTCTATTAATTATTTTAGGGAAGTTCTATGGCCTGTGTTAAACTGAAATCAGATTAGATGATCACAATAGTCCTTTCTGGCCTTGGAAAGTATAAATCTATGAAAATATGTTCTCCCTTTTTTAAAGCACTTAATTAGCCTCTGCCCAGTCAGCTCCAATCAGGGGAAGCAGATTGGGGCTGATGGAAAAGGCCTGATGCTGGCCTGAGGATTGGCAACATCTGCTGGCCTGACAAGCCAAGGGCTATAAAGGCTGGGAGGGAGCCAGAAGGCAGGAGGGCAGCCAGAGAGGGAACTGGAGGGCTCCAAGCAGAAGGCTGGCTCTGCCTGGAAAGGAGGAGAGTAATCCTGTAAAACTTGTACACAGATGTACACTGGTTGTGGGATGAAGTTAAGTACATAAAGACATGGGTGTTGCACAACCCTGAAGCCTCTCTGAGCCTGACTGGGGGCAGCAAGTGGGCCCTAGGAGGGCGGGGGGCCTGGACCATATTACAGAGCCGTACACCAAGAGTTCATGAATTCTTATTATATACAATAGATAAAAAATATTGTAGAAAAATACACAAATAAATATGCTCTCTGAGAATCTTTGAATTAAATATTGTTGGACACTTGTAAATTAAATATAATGAAACTCAGGAATTTTTTCCCCTGGGGTTTTAAAAGGGCCAGATTGTGTATATCCCCAGTATGGGTTCAGGGGGTGGAGGGCAAATGTGCAAGGAAGCTCCTCTCTCCATCCTTGCAACTCCTCCACAAGGGCCAGACACAAAAGCAGACACTGCACTTGGGGTAAAAGGGGTGATGATACTAGCAACCCTTGCAGTGCAAATCACCCAAAGGGGGATGGGAAGGAAGCAAGGCAATAGTCCCACCATCTAGCACAGGCTGGCACTCTATGGCACTGTCAGAGCTACCATATGTCAGCCAAGGAAATCTGGGAGGCACGATGCCTCCTGAGGCACAATTCCTGAGAGGCCTGGTCTACACCTAAAACTTAGGTCAAGCTAGCTACATTACTCAAGGATGCGAAAAGTTAATTCAGACGACCTAAGCCACAATGTACATACCTTCAGGTTGACAGAAGAACTCTGCCCCACCCCGAAGGCAGACCAGTGTGTCATACATACACAATGGTCCTTACTGAGACAAAAGTATGTTCAATCAGCCTGGTTTACATATCAAATTAAAACAGGACAATCCTGTCAGTTCCAATGTATTTTAAAAGATATATTCAAAACCTAAATATTGGACTACCTGGACAATGGTTTTACACTGAAGACTTTATATAACCTTAAGAATTACATTCTTATAAAAACAGGAGAAAAAAAGAGCAAGTGTGTAACTTTCTAATGGGACCAGAAGAGTAAAACAACATGCACTATTTATAAGAAATCATATGCAAACTCTGTCTAATAAGAATCACTGTAAGTCACGTCTGCTTTGGTTTCATTTCTCATATGATATGAACTATTAGATGGGGAAAACATACATACCTGTATCCCTAGGGTCAAGTCCTTCAATATAACACAAGGAGAATGGTCAGGTCAATTTTTAGGACTACTAGCTTTGACTGTGTATCTTTACGGATTGCTGCCCAGACTCTCCTGTCCACTGAATCTGCTCAGTGCTGGGGAAGTGGACTGTCAAACAGCAAATTACACCTTCTTTGTTCTTATAGTGCATCTGCACCAGCTCTGCCCCTTCAGCATATATTAACACAGCTTAGGGATTGCTCTACTTTATGCCAACTGGCTATGGCCTTGAGAAAACAATAAGCCAATTGTGAACTGGCATAATGATGATGTGCTCTATCCCACCCATTTGCATCCCCATGTCAGTGTGTGTTGGGGATAGTTAGCATAGGAATTAAATACTCCATTTTACATCACCTGGGGGCTCCTGAGCTACACCAGAAAAATTCTGAGTTGACCAGTTAGAACCAGATTCCTGAACAGTGCAGTGGATGAAACAGAAGAAAAGAATCTGGGCCTGTATTTCTAGGTTTAAAAATAAGCAAGTTTAAGCACTTTAGCTTATAAGGAAAAAGAACATTGTTCTATTTGCAGTTTCCACAGAAAGATCTGTTTGTTGCATAAATTAAAAAGAGTATGTAGTTTACCCTGAATATTTAATTTGTTACTTATCATCAAATCCATTAAAAAATAACACATTGTTTGTTATTGAACCAAGCATGTAAATTAGAAGGGTCACAGATTGAGTTTTTTTTTACTATATTAATGTTTTATCCTTTTTAATTCTCCCCCCTCCTTTTCTTTTTCTTTTTTTTTTTTTTTACAGTTTGTTGATGAAATTTGCACAAAGTTGTTTTTCCAGTATTGAAAGGTAAGTTAACTCTAATTATATCCTTCTACAGTTATATTTGGTTATGTATAGTCCAGCTAGGATTTGTAATCAGACCTGGGATATTTCATACTGTATTTTCTTGCAGAAAGGAAGCATCTTTATAGAGTCCTCTTTTTTACACTTCTTTACTCAAAGACCACAGAATTATTATTTTTAATGTTAATATTCTCTTATTCCTGGACGAATTCATGCATCTGATGAAGTTGGTATTCACCCACGAAAACTCATGCTCCAATACGTCTGTTACTCTATAAGGTGCCACAAGACGCATTGCTGCTTTTAAGGTTAACATGACATCTGACAAGCAATAACAGTAGATTCAATTTTTAGAGGCTAATGCTGGATATACAACTTACAGCTTTAAGTTATTCCAGAAAAGGAATGGCAGAAATAGTTGCCCACAAAAGTTTACAGACTGTAAGCAGAAAATGGAAAATGTACTGCTGTGTTTTATTAAAGAAGTCATGCACTGGGTATCTGACTTTAGTCATCCATATAAGTTTACAAACATAAAGAAAAAAGAAAAAAGATAAACTGATATATAACACAAGCCTCCAATCCTACAAAGGGATCCATGTAAGATGATTATTCTACTTGTGTGTATTCTCTAAAGGATGGGAGCCTTAAAAAGATACCCTTTGTCTATTTAATAAGGCAACCAGATCACAAAGTACAACATACTTTATCACAAATTATCACATACTTTAAGGTATGCTGTATAATGTGTAAAGAGAGAAAATGAGAAAAAATAATATGTCATCCTAGGCAAGAAAAGCTCAGCTCTAATGTAAGAAACAAAATAATATCTTATTTTCAAGAAAAGCACATTTGAAAAAAAATAACCCAAAAGTTTTGAGCTGCTAAATGCCTATCTGCCAACATCTGACATACATAAATATAGCTATATGAGGAGAAAAATGAGGATACACCTTTTAGCTCCAGGAAATATGCTGGACTAGAAGATTTTTTTGATGGAAGAATAGAAAAATGATAAATATTTACTAAAAATAAATAAATAAAGGATTAACCCTATTAAGGGTCAATTTCAGGAAAGGACATAACATGCTGAACATACATGTTCAACTTTGACATCAATGGGACTTAAGCATGTGCTTAAAATTAAGCACATTCTTAAATGTTTTGTTGAATTAGATCCTAAATAGGAAAGGTTAGCATGTAGGAGGAATATGGAAATGACAAAAAACCACGAGGCTTTCTGTTGCTAAAGAATAGAGGTAGGAAACCTATCATTGTAAGAGAGAAAATGAAAAAAGTTATATTGAAAAATCTGACGAAAAATCTGAAGTGCACAGCTTGGAAAACTGCAAAAGAGCAGATAACAGATTTTTCAACACAAAAACAATATTTTTCAATATGAAAACATGTACAAATGTTCATTTTCCCCTTATGCGCATAAAAATACACAAATAAGAAATATAAAACAAGAATGTTTGAGAGAAAGGAAATGCGTTAACTTCCAAATTTTTTTTAACCTTCTTTAAAATTGCCATTGTTGACATTTTATCAAACTTTGTTTTCAGGAATTTGTTTAAACTCCATATAATGTGCTAGACTCTAATCTAAGATTCCAAGAAAAGAGATTTTTGTAAAGGCAAACAACAATTAATATCACTTATAATAACATCCATAATATAGTAATCGTTCCTTAATATATTTGATAACACGAATAACTCGAATTACTACTAACACATAGATGTGTGATACCTTGTTTTGGAAAAGGAAGATTTCCCAACGTTAATGGCATGTAGAAATAAAGTACTGGAAATCTTTTCCACAGAAAAAATTACAGAAAGCCTTCCATCAGCATCAAATAGTTTTTAATGCATGATTACCATTTGTGGAATCTGAACAAAATAAATATACAGATAATGATAAGAGGATGACCAAAGACAAATTGGTCTTTTAAAGGGAACAGGTGCCGGTTATTATTAAGATCTGTTAGTATTTGTACAAACAATTTATGTATGTTAATAATGACAACATTAAATATTTTTTTAATATATCATTTATTTAAAATCTATTGTGTGGCAACATGAACTCTAATATACATTCACAAGCCTGATAAATAATTTCAGCAAGTGGAGCTGAGATGTTTTATCTCTTGACTCCTTGGTGGTCAGGGCTAGAAAAACTTACCAGACACCTGACGGTCAGAAAACTAAACCTACGAGTCAAGAGGTAGATATGAAAGATAAGAGTGTTGGGACTCCACCCCTGAAGTTTAGGGGCAATGTCCTGGTAAGAATGCCAGCTTCTCTGCCATCAGCTGCTAGGAAAACAAGGTACTGAGATTTCTACTAGAATGCTGTTCCTGGACTATGTTTGGAGACTCTCTATCTTTTATACTAGTAGCTTGTTAGTAGGCATCTTATAAGTGTGAAGGTCCACCCCCACATAACTGCTGAAAAGGATAAAAAAAATTCTATCTCCTCTCTCACGCTATAGAACATTCTGGCTGCTATCAGGGTATTTAGGTCTCCACTACTCTATCCCTCCCCAAGTCATCTGGTTTCTGTGAAAGGTTGAGGAAAGAAATCCCCATTCCCAGCCTCCATTTTCAAGTCCTCTTCCCCTGTAAATAACTTCAGTGCCTGCTTCTGCTGCTGCTCACAATGTTCCAAGACAGCAGCAGCAAACTGACATTTCTGGCAGTTTCACCATTGCCTACAGATTTCTGAACACGAATGTGAAACTGATTAGACCTTCACTAATACTGCTACTGTTTGACAAATCTACAAGCAGAAGCAGAGGCTCTAAAACTGTCTGCAGACTCAGGAAGGTGACTTCACATTTGGTTCATGTTGGAAAGGTTATCTTTGTAACAATAAGGGCTATAAACTTAATTTATTTTTAAATGAAAATTTTGATTCTGCAGAAATTAGTGGTGTAGATGCCCTTACTTGCTCAGTAAGCCTGCCATTTGCCTAGGACAAGTTGCTTTTCCAAATTCTGTATATGACTATCTTTTGTGCATATAACACAGCACTGCCTAAAGTGGTGTGGAGTGTGTAACTTTGTGCATCCTGCTAGTAACAACTGTGTCTGCCACCTTAAGGAGCACCCAATGGTACATCACATCAGTGCCCAACTGCAACATGTGACTATGGTGGCACTGTAAGGTAGTGCCCACTACTAGTAACTAGGAGATAATTTATCCTTTCTGGTGATTGTACCATCTGTTTTTCTTTCTTTTACCAGTATTTCTACTTTTACTTTCTTCTGGTTCTCTTGATTTCTTCCTTTTTCTCTGGCTCCCTTTCTTCAGCTCACTCTCACTTCCCCATTACTGCTCCTGTCACATGCCTATTCCCTGCTTCTCTGTTCTTTGTGGGGGGAGAACTCGTGTTGCTTTCACATACACTTTCTTTAGACCTTCCCCCCTTCTTTGCCATCATTCACAAATAATACAGAACCTTCTTGTACTAGGGCAGCCAGCTCCTGATTGCCTCCTTGTGGCCAGCAGAGGCTCTGCCATGGCCTGCTTCTGGTTTCCCTCTTCATGGCCCCTTAAGATTTCTACACAGTCTTTCTCACAGGTAATACCTCCTTCCTGTCTGGGGTTGGTTAAATAATAGAGACAGTTCAAAACAGTCCTCAAGGTCCTCAGAATAAAATCCATTACCAGAACCCAAAAGTTCACACTTAGCTTAGACTCTTCTACCACACACGGTGTTCTTCTCTTTCCCCAGTCTGCTCTTCACAAAGCTGCCACTCCTGGCCCACTCTAGTGGAAGCTCAGCCTTCTGGATTTGGCTTTCTTCTCCTGTCAGCATTTCCCCAGTTCCTACGGAGAAAGCAGCACATATACTGCTCTCCTTCAGAGAGCTCCTCGCGATTGGCTGGGAAAGAGGGGACCCTGCCCCATCCTACACAACAGAGCTCCTGCTCCTGGGCCCTTAAAGGGACAGTGTCCGGGGTTTCTCACCCGCATCCAACTACTAATTCCCCAGAACCACTTCCTCTCTTCCAGCTTCTGCTATTTCCTGAGACTTTGTTTATTCCAATGTTTCTGGAATAGGGTTTTCTGGCCTTCCTCTAAGCTTAAAGGGCCAGTATACTCCATTACACTTCTGATTCCCATACTCTGTCACTTTCTATCCCTTCGCTGATTGAATGGGACCTCTTTCAAAATATTCTGCTGGCTGTCTGATAGCAGAAGGGAAATAAAGAATATCAGCATAGATGTACAATGTTACAATATCACCACAGTTGCACATGGAGAATACCCACAGAGAGTTTCTGCTCATTTAAACATAAAAGCAGAAGTCTTGGTAGTGATTGTACCCACAACTGCAGGGAGAGCACTTCCTCCGCAATCCAGGTAAAGACATTTGTAATCACTCTGTGTGAACACAGTGGCATATGACATTGTAAGTATTATTATTTAAGCACTAAGAGTGTGATGGACACAATAAAAGATACAATTCCTGCCCCAAGGACTTTACAGTTTAATCAGCATATCTGATGGAATTCAATCAGAATTCCAGATTAGTTTAGTTTACTTAAACCAACTTTCACAAAGATACATAGTGCAAGTGCACATTTATTAACATCCATGTATGCAAACCAACAGAAAATAAGTACATTATAAATTTTGATACCGTAGCTACACAAATACTAGTGTAATCAGTTTTTACAGAATTTTCTCTAAATTTCAAAAAGATTGAGAGAGATAGAGAGTGTGTGTCTAGAAGGAGAAACAGATTTAAAATTTATGAAAAGTGAAAAGAGAAACAAATTCACATTTCCATTTATAGAAGCAATACTACTGTATCCCACATTTAGATGATAAAATTATCCAGAGAATAATGAGACCCCTGGTAGATATGCTGTATGTTTTCTAACCCTAAGCTAAATAAGGATTTCTTGGATTCTTAACTCAAATTTCCCAATTCACATTTTTACCCATAGTCCTTTTTTGATATTGACATATCAATAACTACTGGAAAATTCAACAATTTCAGTGTATTTAGAGTAAAATTTTCTGATCTTATGACTCAATATCCACAAAATCTTAGTGCCATTGAGAAGGACATGTTTTGACAAAAGTAATATATAATTTACCTAAAGCACTGCCAAGAAAACATAATAAGAAAGGTATGTATAAATATAATTAACCCCAAAGTCACACCTTTTTTTAGCACAATGTCAAAACTACTCTAAGCAAAATATTTTAATGTTTAGTACTCTTATCTCATACCCTTTGGCACATAAAAGAAAACAAATCTGGGGGGAAAAAACAGGACTTACATTATCTTGGTAAGCAGGCTCCGGAATGCACCCTGAGGCGTCACACTAGGGTCCCGACATTGCAACTGACTTCTCACAAGTAGAACCCATCCCCAGTGCGGAGTCTCATTGACTTCAATACAGTCCCACCCACACAGAGTCAACTGCAGGATCTGGGCTTATGTAGAAATTACAATAATGAAAGCTCCTTCACACACCTGCAAAAATAGGTAGGGAGATAAAAAAATTAATTATTAATTGCTCTTGTGTCTTCTCACAGCCTGTTTAAGTGTAGTATTTATGATTTTTTTTCATTTGCATGTCAGTTTTAGTATTTGTTTTTTATTTAATTCTTTTTTTTAAACATGGGTTTAAAAAAAATCTTAAGGATATGTACATTAACTGATATAATATTCATTAACATCCAGGAAGCTTTTACTGTTATATGTTACAAATATATATTTTGACATATTTTAACATATTTTTTAATCATTAATGAGCCTTGTTTCTTTGGATTATTGTGCAAATACCTATTTAGGTTCTGAGCCTGGAAGCTGAACTATGCAGGTAGATCCCTGAGCCACTCCAGAGTCCCAAAGAAGTCAATGGGCTGCATGCTGGCGCAGGGGTGTGACTGTGTCAAGCAGCTTCCAAGATCAGGGCCTTAGAAAATATGTAATAAAAAATTGCCATGAAAATCAGTTTAGCACTAGCCACTTTTTAAAGTTAAATTTGTTGGCCTTTTAAACAAAAATTCTTATGAAAACAAAGTATTGTTGATTATTTGCTAAAATTAAGCTTTTAAATCAAAGATGTTTAAGATACAAGAAGTGCAAAAAGTCATTTTAAACAAATAAACATATCTCATTCCCTGTTCACACAGAACTTACATTCAGGGTTTTTTTTTAAAGAACGCTTCTACGTTGAGTCCATTCAGGGAAACATCAACAGTGATCATGTTCATATATATATAAACTACAAACTCTTTAAAAACAGGTTTGGAATGGACAAAGGACACTGTCAATAGCCATCATGAGTCTAGCATTCAAATTTGACACTCCTAGAAACTTGCAGAGGGAAAGGTGTCTCCTCTTTTTAAACATGCACACAGATACAGAAGTAACTAGTTCACAAAAACAAAAGCTACAAGACTTAAGAAACCAGTTCATAAACTAGGAGCAAATATAAATACATTCATAATATAAACACAATTCTGTTGAAATCACAGATACCATACTATCTATCTGTTCGTCTGCTGGCTCTGTTCTTGTGAGCAGACAAAAAAATTAAACTGACAAGAATCCTGTGTTCTACAGAGATCAGAGTCCAAAGTTATCAAAGTTTTCTATCCCCTGCCATCTCTCCTGTGAGTGAGCAATGAAGCAGATAAAATGTGTGCCCACTTTCACAATCCCAACAAATCCAGTGTCCTGGGTTTAAGGCAGTTTGGCTCCTATAAATTTGAGACCAATCACTGTGATAGTGAGGAGTATTTTTTTAATTCAGTAACATGTATATGCAGAACCCTGAGCATTCTGTGATTCCATGGCTGAGGAATTCACCCCTTTCCACAGAATTGTGCTGCAGAATCTAAACTTTCATTTAAAAAAAACTATGGGTGAAATCTTGGCCTTATTTCTAATTGTTATGGTTGTAGAGACAGCTTCCAAAACATCAAATGAATGTAAACTGATGCAATGTTTCCTGCCTGAATCTGCAAAGAACCTGAAACAATAGCTCTGAGAGGTGATCTGCCCTATTCCTTGCAGTCAGGGCCCCTTGGATTCTATGATTCTGCACCCACAGAATTTGGCATTTTCCCAAGATGGCATGGAATTTGGTCTATTGCTGGAGACAGCCACCCAGAATTTTGTGGTCCGTCTTGTTGCCCCGCTGCCTTCAGTTATCTTTTGCTCTCCATCTTTCCCTAAAAGAGGAGATTAAGTGGATTATTGTGCATGCTTCCTACACTGTTCCATGGAGCTAGGCAGCAGAGTGTGTCTAAGAGCTGAAGTCCAGTTTGCAGTTCAGTGAGAGGAGAGAGCCAAAAGTATAGCTTGGTGAGCTTGTTAGAGTAGAGAACAGCACAGCAGCCAAGGCCTAGGAAGCCAGGTAAATGAGACACTCAAGCCAGCCACAAACCCTTCTTCTCTGACAGGGATGGAAAGAAGGTGGTTCTAAACCAGGCTGCTAAGAAAATATCATGGGAATCAATGCCTAGGATTGGAGCTGGGCCATCTGAAAACCCTAGCAAAAAAGTCCATCCTCAAAAATAATTGCAAAAAAATAATCATCAATCAATTTTACGTCAGTTAGTGTTTTCAGTGATGAGCCACCCATGTGTGTGTTTGTGGTATGACAGGGGGATTAGAATGAAAGGTATTACATACTGATAGAATACATTAATCCAGAGCCTTCAGGATTGTTTCCATAGAATTTGGTCCTTCTGTGCCACAGAGTATACAGGGCCCTAATTATATGTCCCTTCATGAAGGTGCAAAATAACAGAAGTGCAGTTCAGATTACCTTTTTTTTATATTCACCAAGACTGCAGTTAACAGGCAACAGGCCTATAGAATGCACTGCACTTCACCACTTTCTCTGTAACTTCCTGCTTCTCTTCCACTCCCACTTAGCCTCTCCCCAGACCTAAAAAAAGTTCAGTGATACACATTCATTCAATGAAATATTTTCAATGTGCACTAACTTTTTAAGAAGACAATGGATATTAAACAACCACCAGAAATTCCTGTTACTGCATAGAACTAGCATTTAATTCTGTTATGTGAAATAACTTTTTATATCTTTTATGTCCTGCTTTGCCCTCTTACAGACTACACATACATTGATATTTTTTTCCTCACTGTTCTGCTGTAGCTGAACATTTTTGGCTTGTATTTCTTCAGCAGAAGAGGCAGAGTTGAAATCAAAAGGTTCTATGGCAGTTAGATTTAGGCAACCAGTGAAAAAGGCACTAACTGAAAAAAGTGTAGTGACAGCCACAAAGGGAAGAAAGGCAGGGGATAGTCAGTGAGGAAAGGTTAATAGGAAGCTGAGCAAAAGAGGAAAGGTTAGTAGGAAACAGGGTGTGTGAGAAGTGTCAGAGAAGTGAAAGTGAGTTAAAGAGAGAAAAAGGAATGGAACAAAAAAAGAAACAAAGGCCTTAATTCAGCAAAGCATTTGAGGCAGAATTTTCAACAGCACTCAGTACTGACCTAACTCTGCTCCCATTGAAGTGAAAGAGAGAGGTCAATTCTGAGAGCTTTTGAAAATCCTACCCTTAAGCATGTGCTTAACTTTAAGCTCATAAATAATTCCATCCCTGTGCTTAAGTCCCACTGAAGCCAATGTGACTTGACCACAGGCTTAAGTGCTTTGCTGAAGCAGGATGTGATTACTTATGTGCTTAAAATTATGCACATATTTAAGAGTTTTGCTGAATCTAGTTTCACGAAAACCAGATAAAAAAGTTATGAGAAATAAAAAAAACAACAACTGTGAAATCCACATTAAAAAATAAATGAGTTCCTCGTTATTTCTTTATGCTCTGAGCATAAAGGTTGGATTACTGCCTGGTCTCTCTTTGGTTTAAATATAAAAATAAAAACTTCTTTTTAATACAATGAATATATTGTAACACAGCAATTACCTCTGGCGAAAGATAATTAATTCAGTGAATTAATACTAAAGTAATTATTGACACAGGGTTCCAGCCTTAACTGTTAAGGGGACTCAGAGTCCTCTATGCCTACTTGCACTTGCACTTCCAAAACAGATTGTGTAATTAGCTGGGAGAGGGTTAATCTTTCCAATATTACTATCTCTATGGTAACAGGACCACAGAGATAGAAGGAGCTGTGGAAATCATGAAAGCAGCCAAGAAGGCGGTGCTCTCCATTACTCCTCACTCTATGATACTGCTACCATAGAGAAAGAGAAGACACAGAGACACCCTCTCATAAGTATACCCAAAATCATCTGGAACACAGTCAGTATGCCACAGATTACTTGTTATCTCTGTCCATCACCTGGAGCCTACGGACTACATTTTGCATACCACTGTTTAAAACTATTCTCTACCAACAAGACAAGGAAAAAAGAACATCTTTATGTAATCATTGAATTATACTCCAAAAAATCCTGAAATTTATCACACTGCTCCTTATTTTTCAACCTCTGGTCATCATTTTCACACCTTTCCTAATTAATTTAAAACTGTGGAGTAGTACCAAGGTTACTGCTGGAGGCATGTTGTTCTGGAGCAATGCAAACAAATGGATGAAATATTCTGAAACATATCTAGAAATCTGAAAAAATAGGCTTTATATTAATTTGCAAAATAAATAAATAAATACTGTAAATAAATATTCTTAAAATAAATGCAAAAATACAAAAACCCTACATTTAAATCTCAATATTTTACAAAGAAGATTAATGGGGAGAGTGAAGGATTAACTCTCAAATTATATTCCTACTCTGCCCCTTTCTGATGATCTTGGGCAATTCACTTAATCTTTCTATGCTTTGTTTTACCCATCAGTAAAATAGGTATAATAAAATAATACTTTGCACTTCACAGAGATATTGTGTGGCTCAATAAAAGTTGATGCATGCGGTGAGGCCTACAGGCTGCACACCAGAAATGAGAAATTGGAGAAGCAAATGAACAACCTAAATTAAGCCAGGCTTGGGGGAAACAGATTAGGTAGCAAAAAAGCGAATAAGTAAATGCTAGACAAAGAGTTTACGTTAGAGGTGCCAAATCCTGCATTAATTTCAGTGGCATTCCAGTCAGATGCAGGGATTCACCCACACAGAATTCAAGGCTCCAGTGCTTCGAACATTTTCACTTATGTTCAACTTTATTCATGTGAGTCAGTCTATTGATGAGACTACTCATGGGGAAAGTTAAGCACATGCATAAATGTCAACAGGATCAGTGCCCAAAGTTGGTATTATATTTAAAGAAGTTATTGTGTCTCTGACAATTATTTTTGCAAAGCCATGGACAACTGAGGAAGTAATAAAAGACTGAGAAAAACAATTATCATATCTATTTTCAAAAAAGGAAAGAAGACTGGTCCTGGTGATTACCATTCTGTACATCTGTGGTGCCCAAACTTTTCCTGTCGTGTCTCCCCCTTATCAGTAATGGAATGAGTCTGTGCTCCCTCTCCATTACTGCACAGTTGGCTCAACAGAGGAGCATGGGCTGAAGGCGGAGCTGGGGGCAGAACTGGGGATGGGGGAGGAGCTGGAGCTAGAGGCAGAGCTGGCATGGGGATGGAGAAGGAATGAGGGGAGAGCTAGGCTGGAGCCAGAACTGGGCTGGGGGTAGAGCAGAGCTGTGGCTGGGCCAGAGCTGGGCAGGGGGCAGAGTGGAACTGGGTTGCACTCCCTCCTTGCCCCCTGTGGTGGCTGGCCTGGGCCCTGCCATGCACCCCCCAAATGTTTGGGGGCATGCCCCACAGTTTGGAGACCACTGCAGGGGTGCCAGAATAGTGGAGGGCCAGGAGGCCCATCACTTCTAAAAACTATTTACCGGCCATAAGGGTGAGCAATGAGATGGGGCGGAGAGGAGTGAGCGGGGGGGGGGGCAGGGTTTTGAGAGGAAGAGGCAACACAGGAGTGGGGCCTCGGGGGACAGGGTTGGCACAGAGGCTGGACCACTGCTATACATCTAAGTTCTATCACTGCTAAAATAAAACATCCAGTGAAAGAACTGAATAGTCATGAAGAGTAAACTACTTTCTCACCATTAAATGTTTTCTCTTCAGTTCAGGGTTGAAGCTCATTGGCAGGGCATTGTGGAGAAGTTTGCTGTGCCACTGCCCCCTGAAACTAATCTATGGATAAATATAGGGCTTCAGTTTCAACAAGTGCCAAACTGGCACCTTTCAGGAGTGCTAAATTAACAACAAAAAACAGCAAAAAATTAAAACAGTAAGTGGTATTGATATTTAAAAACTAGCAACATTTGGACAGGTTTATCGATATGCTACTGTGGAATCAAAGCTCAGCAACATCTCATTTCTTTACTTAGCCTCAACAAAGGAGGATGTGCTTCATTACTCTTTGGGGGCCCGGTAGCTATTTCAGGATCAATATCAGGGGCTTAGAATGAAATATAGTATATCCCAGCCTTTCTTGCCCATAAGGCTCGTTCTTACCTTAAGAGAATCATGACAGCAGGAAGACTAAAAAGTGAAATTGAGGGTTGGCCATTCAGAGTTCATAGGCGAGGCATGGTAAAAATGTGCTACAATTTTTTAAACAAAATATTTGTAAGAAGGTCTACAAAACAGATGTACTTCTCAGTCCTGCAAACACTTTTTATTTGGTGTACTGTGTATTATCATGAGAAGTTCCATTGATTATGTCTACACTGGTGAATTTAGGACCTTTAATTCACCAGCATTGCAACACTACCAGTAAACAAGGGTAGATGTGGTATAACAAAGTCTTATCTACACTACAGCCTCTATCACTGCTATCACAAGTGAAGCTGCAACTGTGATGAGTTATGGGTCCTAAATTTGCCAAGGTAAGCTGAAGACTGGATGGCTATGGTAGGAAGTAGAGGATGGGTGGTAAGAGGACCCCTGCCAAGCCTCATGTGGTACATTCAGAAACCCCCTAGCCCTCCATACCCAAACCCCACCCCACTGAACCTCAAACCCTGCATCTGGAGCCCCCCCTGCACCCATACCCCCTGCCTCTGGACCCCCATCCCTGCACCCAGACCACCTCCCCACTGAGCTCCCTGCACTCAAACCCCTACCTTGATGCCCCACCCCCTGCACGACCCTGAGCTCCCATATTTAGACCCCCATGCCACTGACCCCCGACTAGCTGCACCCAGATCCTCACCCCATCAAGACCTACTCCCCCAGCATCCAGATCCCCACACCCAGACCCCTCCGCTGAGCCCCAACCACCTTCACCTGGAAGCCCCTGCAGAGTCCCATTGCGTCTGCACCTGGAACCCGCCCCGCAACGAGCCTCTGTGCATCCAGATCCCCACACACACATAGACCCCCCCACTGAGCTGCCTGCACCCAGATTGTTCCACACAGAATCCTCTCACCCCACACTTGGATTCCTCCACACTTGGATCCTGCCTGGTTGAGCATGCCTAGCACAGTGGGGCAGAGCGTAGGGTGTTTCTAGGGCAGGCCCAGACCTTGTTCTGTGTCAGGGTTGGGTGCAGCCTCACCACTGAGTCCATGTCCCAGGTATGAGGAGTCAGGGTGATCTCCCACTTTCGTGCAGCCGATTGCTTGTGGTCCCCACTGTCATGCTGGAGCCTCTGCATTTATTTATTGACAAATAAAACTTGCATAACTTTGCATAATTTTTAATTTTTTGGCACAGATTGACATCAAGAGTAGATGAGATACAGAGACAAGCTTGGCAAGGCTGGGCTCAAATTGGGCGGGGGGGAATCCCCCAAGATCCACCCACAACCCAAGTTCTGCCCATTTGGGATACCAAAATGAGATGCCACTCACGATTGCGCAGGTGTTCAAATCTGATCATACATATTCTGCTGGGCTCCTCAGGCTTGACACCCCTCAGGATTTGGATACACTCACTGCATTATTAAGATGCAGGAACTACAGACAAGTGTCTAAGGCCCTGGCTCCAAGCATTACTTGATAATGACAGAATCTCAATGTTCATTATAAATAAAAGTGTCTAAAAGCATGAACCAAGGGTAATTGATGCAATAATGTGCATCTGAGTCTGCAGACAGCATCCAGCAAAGGCAGCTATTATAGCCAGAGAGGAAGCTGCCTGGCCTGAAATTCATCATCGATAGCAGACCAAGCCCCTGCTGATCTGAGGGGACCTGGCCTGGTCAAGATAAAGATTTGGGGATTGGCTGTCCCTTGGCAGCTCAGAGACCCCTCTAGGCTCTGTTCTTCCCTCTAATCTTTAACTTCACTGGTCAAATTGAGGAGGGGGGCTGGGGGGAAGTGGTAATACACTCCCAAATGCCTCCCAATTGTGACACCAGAATGGACATCACTCACTGTAAATTGTACACATCTTCATAATATGATCATCCCTTTCCTTGCTCATATGCTGTGATCAGCAGGTAAGTAGTTAACAATTTTGATATTTAAATAAGTGTAATTGTACAATATTTGACTCAATACCCCACTGAGATCAATGGAAGTAGTTAAGAAATCAAGACATCTTCCACTGGTTTCTATTTGTGCAGATCTGTTCAGTTATAAGTAATAACGAGAATAACTTTTTTTAAATTAAGTTTCACTAGTTATCTTAGATTTGAGATATAGTGAGATAGTAGTGAATGACTGTATTTCTAAGTGTCTTGGAGATCTAAATGCTTGTTAGAGAGAGCCAAAAAAAGCCAAAGAGAGCAAAATTTCAGGAAGTGTTTATTTTCTTAAAGTTTCAAATGGAAGTTTCTGCCTTTATATGAAATAATCTAGAAAATTCAAGTAGGATGTTAGTTTATGGCCCTGATCTTGCAAAAACTTACCGGTATATAGAAAGTATATGATTATTAAAGTCAATGGGACTACTCACAGTCCATAAAGTTAGCTATGTGCCTAAAATCTTTACAGGATAGGGGTCTAAGCATGTTAAGTAAGGAGTCTAAATGTGAGGGCAACGATTAGACATTAGGGGATACAAAATCTCACTTTAGCTACAATCTTGGTGAAACCTTAACTATGAAGTTATGATTGACAACACCATAATTCACACTACAGACCAGAGCAATTACAACCTGTTGTGTAGGCTGTCAGATCTCCATGGTACACCTTTTCCTTATACACTGTTTTTGCATTATAGTTAAAAATGATTATTCATCGAAAAATGTCTAGAATGTTGACTATGAATCAGTGTGCATAAACTAAACACATACAAATGGTATAGACAGTACTATAGTTTTTCTTTCACTGCTTTCACTGAAACTGAAATTTTTGATGCTTTATCAGTTCAAAGGTCATTTTGTTGAAAGTTTGATTTTCACTAATCTTTCAGTAAATTAAGGGTGAAAATATGTATTATCTTTACTGCTATAAAGTGATTAATTATTTTTAATACAATTTAAAATAGCTAAACTTTACAAGCTGAAGTTTTTCAGGTGGCTAGTGCTGATTATGAACTTGTTTCAAAGATAATTAGAGGGAAAGGATATAAAAATTTAAAAATCACTTTTGCACTGTACTATATAACATTTCCACTAAGTTTGAAGGACAGCGTAATAAATTAAACACAGAATATCAATGTATGCAATGCTGTTGTAGTCATGTTGGTCCCAGGATATCAGAGACACAACATAGGTGAGGTAATATCTTTTATTGGGCCAACTTCTGTTGGTGAAAGAGACAAGCTTTCGAGCTTACACAGAGCTCTTCTTCAGGTCTCTCTACATAATGGTAATGTTAGTTATGTGATTATTTGTATTATTTTTGCACTGCCGTTTCACTGTGAAGTTCCAGACCTGCATACTTTTGATCATACAGCTCTAGAAGTGTGCAGTGAAATCAGTAGAAATATTAGGCCCTCAGCTTACAAACCTTTATACTTGTTAATAGTTTTGCTGAGCTCAATGGACTCACTCACATACATGAAGGGAAAGATTTTCAAAGATTATAAAAGTCAATGGGAGTACGGCACCTAACTCCCATTTGTGCCTTTGAAAATCTGCCCCAAAGTTAGATATGTAAACAAGTGTTTGCAAGATCAGGGCCTTGTTTGTTTAATCTTTTTTCTTAAGGAAAGGAAAAGAAGTTACATGAAATATCTTACAATAATTTTACATTAAAGTTATAGTTTTAGGCCTAGCCCCTGACCCTGCAAGCTGCTCTGCACTGGTGCAATGGATGGGTTCTATACAAGCACAAGGGTCCCTCACAAGAGTGGGTCCTTAAACAGTTAAAAGCCAAGTGTAGTCTAATAGTTTGAACAGGGGACTAAAAGTCAAGCAGACCTGACTTCTTATCCTTCCTCCACAGCCCTGAGCAAGTCACAACCTCCATCTCAGTTTCCCCATCTGTAAAATGGGGATAGTGATACACCAAACTAGCAGGTGGGATACCATGCTTAGTCAATGTTTATGAAGTGGCTCCATGATGAAAGAGTCTACAGACATTGCTAAGCCTTGTTAAATGCCAAAGCTAACACTTTCAAAGGAAATCTTAATTTGCCTACATTGAAGGTAGGCAGTCTGTCCAGTGGCTAGTTATACACTCTGGGCCCAACGGTGCCCTCAGATGGGCCCATACAGCTGCAGCCCACTTCAGGCAGCAGTGCCTAGCTGTGTCTGAGGGCAGAATTGGGCCAAATACAGCACTGATGTAAACTGACTTGTGGGAGCTGCTGTGGCCAAGACAGAATCGGGCCCCACAGGCTACAGCTGTGCCATGGGGGCGACTTATTCTGAGCGCCTCAAACTTCTGCGTGGCCTGGCTCGGGAAGGGGGGGAGAGGGGGGTGTCGGGCTGTAACGCGAGCGCTGCACTGGCAATGGGGTTGGGGATGGACTGGTTTATTACCGGGTGCGCTTAAGTTTCTCGATGTTGCCCCCCTCTTTTTTGCCCTCTCTCTGAGTCTCCCTCCCCCGCCCCCTCTCGCCCCCCCCCCTTTACCTTGACAAGTCCATAGGGCTGATGGTGAATGACTGTCTCTCTCCCCAGGGTCTGGGGCTCTGGGTGACATTCCCCCCTCCCTTCTCCTCCCCCCCCGTGAGTGGCGGTTGGGTTGCTAGTGCGGGAGCGCGCGCTAGCGGGGAGGGGGTGGAGCGCGCGCCAGAAGGGTGGGGGAGGGGTGCTATTGACAGCAACGCCGTGTCCGAAGCGCTGCCTCAGCGCGAGCTGCTCTCCCCCTCGCTCCCCCCCCATTCCCGGCATGCCCCAGGGCAGCGGGGCTGGCTCTAACGAATTTGAATGAAGAGCCCTGCGCTTTCGGCGCCATTTTCGAGTGATGCCCGATCGCATCGCTGCCGCGGGGGAGCCGGAGCTGGCGGGGCCGCTGGGCTGGGCGCAGACCGCCGCCAAAAATACCCGCGGCCCGAGGAGGCGCCCGCACAGGCGGTAAGAGCCGGAGGGAGCGGCCGCGGGGGGAGGGTGTTGTCCGGTTAACGGGGTCGACCCGTGTCCCGCCTCCGGGAAAAATCCACCCGAAACCCTGTCGGTGGGGATCCCGGCCCCGGAGGCAGCAGTGGGGTGAGCAGGGCGGCGGTAGCGGCGGCTCCTCAGCGTATCTGTCACTGTCAGTCTCCAGCCTGGGAGGATCGGGGCCCGGAGCGCCCGCCTCTCTCAGGTAACCCCCGCCCCAGGGCGGCTGAAGGGAGCATCTCCCGGGCAGAGACCCTGTCTGCGATCGTGCCCCTCTCCCCTTCCCCTTCCCCCCCACCCCCGCCTTCGCTAGCGGCTCAGCCCCAAGCAGAGATGGGCAGGGAAGTTAGAGGCAGGGTGGGGACCCGGAACACCCCGAGCGGAGGGCGCCTTCCCAGCTCCCAGTGGGCGCCCCGCTGCTGTGCCGTGCCGTGACGTGACAGGCTGTGTTCGCCGTGGGCATTGCGGGGCAGACTGGAGATGCTCGGGATACAGCGATTGCTGGTTCCACTGGTCTGCAGCAGTCAGCAGGGCTCCACTCTCTCAGCCTCCCGCCCCCCCGGGTTTGTAACCCGGATTAGGGCCCCCCGAATAGCCCCTCTTTCCCCCCGCCCCTTTTCCGTGAAGGCAGGTTGACTCCTCTGTCTCGGAGCTCTCTCAGCCTCGCACTTTTTAAGATCGTAATTTCCCGTGTCATGATCTCGAAGCCGC
This sequence comes from Chelonoidis abingdonii, assembly GCF_003597395.2. Classification (NCBI taxonomy): domain Eukaryota; kingdom Metazoa; phylum Chordata; order Testudines; family Testudinidae; genus Chelonoidis; species Chelonoidis abingdonii. The sequence goes on along the minus strand of NC_133769.1, from coordinate 315,597,571 downwards.
CTTTAGCAGAGACCTGGGTGACGGTTGTGCTGCCGCACGCTATCGCATTTTATCATCTCCGTCCCTTTGGCTAATAACGAAGGACCGACGCGCTTTTAATCGTATATTACCCAGGACTAATTGTTTTTAACATTAACACGCGAGTTGACTTCCCGAGCTTAAACAGAAAACGTAATTTGGGACCATTTGAATCGTACCAGTCGTTTGTAGGTGCATTTCGCCTTCTCTTCCTCCATCCCCCCAAAATGAGTAAATATCGTTCCCATAGGCAGCGTAGCCTAATACTGTGATTAGAAGTGGCCATTCACCATCTCTTCTCCGCCTACTAAATTATCCGTCTCTGTCACCCGGGTCGCTATTTGTCATTGGCTTAGCTGTTTTTTTTGGTGGCTGTTTCTATGTCAGTTCTCGGTGGGCAGCAGTTCTCGGTCTTCCCTAGGTTATGAGTATTTGTGCTAATAGTGATATGTAATGGGCTCATTCGCGCAGTGTATGTGATGAGCGACTACCCCGTTGCATACACATAATATGTGACACTGTGCCTTTTCCTCCACGACGCTATTTAACCCTCTCGGGACTGGATTTGGCGTGGGCGCTCACGCTTCATAGTTGCGCACACACAAGAAAGACATCTTTTTGTTGAGGCAGTTACTTGGTGGGAGTGAGTGGGGGATGGAGTGAGTGGGGGATAATAATGTACAGGGGGCAGATAAGCTAAACGTACAGCGCTGCAAACTCAGAAACAGGCAGACCATCTGGCTCCTTCCCAGATACAATTTCTAGCGCTACTTTTATTCCTCTGCCTACTTCCCTATTCGCTTTCCGCCGCCAGAACCTTTCTCGGATGCAGGAAGACGTATGAATATTTCCCCGAATCCTGCTAGATCTCAGGGCACTAGTCTACTTTCCTTGAGCACTCAGTACCCCCACTGAATTCCTGGGAGCGTTGGGTGCGCAGTGTATTCAGGATCGGGCCCTCATTTATGTGCCACTTCAGAAAATACTGGACCGAGTATACGGTCCCCCTGATTGGCTGCATGAACGCATTACTGGGGCTTGAAGGTTGGACTGGGTTATAGGATTTCTTCGCTTCTCTCGCTGTGCACCCCCCCCCCCCAACTCCCCGCGCGCGCATCTATCCACTCTGGTTAGTGCCAAGAGTTTGTGCGTTTTACTTAGCACCCTCTGCACCGAAAATAATGAGTTAATAGAGTAACGTAGGAGGAGGGACGTACAGAAGAGTTGGGGTGCAGAAGTGTTGTACAAAGGATTTCTATGTACATGGTTGAAGGCTTGTAGCCTTAAAGTGAAATACAAAACTTAGCATGTTAGCTGGATTCAAGGTATTTTCTGTGTAAGGCAGAAATACAATAGTTTAAGAACACATTCTTATTGTGAACCCTGGGTTTTTCTCAGTTTTTTAAATCCAGTATACAAATCAGACTATTCAGTCTATCTATTCAGGTACAGTTACTCTTAGTTTGTCTCTAGCTTATCCTTAAATCCTCATAGCTAGAAATTTAAGTTTAATCTGTTAAATTGTGATGCTGATAATACCTTATGACATTTTAGCATTTATTTCTTTGGAGGTACATGATTACTACTTAACTGTTTTAAGAAACATTTTTAATACTTTGTGGCAGAATGTGCACAAAGCTGTTTCTTTGTAGCTGAGTGTATACTTTTTAAAATATCAGTATTTGAACAGATTTACACTATTCAGCAATGGAAGTAAACTTATAAACACTGACTTTCACTTTCAAGGAAATAACTGTCCTGACTCTCATAGTTAATTTATAAAACAGAACAGGTAAGTATTGTACAGGTGCGTATGCTTTATTTCATTCTCTGACCATTAAGTACCTAGCATACATATTATTATGCTTTATTATAGTCTTCTATAATTAAAATATTTGTATTTACTAGATATTTAACTACATCAGTGATTTCTTTTTAGCTTCATTTTTATTTCAGAACTTTGCTATTTTCATTTTTTATAATGATATAAAAGTGGGTGTGGCTAAAAAGAAAGCAGCAAGCAATCTGATATCATTATACAGTGCACATTTATGTAATTTATATAGGTTTCCTGATGCTTGATTTACTCATTCAATGTATTTGAGAAATTCACTTAGTTTAAATTGAACCTCATAGGACTGCTTGCATTTTTCACCTTAGTTAAAATGTCAAACATTAACTGAGGTTTACTTGGCCTTAGAAAAGATTAATTTGATATTTCCTCTAAATATATTTGTAGCTCTAATAAACATGTATTTACACTAGACACATAAATGAAAGTTAAAGTGATTCATTTGTGATCAGATTATTGCTTATAATTTTGTCATGAAACATAATCAGTATCCTCTTCATAAATTTGTTTCTATTAAGCCTGTTCAGTTATTTTGGCTCTCAGAAAAACTTTTCAAATAGGCTACAGTTGTCCTGTTAAAAGCTAATGTTGCACTGAAACTTCCCAAGAGGTACAGAGTGTTTTTGTTTTTGTTGTTTGGTTGGTTGGTTGTGTTTTTGCAAGTGTAAATCTACTGGAGATTGAAGAAACTTTTTTTTTAATAAATAAGAAGGACTATTTCCTAGTAATTTGGAATTACGTGGGTAGCTTTTACTGATATTGTGTTGTATTGTATTGGAAATGTATTGTAGCAAAATTTTAAGATAGAATATTTTAGTTAGCTAGATATTAAAGTTAGGCTATACCATCTGCCCTCTTTGTTTTTTGTTTTGTTTTTTTTAAGCTTAATAGAATCGAGACTTCTTACTGTTTCATGTTCCATGAAATACGAAGCTATAGAAGAAAACTTATTTCTAAACTTAATAGTTTTAATTTCCTTAAGTTAGTTGTTATTTTCTGTATTAGGATACATTAGAATTTGTAGTTACATATTGCTTGAACTGCATACACGCTACCTGCCTATATGTACACTCCTCAGGGAAAATTTGTTACCCATATTGGATATCATAAGGCTGTTCTAACAGGTGTATCAAAAACAAATCTGGAGTGTTTTGTGTAATATGTACACACACTTCCTATTTTTATGTACAGAATAGTAATGTAACGGTCTGTTTTTGTAACAATTTTTTTTTTAATATTTGAGATAGGAAATATTAAACTATATTTAAAAGGAACTGGGAAACTTAAAATTATAATCTCTGCATATGCTGGAGATATTTGCTTTCTTAGATACAGGTTTTTTTTTCCAAAGCCAATTACTAATCATTTCAGTAACTACATTCATTACTCATTTCATCACAAATTGTCAAAGGTAGAGCATCTTAGACTTATTTTGGCTATCTGTGGAAGCTATAGGGAATAAAATTCAGGCTTTGGTGTCCAAATTGAAATGAATATTTGATAGTAAAAATTTAAAAAAACAGAAAATCGCTTTTTTTTTAAAGTATATAAATATATTTTGGATATATTCTCTATGCATCTATTTGCAAGTTCTAAATAGCTAATAATAATAATCTTGCACTAGAACCAATGGTCAGAAAAAAATACTACCTTTCCTATTTAATAATAATATTTTTTTGTTTGGACCAAGCTGTACAAAATCACTTTATTTTTATACATAGTATATTACATTTCTGTGACTCTTTACACACTACTTTTGTTTAGAAATAAGTTATTTAATTTTTGATTCAGCTAGTAATATATTTTTAAGATAGAAATAATCAAAGTATTTATAAATATTGAGGGAAAGGTGAGACAAATAATAGGGATATGAAAGTTGTCTAAATTTAAACCTAAATGAAAAAGTCGGTTTGCAGTTATATTTATTTTATGAATTATTGGCACTTGTTCTATAGAATTGCTGAGTAGTCACTGTCTTAGTACCTATCAAACTTGAACTTCTTTTCTTTTTAACTCTATATTATCATGAAAATATTTTCATAATTGTGCGTGGTACACTGTATTTCTGAGATGGTAAGGATTGGCTTAGTTTAAACCTTCTGTTTTGTTTAATATAACTTAAATCAATGCCTGTGTTGATTTGTTTAACCCTTTATTGTAATTTTTTTTAAGTCTAATTCTGCTAAAAGAAACATTTGGGTAGGTCTATACCTTAGAGATTTAATGAGTCTATAATTCTGAGAAATAATTTAGTTCTCAGCTTCATTTATTTTTGTATGACAACTTCCATCAGTCTTGCATGAAGATTGGAGGTGGATAATGTAACTTCATTTCTAATTCAGTTATGTTGTAAGTTTGACTATTTTTAATTGACTAATATTTGTGTCTAATTGGAGTTCACTGTAGTTGTACTTTTGAAGGCTAGTTTCTATTTGTGGAAAGTAGTAGACTTCAAAATCTATCTTTAATTCTGAACAGTTTTTAAAATTTTAGCAGTTTAGAATAACTAGAGTACAAGTATGTCCCCATTTATTATTGTGTATACACACAAATGGTATATAAATACAAATATATAGTTTTTACTAAATACGAAAGCATTTCCAAAGAAGACTTATTCAAAATCAAGATATAATCTTGAAACTGAAAAAAATAGCAATGACTCTCTGTGGCCTTTGTTAATGTCTGAAGGAAACCACTACTGAAAGTGGCAAAAATATATATATTTTTAGCTATTTAGTTTCTAAAGGCTGGTAAGCATATCCATTGTAAATATAGATTATTATTAACTTTGAGAATTGAATCAAAAATCCACTGAATTGTTTATCTAGTAAGAAATGTCCAATTGGGTTAAGATTTGGACTTAGAAAAATACCTTGATCGTGATTTTAAATTTCTTTTGTGATAACAGGAGTATGTTTAGCTTCAAACTTAACGTTTAACATACTAAATGATTATATTATGTTTATAATTTTGTTTAGAAAAAAATCAACAAAAGAAATATTTTATTGTCTGGATATTTTTTCCAAATCATTTGTGCTTAAAAGGGTGGAAATAGTGAAGGTGTATTGGGGAAGAGAAATAAAGGTAAAAAAAAATGCATTTTTACAATAAAAGTAAGTTTAACCTTATTCAAGATATTATTGATGTCTTTAATAAAACTTGAAAATACAGTTAAGGAGTAAAGAGCAAATATACTGAAAATATTTGTAACTAGGTGACCAGATCTAATCATCTGCTGCTTATTTATTAGACATAGTCAGGATGTATCTTGTCATAGCACCTATAGTACAAAAGCTAAATAAATCTGAGAATTTGGCTATATTAATGCACTGTTTCTTCCTGTAAATATTTGAAGTGACCATCTTTATCAGGTTTTTGCCTTGTTTTTATCCAATAAATTCCATGGTCACATTTCCCCCCCTCCCCTCACCCCCCGCTTTAAAATGTGTGTGACTGCAATACTATACAATTCCATTAGATGCTATAGAGTAATTTATTGTGTTTATACAATTCCTCCTTGTTAAAAATGTTGATTGTACTGCTGGTGTCTTGAAAAAAGTGGGCTAAAAACTGTTTTAAAGAAAGCACTACATGCTAAACACTTCTTGATAAAAGTCAGTAGCGGATTTCAGGAAGTATCACAGCGCACACGTTAATTGTTAAATGTTTATAGTTAACTGTTTAATTCTTTTTCTCCCCTCCCACTCTTTCTCCCCCTTACTTCCCACAAGAATACATTATAGGGAGAATGAAAGCAGAAACATACTAATCTGATTTGTTTCAGGAGGCTACTGATAATAAAGAAGCATATCACAGGTGTTTCTAATCAAGTCAGTTTGAGGGGGTTTTTTTGTGTGTGTTTTTAAAATTAGGGTTTTCCTTAACATAGACAAAGTGAGGGTCAACTTGATGACCTACATCTATGTTTGGGGATCAACCATGAAACTGTGGGTGTCGGAAATATGTTATAATACATGACATTTTTATTGCAGGTTTTGACCTTTCAATAGAGAGCTGATTCTGGAGAACAACTTACTTCTGTGATTGAAAAATTCTCTTTGGAAAGCTGATGGAGCATGAGAATGGTATATATCATATTAACATTTCACATATTTCAGATGCTCTTTATTTAAAAAAAAATGCATGTAGTAATAGGATTTCTTTGGTTTATGCATACTGAGACTATTATACTGAGTTAAAGATTTTCTGTTTGCTGAAGTTATTCTTCTTCACATTCGCTCTGTTAAGTTTTAAGACTAAATAAAAAAACAGTCTCCATTTCCCTCTGAAGACAGTCTGTGTGTTAAGTGGCCAAAATATGTACAAAAAGCTGAGCTTGCAACAGTCTTGCTTATTGGAGTTACATAAATTCTCCATATAGTGTTGTTCTCATATTCTTGTACTGGGAATTACTACTGCTAATGCAAAATAATAATAGTAATGGATGATACAATAGTTATTTTTAAGTAATTTTATTCTGTTGTCAATAGTGTGTGTGAAAGAAGAATGGAGAACTAGCTGAGTGTATTTAAATATACTGTACAAAATTATTTTTTAAAGTTATTAATAACTAGCCACTTCACAATTAAAGCAGTATAGAATTTGCAAAATTTGTTTTCAAACCCCACCTATATAAAGAGTTATCAGAAATTTTAATTTATCTTGGAACCTATCAATAAATATTTAGGTATTATACAGTAAAACAATGAATTATTTAACAATAATAAACATAGAATATACAGTACTCATGTTGCAAGTCTTGCTTTGCACTAAGTGGTAATTTGGTTGAAACTGAGAAATCCACTCAAAGTAATCAAGACCTTTCTACTTGTATATGAATAATCTCAGCTAACCATTAAAATAAACAACTGAAATTTAAAAAGTAATTACACTAAGATCAAACAAATTTATGTTTAAACACTAAACAGAGCACTAGAAATTAAAAGACTTTATCTCTCATAAAATGCATTGTGGCAAAAACTAATTTTATGAACATATTGTGTGTGACATTCGCAATTTGAGTATTCAGCTGGTATAGAGCTTTTAGCCTTAATCAAATCTTACTGCCTTTTTAAATGTATATATCTTTGCAGAAAACAATTGTACCAAAATGTAAGATATAAACTTTTCTTTTAAAAGCTGCAATAAGCCCATACAATTGCTGACTGTACCTGAAAAAACTCCAGCAAATCCATAGATGTGTAAAATGTATCTATCCTTACTTAGGTAGCTAATTTCAAATCAGGTTGAAGGATTGCAAATGGTCAGCAATAACACATCTTTTATTGTAACAATATTTTAGGAAATATTTTTTTCTTAAAGAATGTGTGGGAAATATTCTATATAGTATGACCATTTTGTAGATACTGAAAGCTTTCTGCATAAAATTAACATCTGAAAACCAAAACCTTGAGTGCACAAAATATAAAATGTAAATAAATTTGGACTAGAGCATAACTTTTATATGTCGATAAACCCACAATCTTGCCTTTATTTTATTGTAAATAGGTAGTGAATTTTTTTAAATCTCTATCAGAATAAAACAAACCCCCCAAAATTACTATTTTATTGGGATTATTATTAATACTCCTGTTTGGGATAATTTGCATAACATGCAAAGTTTTTAAACTTTAGAAGCTGTTCAGAACTCTGTTTTTGATTCAGTGGATACTATTCAGTTATGAATAATTTGAGTTTCCAGTTCTCTAAGAATATAAGGACTTTGCATTCATTTTAATAATTTTGTTCTCATATTTCTGTGCAAAAGCTATTACAGTCCTGTTAATGAAAATCGGAATTATATCGGTAGGCAAATCTATCTAAAATTCCCTTGTTACAAATTTAAAAGGTGAAAATTTGATAAGGTGTTCCTCAGTCTGATTAATGTTGAGAGTATTTCTAATGTAATATTTTGAAGGACAGTATGCTGTCTAGTTATTAACTATAAATCTAAAGGATTATTGTAAATTTAGGGCCTAATGCTGCAAACTCTTAGACACAAATAGTGTTAAAGGCTGCCATGAATAAAAATTTGCAGGATCATGGCCTTAATAGTTGCAATCCTTTGTTTTTTAATATTTGTTCAAAATATTTGATTGCCTTAAATGGATAGTTTTGGAATATAGTAATATTTTGGGGGAGTTGCCTCAAAATGAGGAATTAAAATGTGTACCAACACACTTACTCAGAAGGCTTACTAACTCACAAGCTCAAATATCACACAGGACTGCTACTTTAAATAAAGTTGTCAATTTTCATTATAAAATCCACTTTTCAGCTCTTGATTTGTTCTAGAAATTTTCCATGCTGAAACTTGGTCTGTATAATTCACAGCCCAAAAGAGAGTATAGTGACTGTCTAGAGGGATGTAAGGTGTGTTTTTTCTCACACTTAAGTTTGACTGCTGCAGTCCTTACTTAGGCAAAACTCTTGTTGACTGCATTGGGAGTTTTGCCTGAATAAGGACTGCAATGAGGGGCCCTTAAAAATAATTGGTGTGGGCATTTAAACATTACTATTTATATTTAACTTTTTTAATTAGTCTTAATTATCTAATAGTAATTGAAGGTGAAAGGGATAAAAATGCACAAGATTTACTTTTTTACAGACCTACATATGTGTAACATTTTGTGACCATTTTTATTATTCCTACTTTAGGTGTGTACACAAAACTATACAGACATGTTGGCTAAATAATAGTTTTGAGAGCTGACAACACATGCTCATATAATAGATCATAACTCTCTAAAAAAGCTGTTGCAGATTACTGTGTCAATTTTCTTATGCTTTCTTTATAGTCTTCTCTTGCTTTTCTAAGTCAGTTGAAATGGATAGCTGCATATCTACTTCATGAAAATTATTTAACTTGTGCCTAGTTATTACAACACACATAAAATCACCCATTGTTTGAAAACTCTATGATATCTTAGGCAAGGCAGTTTAAAATTTTGGAATCCTTCATAACTGCATTTCCTGGCTTTTGTTGATTTAAACTAAATCCAGCGTTAACATTTTAATGTAGGCTTTTGTATGTTATCAGATTTAAATAAGCATTTCAGTTTTATTCTGCCAGTCATTTAGTAAGACATTTGTGTAACAAGGATTTGAGGCTGGTCCACTTAATTTTTCCTTGCCTATGAATAAACATTGTTTTCATGAGACTTAATTTTTAAGAAGCCACGAACTACATGCAGATCCTCTTTAGCAATAATAATTAAAACTAAATGATTTTTAAATATCTGTTCCTTTACCCAAAAACATATGTCTAGATGTAGATGGGGGGGATTGCCTCATCTTGATTTTTTTTTTTTTAAACCAAAAAGTTTGATAGAAGTGCCTCCAAATCAATACATTAAAACTGCATTTGAGGTTTTCTATAATCAGAATTCACTTACTTAACTGTTCACTGTACTGCACTAATATTTTTTTAATCTACCTTGTTTTGAGTTGTCTATCTTGTCAAGTGTTCATATAATTTGGAGGGGAAGCAGTGTGTTCCAAGATGTGGTTGCTGATTGACTGATCTATTTAATGTCTGAGTAATCCTCTATTACCAAACATGCTAATTTCTGAGTTTATTTGAAATAATAGTTGGATATTCACTACAAGCATTTTCTGAAGTGAAAAATCTGAATAATTTACATATTCTCTGGGGGGAACTCCAGTCTGGTGTAAAGTTTTTTATGGCAATATTTAATGAGAAAATTATTTCACAACTAAAGTATTGTAGGAGGGGAATGTCTTATTCTGTCAGGTACACTATTTTTAAACAATAGGAAACCCAGCTTTTCTGTGAAATGCAATTTAACGTTTAGTTATATGTAAAATATTTACACCGTTGCATTAATACCTTAACCTTTGAGTTTGCCCTTATTTCTTTATGGTAGTAAATGCTTTGTTTTTAAAATCTTCAAAACAAAGTCTTCTTACTTCACCCTGCCACTCACACCAACTCCCCTTTTGTATTAAAGATGGTTTTGCTTAGGGGGAAATGACTGGGTCTAAATAGTGACAATTAACATTAATTTAAAGAGATTTTCTGTGAAAATAGTGTTATAATCAGCATTTTATGGTCTTTACAACTTTATTTAATTGGCTTTATATTCATTTTAAAAAATACATGGAGCTTGCATTTAATACTTCATAATATATCTAAAATGAGTTAAATTATCCCCTATATGGGGGAAATTTGCAGTAGGACTGAGAAATCCTTGGTTATGACTTGGAACTTGTGCTGATAACCTCCTGGGGCAAAGTTGGCCCTTGGTACATTGGGCTGGGGGTGTGATCTCCAGGCTGTTAGCACAGAAAGAGTAGCACAGCACTCCCAAGCACCCATAAATGTAAGCTATCCAAAACATCTGTCAGGAGTGGGGGATTAGAAGGAAGCCTGCTGTCCCTCCTGCCACCATTTCTTCCTGATAGGAACCCTCACCTGTAATTGGCTCAAAACACACATGTAGAGAATTCACATCGTAAAAGAGGATTCTTTGCAACATAATGTTTACTCTGTTAGCATTATCTTGTACAGGCAAAACCCTGGTGAACAGAAAGGTTCTCTTTTTCATGCCTCCAAACATGCAGAGGATCTTCTACTGGCTTCAGAAGAAGGGAGAATGATGCTTCTCCACCAGCTCCTATTTTTCACCAGTATCTGTGCAGATCCTCTCCATGAGCCCATCCTAACAGATGTTTTGGCCCAAAGGTGGGAAGAATATTAATTAGGAGACATCATCTTGGGTCACACAGCTGCTTTTTAAACAAAGGGCCACTTTTTGATCTTCATTATGTATGCATATATCTCAATTTAATGTGTATTGTATGCAAGAATTATTAAATATATGTTGTCCCTACTTCAATTAGTAAAGCTGTAGATTTGATTCAAAAATGGAATTAAATCTTTGCTCACTTCAATAGTGCATACAAATATAATTTGAAATATGACCATAGGGAAATGCCTATTCTTTCTCAATATCATAGTAAGGTTTAAAATCTGGGCCTTAGTTTGCAAGAGTGCTTGTTTTGCATCCAGTTTATAGATTGGAGAATTTTGAACGATTAGAGAATAATTTCTTCTAGAGCATTAGGTTCTGAAAGATAGTTCTGTATATCTTTAAAGCAGTAACTTTCCCTCGATTTGTAATTAAGGTCTTGGTGTCAACTATAACCTTGCAGTCATAGTGACTTGACTATCAGTATTTTATATCTATATCTAAAACTGATACCTTTGCTAACTTGCCATAAGAAATGTATACCAATGTTCAATACTTGATTTAACAAGTACAAGAACCTTCACAAAAAATATTTTCCTTGAAAAAATTCCTGTTTAGAAAATGGATTCATCCTTTGTATTTTTCATGTGTAGAATTCAGTTTGTCGATCCTACTGAGGTTTCTCTGATGAAAATGTGACAACTCAACATTATGAATATTTTTCATGTCTACATTATTAGACTACAAAATAACTTCGCTTTAACCTATATGGGTGACCCATTTTCAGTTCTGTAGGAAACTGTATCAAACTAGTCACTAAGGCCACGTCTACACTACGGGATAATATCGAATTAGCTAAAATCGGTTTTATAAAACTGATATTATAAATTCGATTTCATGCGGCCACACTAGGCACAGTAATTCGGCGTTGTGCGTCCATGGTCCGAGGCTAACGTCGATTTCTGAAGCTGAGGAGCTATTCCCCTGAACCACGCCAGACACTGTGTTAGAACTCATTGGGAGTCAGCCCAAAGAATGCAATATACTTTCAGGAGACTATGGCGTGGGACTTGTGGATAGCTGGATCCTCAGTACCCCTTCATCCATGCAGCGTCCATTTGAGTCTCTGGGCTCTCCGTTACGCTGTCACGCAAGCACTGTGTATCCTGAGAGATTGTTTTCAAACGCTTTGGCATTCGTGCTTCGTAACGAGCTCTGATACCACAGATTTGTCTCCCATACAGCGATCGATCTAGTATCTCCGTACGGTCGCATGCTGGAGCTCTTTTTGATTTGGGGACTGCATCGCCACCGGTGCTGATCAGAGCTCCACGTTGGGCAATACAGGAACATGTAATTCAAAAGTTCGCGGGCTCTCTGTTTACCTGCCCACTGCATCGAGTTCAATTTGCTGTCGAGCGGTCAGTTGTTGCATGGTTGCATTTGTGGGATACCGCCCGGAGGCCAATAACATCGATTTCCGTCCACACTAACCGTAATCCGATATGTTAATATCGAATTTAGCGCTACTCCTCTCGTCAGGGTGGAGTACAGAAATCGATTTAAAGAGCCCTTTATATCGATATAAAGGGCGTTGTAGTGTGGACGGGTACAGTATTAAATCGATTTAGTGCTCTTTAAATTGATTTAAACGCGTAGTGTAGACCAGGCCTAAGGCCTTGATTCAGCACACTCTCCCTGTTTAGCAAAACACTTCAGCACATGTTTGAGCGTTTTGCTGAATAGAGATGGAGTTAAGAAAGTTCTTATGCTTTGTTAAATTGGAGTGCACCCACCATGATAAACATACTGTGTTCTCAGTGTGCCTTTTTGGTTTTGTTTTGTCTTTTGTCCCTGCACTCTGCACAATACCCTTCAAATAGCTTCATAAAGACACAGATTTTGAGATGGCAAGGTGCCATCACAGAAAGACTTAAATTTAATGCTTTTTTTTTTTTTTCTTTTGAGGAAAACAGTGCATGAGGAGAATAAGCATATTTTGAATGAGCAAAAATCCATCAGTAGCCTAGAATCAACTGTTTGCTTCATTCTAACTTATTTCGAGTAGTTACACTTAGTAGGAGACTCCTTGCAAAATATCAAATTATGTCAATTAGCAGGTACAGTCAAATAGCTATAAAAATCAAGGATAACACATCATAAGATGTATTTTGTATATATTCATAATGATAACTTACCACAAAAATAAGGTAGTACGGATGTGCTTGAAAATGTAACTACATCGATTATGTAAAAATGAAGTTATAGTAATATGAGCCTTCACTATTGTTGTTTGATATCGAATCTTTGAGAAATTGAGAGAGACCACTAGTTTACTTTTTTGTATGTATGTTTTACTATTTTATTACATAATCAGCTGTTCCATAATTTGCTTAGAGGATGGTGTAGTTTCTTTTGTAGTTATAATGTTCATTATAGAATATCCTTACATGCTTTACAATTCTTTTAAATACTTTCATTTATGCATTCTGTATGTAGTTTAATAAATATCTCTAAAATATATTCCTTTTTAAGTACCATTTTATTTAAAGGTCATCTGTAAATGTAGTAATTCTTCTAAAAATCGAATCAATGACCCAAATAGAGTGGAATATATTTGATATGTTGTTATGGTAAAATTTATGTCTGTCTTCTGCAACAGTGCTGGAGCTTTCAGAATTGAGATTGAATTGTCACTTAGAATAATATCCACAACATCGAACCTTCATGAACCTGCAAAAGAAGAAAACAAAAATTTTGACTTGTTAATGTGCAAACTGTCCCGGTTACATTTTTTTTCTTTGGCGTTTAGCCCCTGCTAAAGTGGTTAGGTTTTCTGTTTCCAGGTGTTATCACTCATATCATATAATGTCCATACTGGTCTGATTTATTTTCCATCAGTGTCAACTGACAGGTTAGGCCCCAATCTTGCAAACACATGCAATCTTAACTTTAAGCATGTGAGTATTCCCACTGAACCCTGTTAGACTATTTATATGCTTAAAGTTAAGCATGTGGGTAAGTGTTTGCAGTATCAGATCCATTTTGTTTCTTTTACAGATATTCTAGGCTTCTTGCCTGCCTGGAAAGAACAAGTATTTTCATACCACCTGGTTCAGACTGACTCCTCCCCTTCCTTTTGCAACCAATTTGATTCCGACCTCTGAATCAAGCAGTCAGACATAGAAAGTTCGATCAAAAGTTCTTACGCTTTTTTTTTTTAACGGTTTTATTTGTTGTATATTATCTTAGGAAATATTTAAGATCGAAGAACACAGAACAAAACAAGGAAAACAAGTGTGCAATTATACTCTGCAGATGAAGGGTACAGGGATTGTTCTGTCTGTGAACAGGTGGCTTCATGTGGCACACAGAAGGAGAGATTCTCTTGGCAGTGTCTTCCCAGCCTCTGACAAAAAATATGACACCTCTGACTCAGAATTAGAAGGGGAAATCTGCCAGTTAGCATACGCTCCTTAATTTATGGATGTTCCTTAACGTGTGGGTTACTTTTTCACCAGTAAGGATCTGGTATATCCATGCCAGTAATTCTTGGAAGATAGTGAAGAACAGTCATCTCATTCTGAAAGAATTTGAGGTGCCTTACAATTTATTATTCATATTACAAGAAAGGCCCATATAATATAAAATTCTTACCACTTCATTTAAATCTAGGAAGAGAGGATAATTTGAATTGTCTTAAATACTGAATCTAAAGTTTAAAACAGGGAGCAGCTTTCTAAACAGTTGGATGCAGAATAGGCTCAAAAGAATCTATTTCCATTTGAAAGCACTAGAAATCTGTTTTGAAAGCTTTGGAGCTGTACAGTGCTTTTAAGAGTTACACTGTTGTAAGATAAGTTCTATGATTTTATCTAACATCTGAATCTTAGTCCCAGGGCCTTTAAGTTAAGTTCATCATTTCAGTCCTATACTAACTGACAGTCGACTTCTTGTTAGGTAACTTAAAAAGGCAGAATACATTTATTTCTGGAATTTTGTTTTTGAACATTGTTTACTAAATAATGACTTTTTGAATGGTTAAAGTAAATTGCAAATATTTGGTTTAGCGCTACAATTCCCTTGAGGTAGATAAGTGCTAGCCTCATCTTTCATTTGTGAAAAAGTGACCCCTTCCTCCCCTTACCCTTCTGGAGTAAGAAAGATAATCCAGAATTTAATGATAACTCCAAAAATGACTCTGCATCCTCAAGGGAAAATGCCTCCGAAGGAGAAGACTGCCATTTACTTAAATGAATGAGTCTCATGTACGGTTAAATACTTTTATTTAAAAAACAAAACAAAACAGCTGTTAATTGTCAAGAAGAAGATTCATGACCATTCTGATGTTCAGGATTGTGGATATTTACTAGACCAGGGGTCGGCAACCTTTCAGCAGTGGTGTGCCGAGTCTTCATGTATACACTCTAATTTAAGACTTCGCGTGCCGGTAATACACTTTAATGTTTTTTAGAAGGTCCCTCTATAAGTCTATAATATATAACCAAACTACTGTTATATGTAAAGTAAACAAGGTTTTCAAAATATTTCAGAAGCTTTATTTAAAATTAAATTGAAATGCAGGTCTTATTAGTTAGTGTGATCCTTGCCCTTGCTTTTCCTTGTTGAGTTTTCCAATGACTGGTGACACGTATTTGGATACTTTAAGCTGCACATAGGCTTCTGAGTGATCAGTTGCTAACCAGCTGGAACCCCAGATTGGCAACTGAGGTGAGTGGAGCTGGTGGCTTGTAGGACTGAGCAGGGCAGGAAGCCTGGACCCTGTCTGGCAGGGGGCCTGCACTGGAACTCCAACCAGAAGCAAGTTGAATGGGGCTGCGGCAGGGACCCTGGCTGGCAAGGGCCAGCAGCCAGAACCCCAGAGCGGCGGCGGGCTGATCGGGTCAGTCCGCTCAGCTCTGGGGTTTTGGGAGTGGGCTAAGCGTCTCCGTCCACTCCTGCTCTGGGGTTTCAGCTGCTGGCTCCTTTCCAGCAGTGGGGTTCTTTCCCCCAGGCCAGCAGTGGGAACCCCAGAGCAGCGGTGGGCTGAGTGGCTCAGCCCGCCACACTCTGGGGGTTTTGGCCACTGGCTCCTGCCAGCCGGGGTCTCAGCCTGCTGCCAGCCTGGGGTTTTTTCACCCAGGCTGGCAGCAGGCGCTGAATGGGACCATTGGCGGGACCCCAGCTGGGAAGGGGCCAGCAGAGGGTACCCCAGAGTGGTGGCGGGGTGAGCGGCTCAGCCCGCCCCATGTACCGTCAAAAATCTGATCACGTGCCACCTTTGGCACACATGCCATAGGTTGCCAACCTCTGTACGAGACAATGTTTGGTAGAGCTGGGAGTAGAACTTGGATCCTCCTGACATCTAGTCCTGTGCTGTAGCTATTAGATCATACTTCCTCTGCTTAATTTTTTTGATATTCAGATTAATTGTTGGAGATTTCACTTATAGTACTGAATATTGAGCCTAATGCAGAGCAGCAGGATACATTTAGCATTCTTGTGCTCTTTGCAGAGTAAAAGGAGTGATGAAGTTCCTATAATCTGGTAAATCTACTAAGAAAATTGTGGACTTTTTGCCTAGATGACTCTAGCTTCAAAAGTGATCACTAATTACAATAGCAATCAATACTGTCTGCCTCAGAATACAGGAGTAATGGGTAACTGTTCTGAGAACCAAGCTTATGGCTGTTTCGTGAACAAAATGCTCATATATATACATTTTAGAAAGTAATCTTTCCCACACACATTCAACTGCAAAATAAAAGGGTCTGGAATCAGAAGTAGTTCAGATACAGACATAACTCTATCTCCACAGACAACATTGAATGGATTACAGAAATCCAAAATGGATTAAGAGTCTTCTCCCATGGAATATCTAAAACTTCTGTCCAAGTGTCAAATTAAGGGTACTATAATAATGCAGTTATATTATGTCAAAGTGACCAGCAAATATTAGGGGTTCCTCTGCTTTTGACTACCAGGCTTCCTTGTCTGTGCATTGGATCAGTGATCCTTTAGATACAAGTAATGGGTGACCTTTCCCTTCAAGCCTTTTGGCCTCCTGAACACTTATGAAAATTGTGACAGTAGTGACATCAGGTCATAGAAGAAAAGATAGCACATTATCTCTGTTCTGGATGGCTGGCGCATAAAGACTACCTTTTTTCAGGACACACAAAGAGAAATACATAGGGTAAAAACATTGTTCCAGGGACTGGGAGTTAACAAGAGGCCAACCAGTCCTTTTGTGCTTTCTGGTTCTCGCTTCATGGCATTTTCTCTACTTGAATCCTTGGAAGACACACCCAGCTGTGAGGACCAAGTTTGCTGGGGTTCATTGTTCTGTGCTAAGGTCCAATTTTTGGCTTTTCACCCAATTGTATATCAGACCTATGCAGCAGTATACTACAGAATGACAACTTGAAGAGGCTTATGCTTCCATACAGTATAAGCTTGTATCTAATATAGTGATTGAAAAAGTAGCATACCCTGAAAGATTACTTGCTGCAAGATTTTGACTTGATATAGACAACATACCAATCTGACTAGATGGAGTGCTTGCAAATCAGTGGAAATGCCCAAGAACAAAGCAAATTAGAAGGGCAGTCTGTTTAATCTTGCTTATCTTACTTCCCAGCTTCCAGACACTGCTGTGGTGTATGCATTTAGTACCACGGGGCCTACAAAGCAGGGTGTTACACAAGTTATGAGTTTTTCTTTGGGACAAAAAGCCTTTACTCAGGGTTTTGCATATCACGGATAGGGAGTGCAAAGGCATATTGACAGAACACAGAGTCATTGCACATTGGTAGAAGGAACCTCCGCAAATAATACTTTGAATAATAAACTACTTCCAAGGACTATGCCCAAGCTTGCAATCTTTGTCTGGACAAAAAAGCCAATACTCTGGATGTTTCCTTGATATCATTGGATCTGGTGTATGCTACCTGACATTTGGTGGGTGGGAGAGGCAGACAAACCTCCAGAATCTGCAGTTTGACTTAAGCAGCTATGGTTTTCAGATGTGAAGTAAATTAGAGGCTTACACCCAACCCTGCTCACTTTAGTGTCTGGTCCACATATAAGAATATACTAAAAGGCTTGTGGATGTCCAGCAAAGTACTAGCTATGTTACTAGCTTCTAAAGAGAAACCACAGGATTTGGAACATATCAATTACTGTAGGTGAAAGTATCAAACAAGTCTTCTCTACTATGCATTCTTGAATTTTTGTACAATGAATTTGACCCAGAGCAGGATGTTGTTCCCATCTCATACCAGACTTAAATTGTAGCCCTTAGGATGTTTTACACTAATATGGATCGGACCCTTCAGGTTCATCTCCTCTGGAAAAAAAATCTAAAAGTTCAATCTGTGGTTCTTCCTTGGAACAGAATAAAGTGCATCTGCCTAGATTCCTCTTACTCCTTTCTGTGAACTGAAAAAGAGGTAGAGTGTGTGTTGAATTTTGGCCCTAGCAAGCTTGATTGATTTTATTTATTTAACTACAAGTATTAAGAAAAGTCACAATGTGAACATTGTAGAACAGTTAGGAAGGGATGTTAAAGTAATTTACTGTATTTAATCTTTATGTGTCTGGTTTTAAATTGACAAAGTGAATGAGGTAATATCTTTTATTAGACCACTTCTGTTGGTGAGAGAGAGACAACCTTTCAAGCTCACACAGAGAAGAGTTCTTCCCTTGACCTAGCTGTTGCTTCTGGGAGAGTTGGACTTACTACAGTGGCACAGCTGCAGTGCTGTAGCATTTCTAGAGTGGACATACCCCAACAGTTTAACTTCCACTGGCTTGCCCCTCTAAATTGGAAAACAAACCACCTCTTTAAATGAGTGGCTTCAAGGGCATCTCTGGCAACATGATTTTATTAGTCCTACTTCCAAAGGATGGGGTTGGCGGAGTTATGGGCCTTTGTGTGGATATCCCTGACTTCCAGCAGATCTCGGAGACTTGAAGATTCTGGGGCCTAAGCCTCTGGGTGGTTCTTGCAGAGTGTGATGCACGCTTCTACGTCAACTCTCCCCACCCAAAAAAAAATTCCAAGGAAACATCATAAGTAGAAAAATGGAAGCTTCCTGTCCCTTCACAGTTGATGATGTCACCTTATGTTGAAAAGATTTTTAACTTACCAGTTCTCAGCCTAAAAATTGTTTTTAGAAAACGTCATATAGAAAGGTTCTGCCAAGACTTTGTTATGAAGAGTGTAGTGTGACTTCAGAGTTGAGTAAATACCTAACATAGTAAAAACCTTCAAAAGTCTAACAACAAGGCAATTAAATTGAATTTGGCCAGTACATGATCATTAATAAGAAATGTGTTTTCAAAGGAATCAAATGTTTGCAGTATTTAGCTATTTTGCATGTTTCTTTTAAACTCATGCCCATTGGCTACCAATTTATTTATTTGGTTTAGTGGAGAACCCCTTTGCCCAGGTAGGATTAAGTAAATTTATTTTATGAGTGGTCTGTTCCCTGATCTGCATCAACACTGTAACTCCTAGGGTGAAGGCTTTCTATTTCCCCTCCCTTCCCTTCCTCAATGTATGATTAGCCCAGTGTCTTCCGGTAGAAATTTACTGCCATGGCACAGTATTGCAGTTAGGTGCATTTTGGTTTTATTTTCAGAGAGAGACTATATATGTAGTCCGATCTCCTGTATAATCCAGCATTAGTTGCTGTAACAGGATAACTGAGTAGATGCACCATTGGTCTTTGTCAGGGTGACAAGTTTTAAGACACCATTCTTAAACACCAGAAAATAATGGAAACCGATTCTAAGGCCTGTCACTATCTACCATTAGGAGTGCTTTGCTGGTTTATACCAGGTGAACTGGCAAAACCTTCCTAGTAAAGATACAGTTATATCTTGTGCCAGTTTCCTGATCAGTATAAGCACTTTTATATAAATGTGTGCCTATACTAGAGCTTTCACCAACAGAGCCACGTTGGCTAAAAAAAAAAAAAAAGAAAAATCACACTCCTAACTAACATAGCTATGCCAGCAAAGCTTTCTACTGTAGACCTGCCCTGATGCTTCTAGGAGGCAAGTGGGTAACGGAAAATGACATGCACACAAATATTTTCTGTTCAAAAAAAAAAAAATGGAAAAATTTTTCTTCACTACGTCTCCTTTGCCAGTGATTCTGTTCCATGTGAGACATTGTGTTCTTGCTTTTTCCTCCCAGCGCTCAATTTGAAGTCATGGACCATTCCATCTCAAACTACTAAAGGCCAGGTCTACATCAGAAACTTTCAATAGTATAGTAACATCAATTAGGGGTGTGTGATATTTGACACTTCTATAACAGCAAAAGCCCTAGTATAGACATAACAAGTGCTATTGCCAGTATAGCTTATTTTATTTGGGAAAGTGGTATTAATATACCAGTGAAAATACTTTTGCCAGTCTAAGCAGTGTCTAGAGACTCTAGAATAGGAGAGTTTTTTCTACACCTTGTCTGGTGTAGAGTAGGCCTGAGTGAGAGCCAGCACTCCTATTAACTTGTGGGTTTTTCCTAAAGGGATTGGGGTACTTAAACTACCACCTCTCCCTGTGCCCAAGAGTATCTCTTGTAAATGCTAATCTGCTATCCCTTTTGAGATATGACCTACAGTTTCTTGTTCACCTCTTGAAACTGACAGTTGTACTTAACCTAGATTTTTACTTCTGGTATTGTTAAAGGTGACCTTGAAATTATAGCAATATCAAAAAGATTTCCATTCAGGGGAGAGAAGAAACATAGTTTTGGGAATTTTTAAAATTTTCTTTTAATGTCAAGATGAACTGAAGTTTGCACATTAGAGACATCAAACTTAACTTCTAATCAGAGGAGAACTATTCACAGCATTTAATTAGTTTGATAAGGATCTGAAATTTGGACTAGAAAGTTACTATGTGCTAACTTGACAGGAACAAGGTCTAAAGCTGACTTTAATTGTATGTGGAATATTGGTCCACTACTAAAAGTAGATGTTAATGAAGGATTTGTAATGTATTAAAATAGCTGATGTCAATACTGTAAAATTAATGTTAAAGTTAAACAAGAAAATGTGAGGTTTGACTTACAACTTATGCTTTCATTCCTTTGATGTTTTGTAGACACCTTGGGCTAACGTAGCAGCACATAATGGTTTGTGGGTATTGAAAAGGTGCAGGCCATATTGTGCTGCCTCAAAAATACAAGGATTTCATCCTCCTGAAGAGAAATGTCACATCAATTAACTTGATCCTGATGTCAGCGGTACATTAGCAGCACGTAAATATTGGCGTTAACTCTGTAAATATCTCCAGTATTAAC
This sequence comes from Chelonoidis abingdonii, assembly GCF_003597395.2. NCBI lineage: Eukaryota > Metazoa > Chordata > Testudines > Testudinidae > Chelonoidis > Chelonoidis abingdonii. The sequence goes on along the minus strand of NC_133769.1, from coordinate 315,576,672 downwards.
TGTGCTGCTGAAGTAAAGTTGGCCATTCTCTGCAAATGATCCTAAGGAAGTATGTTGATGTCATCCGACTTACCTCCTGAGTGTATTAATTCAGGTTGTTTAAAAAAAATAAAAAGTTAAAAAATCTTATTGTTCTGTTCTATATTTTGATCAGTCCAGTACAGGTTTTTAGAACCACATAGAATCTGGCAGTAAATCTAGAACATTTCCTTGAACATTAATTTATTATAGGAACTGTCTCAGACTACAGCCTTCTTCATAAACATTTATGAACATTTTGTCCACATGATTATTATACAAACTTACATTAGTTTAAATTTCTTCATGATTTTAATAAAGCTAATGAGATTAGAATTGTTTTGTTTTACTTTCACAGCACTTCTATACCATTACAAATTTAAAATATATTTTGTCAATTGTTCTGCAAGTTCATCAGCTACAGCTAGAATGATCTCAGAAATGCTTTTGAACATAAGTGGCAGTGAAATGTTAATTATTCTGATATTATTTCTCACATTTATAGTAGCTGTAAATATGAAAATAGTTTTAAAAGTATATTCTCTACTGTTGATTGCAAGATAACTAAGGTTCTCATCATCTACTAAAATCTTTCTTCTTCAGAGGAGTATTGCATTGAGACAACTGAATCTGGCACAGTAAGGATGGAAATTACATGGGTTTCTTTCCTTTTCTTACATACAGCTTCTAACTGTGTGGTGAGTCAAATGTAGACTTCATTGGTTATGTAAATGTGTCACTAATTTTAGATACAGTCAAGATCTGAAAGTGTTTCCTTTATGATCTTTTCTTCACTATCATGACTCAGTATCACTTGCTAGATCTAATTGTATTAGCCCTATTACATTATACCATTATAAATCATTCTTGTCCTCAAACCATACTGGCTTACGTTTTAACTTATCTCCACTGGAGACTTGCCCCAATTCAGGCCTCAGTGGCCAGCCACCAGTGTGGCTGAACAGATGCAAACCTGTAATATAGCTTAACAGCTTTGCCCACCTACAACTTTTTTTCACCGCGTACAATTTCAAAGTGTAGGGTCTGCTGTACTGGTACAAATCACAACTTTGCTTGTCTATAGTATGGGCTTGCACTGGTGGACCTTACTACAGTGCTGTTCACCTGTGGCTGAAATTTTCAGTTTAAGTAACACTGGACAGTCTTGGGGAATTATCTTTCACTATCAGGAAATGCTCAGTGTGGGTTGCCTATTAAACACTTCAGTGTAAGTAGTTAGTATATCAAGTTTACAGGAATAAAAGAAACGGTTAGTTAATTGGTGTAACCCCATTTGAAACTAACTCAAAAAAATTCACTCTAACCAAACCTTTGAGTGTCGAGGTGTCTGTCTTGTGTCCCATCTGAGGACATTTTGCCAAAGTGAGGCTCACTATCTGGTGTATGTTAGGTACCTGATTTAGAACTAGACAGTTTTCCTACTGGGGTTTCTTCTATCAGCAGTGTGCTGTGACATTTACCATAGGAGACTTTACACATGCATTCCAACAGTCAGAATCAACTTTTAACTTCTATATGAATCCCTGCCTAAGAAGGTCATTCTCTAGTAGGAGGCTTGTTTTCTTGAAACTCTCCTTTCTGCAAAAGTCACTGATATCGCGAATATACTGCAGCCCAGGCTGTCAAGATGGTTGATCTTGTAGGCCCAGTGTCTTAATATTTCTGGCCTCTGTTGGAGGACCATTATGAGAGCTGATGTGAACCCACAAAGCTGGTTACAGGTATTGCATGTGGCAGCTTCTCTAAGTGCATTTGTATAGCTTTGACATCGAAACTGGAGAATTTAAAGAGATTGTACTAGTGAGCAGAGTCTGGATGGGAATCTAAGGATACCAATATCCAGTTGGATGGAAACAAACTGTGCACATACCATTCTCTTTCTGCTGAACCAAGAAACTATGAAAAACACCTGCCAGTTTGCAGTGTTTTTTACCCTAGTCTTCATCCTCTGCATAATCATAGGCTCTGTAATAGAAATGTCACTGACACTTCCCTTTATAATCAGTTGCTTATAACTTTGGCAAACTTTAACCATTTGGGTTGCAATTTTCCACTCAGGGTCTCTGCCACATGTGGATTTTATTTTTCCCTCCCAGCTGTTTCAGAGAACACTAGGGAAAAATACATTGTTTGGCCTATGTTTAAAAAAAAAATGCTGGCAATCTTTTCCTTGAAAAAATCTCTAGTGCCCTGTGCTTTGGAGCAAGGATTCCAAATTTGAGTGTGTGATGGTCTTTGTGTCGGATGTGTCTTTGTGAAAAATCCACACACATTTGGCCAAGTTATAAGTCTGTGAAAAACTGTACTTTGCACATGCTTAAGTAAACTTCTTAAATTTTAGCTGCTAACTTCCCCAAAGATTTTGTGTCCACTGGGCATGCTCTGGCCCATAGGTGAGCAGGGCTTTCTGTGAAAGTTTAGCTCTCGGGCAGCTGAAATGAGTGTAGGGAGCCTGTCACTCCTGTGCTTTCAGAGACAACCCCCTTGCTGGGCCGAGGCAAGTTGGAGGAACAAGCTGCCTGATTCAGATGCAGAAGGGACAAGAGCCCAACCCTACAGGAAGAGTAGATGGGAACATGGGGGTGTGGGTAACAGACTGAGACAAGGGAGAGAAATAGTGGAGGGACTGAGACATAGCAGCTGGGATTGGGTGGGCAAGGAGCTTGGGGGAGGAATGGGGAGGGCAGAGGAGGGGAGGAGGGATTTTGAAAAGGTGAGACTAGGATGGGGCGGGCAAACTATGGTCCATGGGCTGGATACGGAGCCTGCTGGAGCATGGAGCCCACTGCCTTCCCCTCCCACAGGGGCTGCAGGGACGTGGTGCTGGCTGCTTCCAGGAGCAGTGCGGGGCCAGGGCAGGCAGGGAGCTTGCCCTGGCCCTGGTGTGTGCCGCTGCCACCCTGGAGCCACTCCAGGTAAGCAGCACTGGCCCAGAGCCTGTACCCTGAACCCCTCCTGCACCCCAACCCCCACCACACACCAACCTGCTCCTGCAGCTCTGCCCTGAACCCCGTTGTACACCCCGCACCTCTCCTGCACCCCAACTCCTTGTCCTGAGCCCATTCCTGCATACTGCACCCCTCCCACACTCCAACCATCTGCCCCAGCCCTACATTCATGGTCCTGCATGCAATGCCCCCACCCAGATGTGGCCCTTGGGCCAAAAAGTTTGCCCACTCCAGACCAGGATTTGCTGATTAAAGAACAATGAGTCTGTGGAGTTTGAACTGGGACAGCATGTAGTAAAGAAGATCCAGGACAGGGACAGATTGGAGGAGATGGGCAGAAGGAGGCAGACTGTGGGGATGGCAGAAGAGTCTGTGCCTACTAGAGAACACTCCCCTCCAGAGCCTGAAATGGAACCCAAGACTCTTGGAATCTCATCAGTTCTCTGCTGTAAGCAAATATCTGTGTAACCCACTTGCAAAGTAGCCCATCCACTCCTTGTGCAGGTCCACATAGATGATGACAAATTACTATTGCTGTCAGTTACTCCATTAGCTCAAGTGGCGGAGGATCTTTGCATTGAAGCTAAAGTTTCCAACTCTGCTGATGCCCTGCCTGGGGGTCCATATGATATCACCTGATGGAATTTCTATTTTTTTAAAAAACCTAGTGTTCCATGTGTAATTTCCTATGTTAAAAGAACATAATTAAAGTTAGTCAAGCACTCAAAAATTGGGTAATGCCAGAGTTAATTGTGCCTGTGCCCACTTATTGCAGAAGTTGAGAGGTGTGTAATATTTGTAGTACTAGAACCGATAGAGCTAGGTTTGGCCATAACTAAAGCTCTTTGCCTTCCCACACCCCAATTATAGGGGAAGGAACCACTAAGTCCAGGTTACAGTTGATTGCTGGGGACAACAAAGGAGAAAAGAGAAACAGGAGTGAAGTTAAAGATTGAAAATCTATGGAAACAGAGCAGAGAATCCCAGAAAGCACCCACCACTTTTCAAAGGCATCCAAGGAAACAGTGGACACTGCCCAGAGAAACTCCACCTGGAGATGTGAGCAGACAAGGGACAATAAAAAGGCCCCACAATTGCAGAGCACCCCCCACCCCATCCAGCTTCCTCCTCTTGGAGTGATAGATGGCCATCTTGGCCAGTGTCCAGAGGATGTTGACAAGGAGGTCCCATGACTTTGTGGGGCCATAGATGAAGTGTACATAAAGCAGGAGACGTGGGGGAAAGGAGCAGCCAGAACCTCAGGAGGGTATCAGAAGAATTTGTGAACCATGCCAGTACATGCCTGTGCTTATAGCTCCATGTAGGAACTGCCAATTAACATTTCTGGTAGGCCATGGAATTACAGTGGAGTACAGACAGGCCCACCAGGATTCCTCACCCTCCACTGGTGGCAATAGCTTCCTCCACTTGGTGTTGGATGGGACACAAGGGTGAGGAAGTGAATGGTATGAAGAATGAATGCTTACAGATATTCTCTGGGCACAGCTTGGAGGCAGACCTAGGTGGCATGTTGGAGGCAGCTGGGGGGGGCTCGTAGAGCAGGGGCCCGATAATGAGTTCTGGAGGGCCAGAGATGAGGGGGTGGACACAAAGCACACTCATGCAGGACCCATTCAAGGAAAGTCAGAATCAGGAGCCAAAGCTGCCCTCACTTCCCAGAGCACACAACATTGGAGACACAGGGTGGGCAGCCTCATGCACTGGCCGAGCACCACAGGGTCCACCCAGTGTCTCAGATCAATTCTGGTGGCACCAGCCAGAACTATCCTTTGGAACACCAAGGGTGACACCACCACCTGAACACAGAGATGGGAGCTGTGTGTAGCAGGAGTTCTGCAGCACACCGTGGAACTTTTATTGCATGGGGGTGTTATTGTGTGGCAGGCTAGTGTGCTGTATATTTACATCCCAGCTTACTGTGCACTGCCAGTGTAGACATGCCCTCACTCCCTGTGTGATTCATCTCCTGGGTGTGGTACACAGCATGGCAGTTACCTGACTTAGAGGTATAGGAAGGACCCTGCATTAACTTGATTAGCTGTTTGCTAATTTGAGGAGTCCCTAGTGAAAATGCTGATCAAAACCCCCACGCAACAATTGAATGGGTCTTTTGGTTCTGTCCCACACTCCAGCATATATCCTATGTTGCTAGTTACTCGTTATTTATTATGTAGTTATCAAATAAAACTTTGTAATATGTGTTTTGCATGAATTAGTTAAATATATTGTAAAACAATATACCAAAGAGAAGCTGAAACATGAACATTGCCTTTATGTTGTAAAAAGTTTAACACTGTGTGGCAGGTGTTCTTCATACTGTAATGCAGTTCTATTTGTAGAACATGACAAATGGAATGGGCAAGATAAACTGAAATGTTACTATTTATTTCTTATGTATAAGATTATTGTAACAATGTTTTTAAAAGTGCAAGATGAATTCCATACATGTGTTCAGGGCGTAGCAGACTGTTGGGAACCAAGTGTTTCCTCTTTTTATACTCCCTTATAATTTATAATGGCTGCACTATATATTTTGAGTTTTTACAATACTTTCCTCATTGCCAGATAGTTTGGGGTTCAAAAATAAAATCACAAAACCTCTGTTAAATGTGTTATTGTTTTGGTTCTTTAAATAAAAAAAATTGTTAGTATTCTGTATTTCAGATTTTTACTAGGCAAGAATATTTTCATACCTGAATTTATAGTAGATGACCCTGAAAATGTTTAAACTTCTCCCTTGATTTGCTCTACATGCTGAGTATCCTCCAAAATAAGGAAATGATGAAGTCTCTCCATCTGATTCATAGATTCTCGGACTGGAAGGGACCTCAAGAGGTCATCAAGTCCAATCCTCTGCCCTCTAGAGTCTAGACCATCCCGGATAGACATTTATCTAACCTACTCTTAAATATCTCCAGAGATGGAGATTCCACAACCTCCCTAGGCAATTTATTCCAGTGTTTAACTACCCTGACAGTTAGCAACTTTTTCCTAATGTCCAACCTAAATCTCCCTTGCTGCAGTTTAAGCCCATTGCTTCTTGTTCTATCATTAGAGGCTAAGGTGAACAAGTTTTCTCCCTCCTCCTGATGACACCCTTTTAGATACCTGAAAACTGCTATCATGTCCCCTCTCAGTCTTCTCTTTTCCAAACTAAATAAACCCAATTCTTTCAGCCTTCCTTCATAGGTCATGTTCTCGAGACCTTTAATCATTCTTGTTGCTCTTCTCTGGACCCTCTCCAATTTCTCCACATCTTTCTTGAAATGCGGTGCCCAGAACTGGACACAATACTCCAGTTGAGGCCTAACCAGTGCAGAGTAGAGCGGAAGAATGACTTCTCGTGTCTTGCTCACAACACACCTGTTAATGCATCCCAGAATCACGTTTGCTTTTTTTGCAACAGCATCACACTGTTGACTCATATTTAGCTTGTGGTCCACTATAACCCCTAGATCCCTTTCTGCCGTACTCCTTCCTAGACAGTCTCTTCCCACTTTGTATGTGTGAAACTGATTTTTCCTTCCTAAGTGGAGCACTTTGCATTTGTCTTTGTTAAACTTCATCCTGTTTACCTCAGACCATTTCTCCAATTTGTCCAGATCATTTTGAATTATGACCCTATCCTCCAAAGCAGTTGCAATCCCTCCCAGTTTGGTATCATCTGCAAACTTAATAAGCGTACTTTCTATGCCAATATCTGAGTTGTTGATGAAGATATTGGTAAAAATCAATGAGAAATGTTATAATATTGACTCCATCTCTTAATGTACACTTTGGAGAATTATTCTGTAAACTCTGAAAAGAGTGAAATTGGTAGTACAATAGAACCTCAGAGTTACAAACATTTCGAGAATAGAGGTTTGTAACTCTGAAATGTTTGTAACAAAATATCATTGTTCTTTCAAAAGTTTACAACTGAACATTGACAATACAGCTTTGAAACTTTACTATGCAGAAGGAAAATTTTGCTTCTAACTACCTTAATTTAAATGAAACAAGCACAGAAATAGTTTTCTTACCTTGTCAAGTTGTTTTTTTAAACTTTCCCTTTATATTTTTAGCAGTTTACATTTAACACTGTAATTTTTTTTTCAGAGCTTTTTTTGTCTTTGCTGCCTGATTGTGTACTTCTGGTTCCAAATGAGGTGTGTGGCTGACCAGTCAGTTTGTAACCCTGTTGTTCATAACTATGAGGGTCTACTGTATTGGCAGCCCTGTTGACAGCTTAAATGGAATGTGTATATAGTTTCATTAAATGTGACATTTCTTCCTCACTTAAATCCTTCTGGAAGATAAGGAACAAGTTTATATCCTTAATCTTTTATTCTTCTCAAGGGTTTCTAGCCATTGGTGACATACATATAAAGAACACTTCAGAGCCTCTTAAAAGTTCTTGGTTTTGAGGGGAGGGGCTGAGCTTGTTTTGGTAGTGGCATTTCAGTAGGGATAGGAATCTTTAATTTCTTTTTTCCATATTTCCAACTTTCTATTGTAATAAACAGGACATTTCTGGACTTCTAAAAAAAAGTTTCAGAAACTTTCAGTAATATAAAAAACAAGATAAATTTTCATACAATACAAAGTGAAGATTGTGATTACATCTTTCAAGTACTGTACAATTGTCTCCAGAAGAATAACACCATCAAAGGTACATGAAATCAAACATCTGATTAGGTTAGTTGTACTGGGGTAAACTTCAAGCATTATTGGGCCAGCTTAAACTGAACAATATCAGCCTGACAAACACTCAGATAGAATCCTTTTATTTAGACATACAAAATGGGTGAGGTAATATATATTATTGGACCAAGTTCTGTTGGTGAAAGACAACATTTTGCGCTTACACAAAGCTCTGCTCCAGGTTTGGGAAAGGGTCCCTCAGAGTGTCACAGCTAAATTCAAGGTAGGACAGATTGTTGAGCATAAGGAATTAACACATTACAAGAGACCATTCAAGGGGAAGTAGGCAGTAACACCTGAGCCAGTCGCATTGGCTGCTGCTGGGAAAGTTTGGGTGTGAAAGACGGCTCAGGGTTGGGGTGCAGTGCAGTGCTTACCTGAGGGGGGCACTCCCCAGAAACGGCTGGCATGTTCCTGCAGCTCATAGGCAGAAGGTCCAGGGATATCTGCGTGCTGCCGCTGCCTGGAGGCACCACCCCTGCGGTTCCTAGCCAATGGGAGATGTGCAGCTGGAGTTCATGGCAGGGGCAGCACGTGGAGCCTCCCAGGCCTTCCCTCCCCCTAGGAGCTGCAGGAACATGCCGGCCACTTCTAGGGAGCTGCATGGAGCCCAGTAGGGAGCCTGCCAGCCCTGCCAACCCTCCCCCCCACCAGCAGCACTAGTGGAGGTCCCAGACTGCACGCCACAGCCCAGACCCGCCCCTCCCCAGCACCAGTGGGGGTCCCAGGCCATGTACCATCACCCACTTCCCTGCCCAGCACCAGCAGGAGTGCCGGGTTATGCCCCCCGCCCAGCACCTGCAGTGCCCCCCGACCATCCCCCCAAAGCATTCACAGCCTGCTGGCCCACATTTTAGTTAGGGGTATATAATACAAGTCATGGGTATGTCACAGGCCATGAATTTTTGTTTACTGCCCATGACCTGTCCATGACTTTTACTAAAAATACCCATGACTAAAATATAGCCTTAGTCATGATCTCTCTCAGAGGCCCAAAGGTGCTGGTGCCCATGGACAATGTGTCACATAGGCTGAGGAAGGCTGTGCCTCCCCAAACAGCCTGGCATGGCCCTGCCCACACTCCTTCTCGAAGCCCCCTCCTGCTTGCCCTTTGTCCCAGGCCAGGTAGACTACTACGCTTCAGGGAAGCAGGCTGTGGCTAGGGCGAGGGTGGCTGGGACTGCCCAGCTCTGGGGGCCCCCGAGTGCTGGGGCTGTGCCACAGAGGACTGAGGGTGGGTTGGCACTGGGGCTGCCCACCCATCATTGCGGGGGTTTGGGAGCAGGGCTGGCTCCAGGCACCAGCAAAGGAAGCAGGTGCTTGGGGTGACCAATGGAAAAGGGTGGCATGTCCGGGTCTTCGGCCGCAGGTCCTTCAGTCCCTCTCTTCCTCTTTGAGCTGCCGCTGAAGTGCCTCCAAAGAGGAAGAGAGGGAGCGAAGGACCTGCTGCTGAATTGCTGCAGAAGAATGAAGCGGCGCGATTGAGCTGCTGCCAAAGTGCCACCGATCAGGAGTGCCTGGGGCAGCAAAAAAGCTGGAGCAGCCCTAGTTGGGAGCACTGGGGGGCTTCCAGGCACTGGGGGGAGCGCCTGACCGTCCTGCACTCAGGGGTCAGAAGGGCTGTTCACCGCCCACCCGCTATGCATTCAAAGGCTTGGGGGGGCCACATGCCACCCCTCCACCCTGCACTCAGGGGCTGGGGAGGGCGCACACCCACCCTGTGCTTGGGGGGTGGTGCACCGCCCGCATGCCCTACATTTGGGAGCCAGGAGGCCACACGCTACCCACCCACGTGTGCTCAGGTGGCTGCCCACCTGTCCACCCAGCACTTGGGGGCCACACACTGCCTACCTGCCCTGTGTTTCAGGACCAGGGGGGCTATGAGCTGTCTGCCCACTCTGTGCTCAAGGGGCAATGTGCTGCATACATGCACACCCTGCCCTCGAGGGCCAGGGCGCTGCATGCCAGCTGCCTGCTCAGAGGCCGGAGGGCCCATGTGCCACTGGCCCATCTGCCCAGTGCTCCATGGCTGAGGCAGGAGGGGTTGGCGGCCGTGGGATTGGAGGGCTCCAGCAATGGAAGGGAGTAGGTCCTCAGGTGGGCTAGCCTCCCTCAACTGGCAGTTCACCCACTGCCCAGGCTAGTGCCTTTGTCTTCTTAGGTCAAAGAGATAATTTGAGGTTTCTGTCACTTTCTTTTATAGACCAGTGAGCCTTTGAAGTGGATTCTTCTGAAGGTTACCCTTAAAGTAAAGTTTATTGAAGCAGTGAAGATGGCAACATGGATTCCAGTGATGAAGGGAGCTGTATGCTCTTTCTTCCCCCACTTGTGTTTGCTGAAATGCAAATTATTCTGTTTCCTACCATCTCCTTCCCCTATTGTCTTGAAGATCCTGTTTACTACTTGTACATAAATTGAGGTAAACACACATTCCTTTGTTTAGGATAGACCTGCTTAACACCTTTATCAGGCAGGGTTTTGAAACTGCTGATAACCTCATATGGAGGAATTAATTACTTTACATATAATGTTGCTACATACATTTCACCATGATATTATTGACCAGTGAGTTATTAGTTTTTAAATGATACCTCATAAGTCATATTTTATACAAAGATTATTACAATAGTGTGTAGGCTGTGAATACATAGGTGCTTTCAGTCACACCCAGACTCCCAGAATCCTCCTACACCAGCATCAATTTCCTGGACACCAACATCAGTTTCAACCAGGAAACCGTACTATATACAAGAAACCCATGGACAATGCTTTCCTTCACAGATGCAGTAACCATCCCAAACACACCAAGACACCTGAACAGCCAGGTACTCAGATACCACAGAATATGCTCTGTGGAGAAAATCTGGGATACACACTTAAAACTGCCTTCACCAAACAAGGACATTCTACCAGAGAAGTAGATCACATCATGGAATGGACTATCTAAATACCCTGAGAGAACCTGCTTCAATATGGAAAAAGAAAAAAAAAAAAAAAAGCTCTGATCACACACCCCTAGTTGTCACCTACCACCCCTGGAACCAATATTGGGTATCATTAAACAATTATAACCCATACACGAGGAGGACCACATCCTGAAATAAATCCTTCCAGAACTCCTTCTGCTGACCTTCAAATAACCCCCAAACCTTGGCAAGTTCATATGAAGCAAGCTCCACAGCTCAGGATTCACTAACTCAAAAAGGTACCAGATATTCCCATAAATATTGCCATAACAGATACAAAACCTCCAGGCATATCTCTATTGCTATGATGATCAGTACCCCTTACAACACCCCTTTCAATATCCATGGGTCCTACACAAGCCTATTACAACATGTGATGTACCTCATCCAGCGCACTAAATACCCCAATGACAACTGTGTGGGTGAAACGAGACAATCACTAGTCTCCCAGATGAACTCTCAGAAAAACGATAAAAGACAAAAACACGAGATCGTCCATGGGCAAACACTTTTAAATTAACAATCACTCCACATTTGACCTTTCAGTCCTTGTCCTCAAAGGAAACCTGCACAACAACTTCAAAAGATAAGCCTGGAAACTTAAATTTATGAATGTGCTAGACATTAAAAATCAAAGACCCAAAGACACTAGATTTATGGCTCATTACAACAATCTGTAACCTACTAACATTCTTGTTGTCTTATGACTTCAGAGGTGTTAACTGCCCACTTCACCTTAAATGGTCTTTGCAACATGAGTTAACTCCTTATGCTCAACAATCTGTTCCACCTTGTGTTTAGATCTGACACTCTCCGAGTAACTTTCCCAGAGCTGGAGAACTGTTCTGTGTAAGCTTGAAAACTTGTCTCTTTCACCAGTAGAACTGGTCCAGTAAGAGATTTAAAGATTTTTATTAAGATGATGTTTAAAAAAAAAAGTGAACGGTACAGAGTTTAAGCATAGAAGTTTCTGGTTATCAGGGAATAACATACAGATTATCGAAGGGTGCGAAGTTAAATTTAAGATCGAGTGGCATAAGGAATACATAATCTGCAATATCCCCAATTAGGGGTAAAATGTTGATGGGTAAAAGTATGGACATTTTGATATACACGAGGGTATGAAGTTCATATAATGGGTATGTTCGGGTGTGGAGTATAATGATTGGATATGATGATTCGGATGGATTTACCCTCATTTGGTGAGATTTAATGTTCAGGGAGTTTATGGCTCCAGTTCATATGATCCAACGGATCATAGTCTGTTCGTCCCTTTCTCGTAGTCAAAGAACAATGTCACGCCAGCTCATGCCTCTTGGTACTGATGGTGACCAGTGATGTGTTCAGTGTAGATGTCCCTGGACCATCAGATGGTGTCTGAAACCATGAGGCGCCTCATGAGCCGTGCGTAGCATCGACAGATCCCGCAGGTCTGCAGCACATGCTTGTTGCAGGGGTCCCAGGTGCCCAGGGCTCCAATGACCAGGGCATCCATCTACACCTTGTAGCTCTTTGGTCTCAGGGTGTCGGCCAGGGGGGTGTACTTTTCCAGCTTACGAGCTCGGGCTTCGTGAAACGCCGGGGTCCTGTTCTCAAAGAAGACCAGGACATCAGCGAGGATGATCTTCTTCTGGGCCTCATCGGTGATGACGATGTCAGGTCGTAGCTGGCTGTTAGTACCGGGGCTGGCTCAGTTCATGGAGATCTTTCATCAGGCGGTTCTAGATGATGTTGTGGCACAGCTGCCAGGCTTACTCACCTTGTCTCTCTAATGTCCTGCGACCAACACGGCTATAGCTACTCTTCTTATACTTAGCTTCTTACTCCCTCTTATCTGCCATTTTTACAACTGTAGACTCAGCCTATCTAACCTTAACTTTTTCATGTTGCCTAGAATTCAAGGAGATTATACTGTTATCCTTGCCCCTTCAATCTTGGTATTTTTTTCCATTTTTGTTTACCCTCCATTGTTACACTTTAAATGAAATATTTCACATCCAGCCCAAGAGATGAGCGTGTGGTTCTAACCTCTCTAACGTCTCAAAATCACAATAGGTACCGTACATAAGTCAATTTACTAATCATTCAATGATTAGTGTACATAATGAATGCTAACAAATATATATAATGTGCCTGATTTTTTTTCTTTGAGAGAACTACATCTTTTTGCTGCCAAATGTCACTCTCTTCAAACCTGTACAGCTACTTGAATGTTGGCTAAGGATTTAAGTCACATTCACTGGCAAAAAGATGACTTTGGTAGCAGAAAGATGGTTCATATAACTAGGCTTTTGTAACTGATATTGATAAAATTAGGGTTCTAAGCTAAATGTTTTCTGAAAAGAGCTAGACTACAGAGAAAGCTCTGTATTACCATATATGCATCAATTCTCAGTTGCATTAGCTGGGCTAGGAGTAGTGCAGAGGCAAATGCGTTCCTCCTCTGCTGGTGAGGGAATGTCTTATCAATCAAAAATTGTCTTTGTGAATACATAGCATTGATTAAAGTCCAAAAGGAACATAGCCAGGTAATTTGGAAGGATAGAGACTAACACAAGTCCTGAGCACTGTGCTTTCTGTCAGCCTAATTCCATCACAGCTAGAACCAGTTTGCCAGGTCTAAATACTTTGTAAAAGCTGTTCTTCAAGTGGCTGCAGATATATATTCCACTCGTGTGTATGCACAAAGCACATCAAAGTCAGTGCCTTTAGCACCCACAGCAAGGTGCACCTATAAGAGGTGGTATATCCCCATGCAAGGTTTTGAGAGTTTTTCTTACATCCAGCTCCTAATTCTCTTGTTCTGATGACAGCAAATAAGAAGTTACCTCAGGGCAGATATAAATCCACAAATAAAGACAAAGAGTCTAAGAGGTTAGACTAGATGGGGATAATAGTTTATTCAATCTCTTCATTACAAATGGCCACTGCAAACCAACAGGTGCTATTATCTAAATATAACTTTGTGAACTGGGATGCTATGTCCAAGTTTACAAATAAATTGCCAGAATCCTACAGGAAAAAGTTTCAGGCATTCATTGCAGAAGGCAGTTTGATGGCCAAGACATCTTTGCAGTCAGCACTGGACATGGCAGATGCTTCATCCATGCCTCAGCTGCAACAATGAGAAGAGTCTCATGGTTACAGAACTCCAGCACAGTTCCTGAGGTCCTGAGGAAATAGATGACTTACCTCTTGCAGGACGCTTTTTGTTTTCTGAGAAAAATGATGAGACATTGCATTCTTTTAGTCAATGCTACTTTGCTGTCATGGGGAGGCGGTCTATGCCCAGTCCACAAAAATATATCATTATGGAGGTCAATAACAACACCAGCAATATCATCTGGAGAAATGCTTCTGACAGTCATCCTACCCTGCTAGGCAGCAAGACTTCACCAGAAAGGAGCATAAATTGCAGACAAGACGACACTCTGGGTCCAGCTGTAATCAACCAGCCCAACCTCCTCCACCTTTGGGCAGGCAATCTACTTGACTTTCATACTGAGAGCAGCATACCAGTTGTGAACTAATCAACCATGCCTCCACAGTTTGGGATAGGCTAGCTCACTTCTGCAATACTTGAGAAACAATAATTATGGAAAAATCGGTTCTAAGCCCTGTGGGATCATGTTATGCCGTCCAATTTCTGTCCATTCCCCTCTCTCCTACCCCTTCCCCATCCCTTTTCAGGACCCCCAAACCTGTTAGACCTCCCAAACCTCTTTCCCTCCTCCCAGGCCTTCTGACACAACATCACAGTCAGATTCTGGTTGGTTTTGGTGCCCCCTTGAGTGCTGCGCCCATGTGTCAGTATATTAGGCGCCACCGGCCCTATGCTCTCTCAGTTCCTTCTTACCACCCGTGCTGGTTAGTTGCAGTGCCTTTCCCTTGCCTCACAAGGCTAGCAGTTCTTCTACTTCAGTCTTCACTACAGGCGATCCGAAACTCTCTTCTGCACCTCAAGCTCCAGGGGTTGTCCCTGTCATCAATCAAAGTCCACTTGGCCACTATTTCAGCCTTCCACCCTTTGCTCCAGGGCAGGTCAGTCTTCGCTCATGACTTGACGGTCCGGTTTTTTTAAAGGTCTGGAGTGTCTCTACCCCCATCAGGGATCTTGTCCCTCCCTGTGTTGGGTTATGTCCATTTTGTATGTTTTGTATAATTTCAGGAACCCATGTTGGTTCCCAAAATAGAGTTTGTGCCTATGTGACTCAGCTGATCACAGTTTTCACGCCTTTTATTTCTCCTAAGAAGTGGTAAATAACTTCTGGATAACACTGGCTTTTACCACCTTTTCCATGGGGTTTCCCAGAAGGGGGTTTTCTGCTCCTTCTATGGGGTTTCCTGGGCAAGGTTAGATAAGTCTGTCCTGAACACTGCTCGGGGCTGTCCATCCAAGTGACAGCAAGGGACTGTCATGGGTCTGACTTGGACTTACCTACCCATCCTAGTGGTAGAGGGGGGCTAGGGTTTTCTTTTCACAGCTCCACCTCCACTTGGACATGCATTTGCCATCACCTGCAAGGAGAAGAGAAGGACAGATAGTCACATCCCACTTATCATCATCCATCTTAAGCTGCTGTCCCCTGACACACCATGTACTCTTCTTCAGACCCACAGGAACATCAAAGGACTCCCTGGAGCTCCTCCCCGATGGCTTTCGACTAGCCAGATGTTTGAGGTCCAGGCAACAATCAAAGCTTAATCTATAGAAGAAGGTTTCTATTGAGGGGTTTACTTACCTGTTTATAGGGTTTATTTTGGGGAATCACTGTATTGCATAATTGTACTGTTTACTCCCTCCTGTTTTTTGCCCTATTCATTGTTCACCAATTCTTCAATACACTTTATTTGTTTTTTACCTTATCCCAACTGACTCCTCATTATTTGAGGTGGGAGAGACCCTCTACGAGAAATCAAACCTACCAGTTGACAGATGCTGGACAGGGAGAGTCAAATCTAAAGATACAGGAAGCATAGCCTCACATATATTTCTTTGTCTTTCCGTCCTTTCCTCTAACACCTGGGGCCTGAATCTCATGCTGTCACAGCACCTGGATCCTCCCTTCGAGCCTCTAGCTTCCTGCTCTCTTCTCCTCCTTTCCTGGAAAGTTTATTTCCTGGTCACAATAATGTCCACATGAAGGTCTCTGAGATCAGGGAGCTTACTTCAGAGCCACCCTATACAGTGTTCTACAAGGACAAGGTCCAACTGCGGCCGCTTGCAGCATTCCTGCCCAAGGTAGTTTCATAGTTTCATACTGGCCAAGACATATACTTACCTGTCTTATTTCTGAAGGCTCATAAATTGAAGAAGAGCACAAATTGCACACCCTGGACATCAGGAGGACATTTGCCTTCAGCATCAACAGGGCCAAGCTGTTTCATAAGTCAACACAGTTTGTTGCGGTGGCAGACAGGATGAAAGGTCGCCCAGTGTCTGCACAGAGGATTTCATCCTGGATCATGGCCTGCATCTATTACTGCTATGACCTGGCAAAGGTGCCTCCACCGGAGACCGCGACTGCCCACTCAACTAGGGTGCAGGCTTTGTCGGCAGCCTTCTTGGCCAAGGTGCTGATTCAGGATATCTGCAGGACCACTATCTGGTCATCTGTCCACACATTTACGTATCATTATGCACTCACTCAGCAAGCCTGAGACAATGCTGGCTTTGGCAGAGCAGTGTTGCAAACCGCATGACAAAGCCTGCCACCAGGGATACTGCTTGTGACTTACCTAAAATGGAATCATCATGAGCAAGCACTTGAAGAAGAAGAAACAATTACCTACCTTTATAAGTGTTGTTCTTCAAGATGTGTTGCTCATGTCTATTGCATTACTTGCTCTCCTGCCCCTCTGTCAGAGTTGCTGGCAAGAAGGAACTAAGAGGGCATAGGGCCGGCGGAGCCTAATATACCAACACATGAGCACAGCACTCCAGGTGCTAAGGCAAAAATCTCCAATAGCCATGCACATGGGCGAGCGCTCACACCTAGAATGGAAGCGACATGAGCAACACATCTTGAAGAACAACAGTTACGAAAGGCAGATAACCTTTTTTTCTTACTGGTCTCATACCAATCCCTCACTGTCAGATAGTAGCTTAGCGTGTCCAAGGGAAATACTAATAGTTAAAGCCCCAATTTTGCCTATTTTGTACGGTAGACTCCTGCTCCTACACGGAGCCCATTAAAGTTAATGGCAGTCTGTGCAAGCACCATTGCCCTGAATGGAGCAGTTTGCAAGATTGGAAAGTACGATTTCTGTAACTTAAAATTTTGCTCTTTTAGATTTCCCCCCCATGTAAAAATTTAAAATTAATTACAATAAACAATGTGAACCAGTCTTCTGCTGCTCAGCCTCAAGCCCTAAACTCCCAACATTTGGCATCATGAGGGGGACACTTACTTTGGGCTGCACAAGGGCCTGTTGGACATAGTGATGATTTTTGGTACAGATGTCTTACAAAATGGTAGCTATGCCCTTGAGATAAACCACTAGATGCTTTTCACTTACTATAATGTAATGTGAATTTCACTGGCTTTATTTCCAAATAATTTGAAAGTAATATATAACACTGAGGAAAATCTCTAGAGGTACGTTAAAAAAAAACAAAAAACCTGTGTGTGTGGAGGAGGGGTGGTGCTCAGGATAAGAACAGTTGTGTATTATCTTCTTCAAGAGAAGAATAAGGGCTTGTCTACACTTGAAATGCTACAGTAGCACAGCTTCACCACAGCAGCCGTGCCACTGTAGCATGTCAGTGTAGATGCTGCCTATGTCAATAGGAGTTCTCCTGTCAGCATGGGTAATCCACCTCCCTAAGAGGTGCCTAGTGCACTGGGGGTTATGTTGACTTAACAATGTTGCTCAGGGGTGTAGATTTGTCATACCCCTAAGCAATGTCGCTGGATTGACCTAACTTTTGGTGTAGGCCAGGCCTCACTTATACATACAATCTTAACACAATAGAACTGATATAGACATAACTTTGGCACACTCCCAAATAATTGTGACATGTCTCTCACATCATTAATAAGAGTACATCTATCCTGCAGCTGGGAGTAGGCTCCGCAGCTCAGGTAGACAGGGACATGCTAGCTCTGCTTGAGCTAGAACACTAAAAATACCCAGTAGTCAGGTACCATAGGCAGCTGCTCAGGTTAGCTGCCTGAGTACAAACGCTTGGGGTCTAGGCAGGTTGTACTTTGGTGGCTAGCCCAAGCAGCTGCCAATGCTATCCCTGGCTACACTGGTATTTTTAGTGCACTATCTCAAGCAGAGTTAGCACATATATGTCTACCAAAGCTGGGAAGCATGCTACCAGCTTCAGTGTAGATGTAGAGGAATGATATGAAATAACACAAACTTTTCTCACTTCTTGAATAAGCCATTTTTGTTCTGTCTTCTGACTTAGGGTGTTCAGAGACAAGTAATATACATAAGGTGTTATCAAGTAAAGAACTGCATTTATGGGACTGTTATCTGTTAATTGACTTCTGGAACTACCAATTACTTGGCAAGTGTCTGAAACCCATATTGTGCCCGAGTGATATGTTGTACATTTGGATCACTTATTTAGCTAAAAGACACATGAAATCATGTACCCAGACAGCCCCCTGTTGGCTACAGTGTCATGGAGGCTCCAGAAAATAATTCTAGTTTAATTCAGCATTCGTTTGCCTTCCCTAAGCTGCTTTTAGATTCACCTGTCTCAGATGGTCACAAATAAAAAAAACAAAACATTTTGTTTGTTGTACCATCTACCAATTTAGGCACAAACTTTGCCCCTTTTGTCTCTAAGATGTAGAAAGTTGAGAGTTAAGACACAAAGCCTTCTGTCAGTGCCTAGAAGGCTTAACTGAAGCTCAGTTCTAAAAGTCCACAGTGAAGACTTGAGTGTTTGGTCCTTCTGGTACAAATTAAGACCACCTGATTAAAATATTAGACATGTATTCTATGATGGTGTACATTAGTCAGACATAATTTTGGGGAAGTATTACCACCTCCAAAATCCCAGGAAAACAAAAAACATAAAGAGTGGGGGAAGAATGTTTGAGAGTTCAAATTCGTCAAATGCAAGCTTCAGCCTTATTTTCAGATTATTCTGATGAGGCCACAGGGATCTCTACAGCAGCTTCTGCTTTTTCGCCAGTTAGAAGTCTGACACCTTCAGAAGTTCAGAATACATATTAAATCGAGAGCTGATGATATAAGCTACAACACTACCAAGGAAACCCATCTGTTTCTGTGTTGCTTTTTACCTTTTCTAAACTTCTTCCTTCTCTTTTGTGCAGGTTAGTTAAGCTTTTAAAACAGCTGTTCTTCTGAGCTGGCTGTTGTCCATTTGGATGCAAGTTACCAAACAGGTCTAGGCCTAAACTTTCAAAAGGGGCCAGTGATTTGGTACCCAAGTTGAGACGTCTTTAAAGAGGCTTAATTTTTTGGGGAAGCAAATTTTCACTTTCTGAAAAGCAGATTGCTTAATGGGTTTCTCAAGCTGAATACCTCAATACTGAGGCACACACAATCACTAGTCACAAATATTTAGACTTCAGTTCTTCTTTAAAGGGCCGTCTTGTAACTAGTATATCCATTTGATACCCAAGGTGTGGCAAACACTATACCAGGGGTCGGCAACCTTTCAGACGTGGTGTGCCAAGTCTTCATTTATTCATTCTAATTTAAGGTTTTGCGTGCCGGTAATACATTTGAATGTTTTTAGAAGGTCTCTCTCTATGTCTATAAACTATTGTTGTATATAAAGTTTTTTAAAATGTTTAAGAAGCTTAATTTAAAATTAAATTAAAATGCAGATCTTATCAGTTTAGTCCAGTGGTTCTTAACCTGGGGTGCATGCACCCATTGGGGCAGGGCCAGTGCAAAGATATTTTGCACTCGAGGCAAAACTTCCACCTTGCGCCCCCCCACACTCCTTGCACATCTGTTCATGGAGGGGCAAATCCCAATGAGTCTTTATAGACCCCAGGGGCCAGCCATGCCCAGGGCCTGCTCCCTAGACCAGGTTCCCTCCTCCCCGCCCCCTGAACTCTCCTAGAGGGTGCACAGCCCCCATCCATGAGCCCTCCCCACCCCACCCCTGTGGCCCACGCTCCGTGTCCACTCACTGGCTTTGCCACACTTGGGCCACTGCAGCAGCTCGGCAGGAAGGAGCCACCTTCTGGAGGCACCGGAGAGCCAGAGCATCCTGCTTGCGGCAGCAGCGAGCCTCAGCCATGAAGGAGCTGACGTGGTGCAGGGGGGCAGCACCCTTGCAAAGGCGGCAGCGCCGCTAGCGGGAAGCTGCCGCGCCTGCCAGCCGCTCCTGCCCAGGTTGCGGCCCAGCGGCCCCCGGGGGCTCCTGCAGGCTGCAGTGGATGTCTGCAGGTGCCAACACCCATGCGCCCCCCCAGCTCCCCCCTTGTCTAGAGTTACCATATTTCAACAATCAAAACAGAGGGGAGACCCCTGCCCTAGCCCCACCCCCATCCACTCCGTCCCACTTTCCACCCCTACTGCCCCCATCAGAACCCCCAACCCCCACCTGCTCCTTGTCCCCTGACTACCCCCTCCTGGGACCCCTGCCCCTAACTGCCCCCCAGAACTCCACCCCCTACCTAAGCCTCCCTGCTCCTTGACCCCTGACTGCCCCTCCTGGGACCCCCCCCACCTTAACTGCCCCCCTAGGACTCTACCCCCTACCTGTCCTCTGACTGCACCAACCTTTATCCACATCCCCGCCCCCCCGACAGACCCCCCGGGACTCCCACGCCCCATCCAACCACTCCCTGCCCCCGACAGGACCCCTAGAATTCCCAACCCATCCAACGCTCCCCCTGCTCCCTGACTGGCCCCCGAGAACTCCCCTTACCAGGCCCATGCTGGTCAGACGCTGGCTCCACGTGGAGACAAAACACGCTGCCGGGCTGCTGCGCGCACAGCCCCTCCCCCGCACAGTGCTGAAGCAGAGGCAGCGGGGTAGTTGCGGCAGCTCACACTTCCGGGAGCCGCAGAACCGGAGTGCGGTGAGGAGGGAGAGGGGAAGCGTCCTGCCTGCCCGGGCTGCGGCTCCTGCAGCGGCTGCATGCGAGCAACAGTCCCCGTGTGCCCCGCGGCTTCCCCTCTCGCCGCGCTCGGGCTCTGTGGCTCCCGGGAGTGTGAGCCGCCACCCCTCCCGCAGCAGGCTCAGAGCCCCGCACTCCAGCGACTCACGCTGCTGGGAGCCACAGAACCCGAGCGTGGTGAGGGGGAACAGGGGGCGCGCCTGCCATCAGTCTGGGGTCCCGGCCGCTGGCCCCGCTCAGCCTCCTGCCGGCCTGAGGTTCCCTTCACTCAGCCCGCCGCGTGCTGACTGGGGCTGGGGCCGGGGCCGGGGCCGGGGCCGGGACCCCTGCTGGCAGCTGTGCCAGGCAAAATCGGCTTGTGTGCTGCCTTTGGCACACGTGGGGTAGATTGCTGACCCCTGCACTATACACACAACTGTCCTGCCCAGAAGGTTTAGTCACAAAGCTCTCTTGTGCCTAACAGACACAGTCTAAGTTGGGGCACTGTGGAAGTCCAACACCCCAAAGGAAGTTCTAGGAGGCCTCCTACTTCCAGGGGGACAAAGCCTCATGATCCATGACTTGGGAATGTCATCTTTTTACTTCAGATGAGTTATAGGTTTTAAAAATGCTCATGGACTTCAATGGATGCAGTTAGGCCAATGCTGAGCATTTGAAAATCCCACCCATAAGTGAAGCAGCAAATTCTGTGTCCTCACCTAATAAAATTAAGTAGGCGCATAGGGAACAGACTCCCCTAAAGAGAGAGACACTGGCGTGATTGAGATATAGATCCATAGATCAGGAGACATGGTTTCAAATTCCTAGCTGTGCCACAGATCTTACAAGTATATAGGTGCCTATATATCCAGGAGTCAGTTATCTAAATACTTTTGAAAAATCTGATTCTTAACCTCTCTGTGCCTTAGTTTGCCATCTATAAAGTGGGACAGTCCTTCCCTATATCACAAAGGTGTTGTGAAGAGAAATTCAGTAATGTTTTTAGACACAGACACTACAGTGACAAGCACCACAGAAAACCCTATTCAGAAGTAATAATTGACTCGGTCATAATCTTGAATTTCAGTTATCCAAAACTGGCAATGTGTCCTTATATCAGATCCAAAAACCTGATTTATTTTTTTAGTTGCTTCCAGTGGAAACTTTCACTCATAATTGCTTGTGGGAATAAGGACTAATATTTGGATATCTATCTACCTGATTGCAACTGCAGATCACTTAGTTAAGCATCGATGTACCATATTTCTACCTGCAATTCTGTATTGTGGTTCAAAATTAGAGGCTTAATTTGGGGCCTCTTTAAAACTTTCTCCCAAACTGCCTTTGCTAATTTTCCAGAATCATGGCAGAGTCGTGAAACAACAGTAAAGTTTTAAAGTATTTGTTGCAAGAGGACATATTTCTAATCTGTTGCACTGTTTTCACAGTAGTCTAATAACAGTGCCAACCAAGGAGTTAGGGTCTCTTTGCCAGCTCAGAGATAGTGTAGAATCTTGTGGGGAGAGAGGGCAGAAGAAGTTGAATGATAGCCCTGTAAAGGAGCTTGCTGGTTTCAGAGCCTCAGCTGAGATTTCAAAGAGTAGTGATATTATTATTTTAATATTTTGTCTTATTGATCCAGTTCTAGAGTCCAAGATCCATGTTTTCCCCTAAGATAATAGAATTATAGGACCAGAAGGGACCTTGAGAGGTTTTCTAGTCCAGTCCCCGCACTCAAGGCAGGAGTAAGTATTACCTATACATTTACTGAAATCAGAAAACAAAGACAAAGTAAAAATAGCTTTTGAGATACATATAATTGACATGCAATCATTAAAACAAGATATAATTATACCTTCCCACTGCTTATAATTGAAGATTGAGGTAGCTAAAACATATTTACAAATCAGGGCCCAGAATCTCGTTCTGCTTGACATAGCAGAAAAGAATGGAGGCAAAGGTGATTTTAAATCTCCCACTATTCCTGGATCTGCTGCAGGAAAGACCAGTCTCCAGAAAAATTTAGAGTAGCCTTCTGGCTGCTCTAAATTTTGCCCTACAACAGTGACTTCCAATAGTCTGTTCTGCAGCCAGAGGTCACTGGGGTGCAACATACTCTGGCCAGATCCCCTCCCTCCTTCCTCATGCTCCTAGCTTGCTCTCTGTGCCAGTGGGGACTTGCAATCTTCCTCCTCAAATAGTGCTGCAGGATTGACGGGGGCTATTTTGGGCAAAGAAAATGACAAACAACCTAGTTTGGGCAAGGATTACAACTTCTTTCTACTCTGAGGAGTGCCTAGTTACTCTGATTCTTTATTTCCTAATCCATGATGAGACTGCTCCATAACGTGTGGTTATTTGTTTTCCTTAATATTGTCATGGAAAATCCACGTAATCTGTATTCCTTTCAAATATTTTTAAGAAGTTAGAAAGCACAGTTTAATCTGGAAGCTGTGATGCTATTACCCCATCCATTTATACTTATCCTGCTATTATTCTATTGTTAAAAATATTCACAAACAATTTCCTCAGAAACTGGTGTGACTTTGGTCTATAGTGAAGGTGACCTTTACGTCCCCTTCCAAGGATGGTTAACTATAAGCAATTGTCCAATCTTGAGGAATATTTGGTGTTCTTGGGGATAACTGACAAATCCTTATCATGGTCTCCTCGTTTTCACATTTTATTTCTTTCAGAGCTCTTGGATAAATAGCATGAACTCCTGGAGATTTACTGCACTTTAGTTTCTCAAGCTGCCCATAACCTCTTCCTTAGAGACCTCCAGGTCTGTTAAAGCTATACTCTAATTTCCCATAAAACATGCCCTTGGGATATTAATTTCTTTATTGCCTTCTATATTAAAAACAAATGAATTATTTGCATTAAAACGCTCTATAACTTTTCCATTCTCTTTCATTTCCCCCTTGGTATTACATAGGGCCTAAAGATAGACAAAAAGCTTTCTTGAATGAAATGTCTTTCAAGAATCTATTATTTTCCTTAATATCTTTGGTTATTTGTTTTTCATATTGTGTATTTGTCCTTTTAATTCCTAGGTCCAATTTCTAGGTTTGACTAAGGCAAAATGAAACATTTCTTCACTTCCACATGAGAATGAAGCGTGATGTGGATGAAAATTATTCATCTACCGCCTGTTATTAAATGTTGAATAGGTACCTCTGAATAAAGGTAAGGTTGCCCAACACTTTCCATTATAAGATGGCCCTTATTTCAGTTGTTTGTAACATTGTTAAACTTTAACAAGTTGGGCTGAAGTTTCCCATGTTGGGTGTCTGCCTCTGACTTTTTATTTTAAAGTTTCTGCAAAACAGTTCAGCCATTTCCGATTATAAGATTAAAGGAAAATATTTTGTTTTGCGTGCCACAGTTAGTGGGATAACTGCACCTCTGATGCCTCATGGTCTCGGGTATCAGGCCTCACATCATCACCTTTCTTGGGACAGAATCATGCAATTCTCCCACTCTCAGATTGAGTCCTGGCCGCAATCCCCTGTGATTATGTCAGGAGATCTAACAGGCTCAGACTCTTCAGTTCTGTTCACTCCAGGAGCATGACAGTAGTAACCAGTGACCAGGCAGCCTTCTTAAAGCAGAGTATTGTTTATTAGAACAAAAGCATTTCAAATAAAATACATTTTAGAAACAATAAACCAGTCTATACACATGCCTGATTTTCCATTTGGCTTACTGTTCCCTGGATCTGGGAAAGCCCAGCTTCTTCAGACTCCCTCCACAGAGACTCTGCTTGTGTCAGACTGACTCCCTAGTCAGTCTTGGACAATTGACCACTGTTCTTCTCCTGAGAAGGGCTTTTTAACTGTTTGGTGTTCTTTTGACTTCCAGGAACCCAGCTTTGGTAAAAACAGGGCTTGCAACTTGACAAGATCCAGGATCCTTGAAGCTAACAGGTTATCCCACTGTCTTTCAAGTGTATGCCTGGATGCTTTTATCTGGTAAACCATTGTGTTGCCTTCATGCACAGACCCCATGGAATTAAAGTATTATGGGCATATAATAAACATTCCACTACCCCCCAAAATAAGTTAGAGCAATACAATCATACATAACATTTTAATATCCTACCATAGTTACACAGTAACTTTACCTCACTGATCATCTCACATACACTGTTCATAACACTCTTACATCTCAGGGATGTACCTTGTTATGTTTCTGTGAAAATGTGGCCAAGTTATAAACCACTGAAAAATCTCAATGTGCACATGCTCAGTAGAGACCATTTAGAGTTTAGTGGCTAAATTATCTGGATTCCATCCTCACTGAGCATGCTCCTTTCCCTCAAGGTTCCTTGACCTAAATGCTGAACAGGCTGTGCATGCACCATTCCCACAGAATGACTGAGCATGTTCCATCCTGGGCCTATGGGGGCTCAACTAGATTTTCCTTGCAATTCCTCCTCCTGGCTGCCAAGGGTCACTGTGGTATCAGAACCTGTATCATAATCTGGGACTTGAGCGATCAGACCTCATGGTCAGAGCAGTTGTGGTCAGAAACCAGAGGTCAGAGATAGGAGTCATGAGTCAAGCCAAGAATCAGAGCCAATCAGGAATCAAGCTAAGAGTCAGAGCTGGAATAAGAGTCTGGAATCAAGCCAAGGGTAGAGTTGGAATCAGTAGCCAGAGGTGGAGCATAGAAGTGGGAATCTGGAACAAGGCAGGAGGACAGGCACCAGGAACAGGACAGGAAGGCAGGAATCAGGAATGAGGCAGGGCTCAGGAGTCAGGTGAGAAGAAAGGGTCCAATGTAGCAGCCAGCCAGAGATTTACTTGGTTGGTTAGATGACTGTTCCTTTTTCTGGCTTAAATAGTGAGTCTGAGCCAATTGGAGAGGTTGGACATCTCTTCTAGTTGGAGCTTTGTGGCCAGTGCCCAGGGTGAGCTTGAGTCCATCATCTCATACTCCCTGCCCAGTACCAGTAAGCTCCTAGGTGGTGACTGTGGTCTGAGTACTGTTTGAGTACCCTGGGTTTGAGACCTGCAGTCCTCCAATGTTCACATACTGTAATGGAGATCAAAGAGACTGGCTCTCATGTGCTCTCAATTCTCCCCCCGCTGGCTCCCAGGCAGCAGAGAAGGAAGCAATCTGACTAAAATGGAGGGAGATTGCAGGAGACAAGGGGTAGGGAATAGAGGAGGGGAACAGAAGTTGGTGGGGAGGGCATGGGAGAGAGGAGGAGCTGGGACCATATATAAGCACGGAAGGAGAGTAAGGCAGTTAGAGAGAGATGGGGTTGGAGGAAGGAGGGATGCAGGAGCGCTTAGTTCAACGTTGTTAGGTCCACTATAATATTATTCTCTATTTACACTCTTTACATAGACTCTGACCTCTTTTCTAGTTTTAGCCTTTGCCTGTTTACCTCAAGTTATATTAATTTTTAGGCAGATTCTCCATGAGAATGGAGAAGAACAGTGTGCATATCCCTGTTTACACAGCACTCCTGTCCCACAGGCTGACTTTTATGGACTCTCTCTGCATATGGGATCAGTGGCACTACAGAGGCAGCTGCCATCCACATTGTCCCCAATAAAAGAGTGAGATTGCTTCCCAGGCTGATCCCTGTTATCCTTCAGATATAGCCTCTCTTATCCTTCCATCAATAGGGGTGGAGTGGGTTTCAGGTGTAAGGAGATAGCTCAAGGAAAGGTGCAAATATGAGAAGACCAAGAATCAGCAAGGCTTTGCCACTGAATATAACATCATGAAATTAATGTACCACGGTGGATGGTCTATTTTTATTACATATTTATTTTCGCTACCACTGGCTGTAAAATATACAATTTTTCTAAGTTGTGGTTTTCAAAGGAGCTATAGGGAAGTAGGCTTCAGACTCCTGTTGAATTTCAGTGGGAATTAGGTGCCTATCTCCCTTTTGAAAATCCCACCCCTAGTGTTTTTAATCTCTTGTATTTTGTCACAGTTGTGATGCAATAGGTAGTGTTGCAGTGCTTAATCCTTCAGCAGTTTAGGCAGACAGTTAGCCAGCACCTGACTTACCTCATTGTGTGATAACCAGCTATTTGGTGAGGTGAAAATGCAGATGAGTTCCCTGCAATAAGCTCACACATTGCGGTTTCCAGCATTTCTCAGGATTTACTTTAGGAACAAGATCTATCTTGTTTCACTCGAAGGAAGGTACCTACTGAGTGAACCATCCCATTACAGCTGTAGCAATGGAAGAGCAAGGGGAACTCTTAGAAGAACTGTATACACAAGACTAGTCTTATAGCAAATAATTTGAGGGTTATACTGCAGCTGAAATGTCATCACGTTCTAGAAAGTGACATTTGTTTTTTTTAGACAGAAGTCAGGTTTAGTCTATATTTCATGTGAGGACTGATTATTCATATCCCACACACTCATTTGAAAATATACATGGCTCTAGGCCTTTCTGCAATCAGTGCCAATCTACTTTAGTTAATGTTGGTGGATCCATTTACTAGGCCAGGGGTCGGCAACCTCTGGCACGCGGCTCGCCAGGGTAAGCACCCTTGTGGGCCAGGCTAGTTTATCTGCCACATTGGCAAGTTCAGCCGACCACGGCTCCCACTGGCCGCGGTTCGCCGTCCTAGGCTAACAGGGGAGGCGGGAAGCGGCGCGGGCGAGGGATGTGCTGGCCGCGGTTTCCCGCCTCCCCCATTGGCCTAGGGGTCATAGTGCAATGAAGTTTGAGAGCCACTGTTTTATATGCTTAGCTTCAGCAGCATCTAGTGGGAACAGATCAATATAACATTTGGTGGAGAGTTGGATTTCCTTGCGATGGACTGAAATTTTATTGTAGGTGTTCATCTTCATTGTTAGGGAGGAAAAAAAACAATAAAAATAAAGCTGTGCAGCTGCACTAGGTCAGCACAAACTAGGAACAAAGAATAAAGCCATTTTCTCAATGCCTCTGTTGATGGTTGAGAGTCTGCTACCCAATTAACATTCAATACCACTTTCCAGCAATTGGGTGTAAATCTCCTTGACAATTTTACAAAACTATACAGGCATTACTATGATCGAAGACTAGAGCTTAACTCACAGCTCACACTTACATCTAAAAGCAAAATCCATACTGGATCAGAACAGTACTTCTTAGCTAGCCCATACAACATACACCACAGCTGTGTCCATTTCAAGGACAGATCAAGCCCTGCTCACCCCCCACTATGATTAGATAAATTCCTTTTCAGCACTTTAGATTGAAATTAAGCAGAAAGGGAAAGTCTATTGCACAAGAAAGCTTCCTCCAACTCTAGTACCTAGAAACATGATGTTCTAATCTCTCTTTGCATGTGTGCAGGAGAGGGGATAGGAAGCAATCATCATTGTATCATTCTTTCACCTAGCATGTGTTAAATAGTCACATACCAGAACATGGCCTGGTATTCTTCATTGTTTTCTTATGCAGTTCAAGTATGCTGGCAAGTGAAAACTGTTTCAGAACTGTACAAAGACTGGTAGTTTTCCATTGGCATGGAAAATAAACCAGCTGAATGATTTGTCTTTTCTTTCTCCCAACTCATGTACAATCTTTAATTAGTTAAAATGGATTTTTAAATAATCAGTAGCACATGCACAGAGCACAGGATATTCAAGACTGCAATTTTCTTAATTCCTGAAGGGCTTTCATTCTTTATGCTAGTGTTTCTCAAACTGGGGTCACCACTTGTGTAGGGAAAACTCCTGGCGGGCCGGGCCGGGCGGTTTGTTTACCCGCCCCATCCGATCACAGCTCCCACTGGCCATGGTTTGCCACTCCAGGCCAATGGGGGCTGCTGGAAGCGGCAGCCAGTAAGTTCCTTGGCCCGCGCCGCTTCCAGCAGCTCCCATTGGCTTGGAGCAGCGAACCGTGGCCAGTGGGAGCCGCACTCTGACAGACCTGCGGATGAGGCAGGTAAACAAACTAGCCCAGCCTGCCAGGGGCTTTCCCTACACAAGCAGTGACCCCAGTTTGAGAAACACTGCTTTATACAGTATCTACAAAGCTATCGCTAGAGATACAAAATACTTTATAGTGCAGACTCTCCCCAAGTTAGCATCAGCAGCTTATTGTATATAAAGTTGGAAATAGACCACCCCATCTCAGAAGATATTAAAAAAAATAAAAGACTCCCCAGAACTGTAAAGGAGTTCAACAATTTTTTTTTAAAAGAATAAGCATGTACCAGTAAAGATCCACCCTTGTAAAATGGGATAATACCACCCAATTTGACAAGGGCATCAAAAGTTTAATTATTGATAAAGCCCTTTGAGAGCCTTGCGTAAAAAGTGCTAGACAAGTTCAATTATAAAGAAAAGACAGAAGCAGTGATTTTAAAAAGGGAAGATATCTATGTGATGTGTTCCTTATGCGTTTGCTTTTTGCACATCTAACAGCCAATCGTTTCTGCTTTTCAGAGGGATCTACTATTTCTCTAATGAAACCTCAGAAGAATATGGAGGGCGGATTACACTAAGAATGGGAGGCAGTCTCATGTTTCAGGTCTGGTTTCCTTTATATCCAGTGATCCCTTATTTACAAAAAGAGCAGAGGCAAGATGACTACTTCCTCAACATTCAGGGCTGGTCTACACTACCCCCAAGATCGGCGGGCAGTGATCGATCATGTCTAATGTAGATGCAATCAACTGACCGCTCTCCCGTCAAACTCCGGTACTCCACCAGAACAAGAAGCACAAGTGGAGTCGACGGGAGAGCATCAGCTGTCAACTTAGCGCAGTGAAGACACCATGGTAAGTAGATCCAAGTATGTCGACTTCAGCTAAGCTAGTCACGTAGCTGAAGTCGTGTATCTTAGATTGACCCCACATGGTAGTGTAGACAAGCCCTCAGACATGACTTCAGGGCCACCTCAGGTCTGCAGACACACCAGAATTGTTACTGAATACCAAAATTTAGGGCAGTCTACAACTCATTTGCTATATTTAGAAGAGAATTGGGGGGGGGGGGGGAGAAACAAGTGTCAGTAACTTAAACCAAACCCCTTCTATGCAGCATGATGCTTACCTCAAGACGACTTATTGACATTACTATGAAGGGGAGAACTCTTATTTGCTGTGACCAGAAGATCAGTTTCAATAAAGATCATCTCCTAGGACTGGACAGGGGAGAAGAGTAGATGAAGCCAGTGGTTACAAACTCCAGTTTTAAACAACAAAATGGAGCAGCTCAAATATGTCAAAAATCTATTTGCATTTACTTAAAAAGAGAGCAAGACGACGAGACTGCTGCAGCTCAGATCAGAGTTCTATCTCTAGTTCTGATGCACATGACAGGTTGGCCAACTCACACTGTGGTTCTACTTGGAAAAGTGACAGTAGGAATTCTATTATGTTGTGCCATTGTTTATTCTCGCCAAAATTTCTGTAAGGAAGAACTCCGTTTACAAATAAGCATGTTTTTTCTGGCTAGCAGGTTTACCGAGTCACCCCAGTCTCAATCAACCAGGCTTCTTCCCTTTCCACACACCAGCACCCTTCACGAAGGTTCTGCAGGCCCAGCTGGACCTTCACTTATACCTGTGCAATCACAATCTACAGGACTGCCTAGATGTAACCAAGTAGAACCGTGTAAACAATTCTGCTGACATTGCACCAGAAAAACAACCCACAAATCAGCTTCACTCTCTGCAGCAGCATCGGTTTGGCACTGAAAGGAGTAGAGCAGTACAAATTTCACTAACGTAAGAAGACTGAAAACACGTGTGATTCACCATTACCCTGTGATCCCATTCACACTGGGTGCAGAAAATCATCATTCTGAATTGGTAGCACCCACTTTGCACTGGTGTAACAGACCACACAAGTTGCAAGGCAATGGTAATTTACATCAACAGGGAGCTGTTGTAGTAAGAAAGTGCTATTTTATAGTAACTCGTCAGTGAAGAAGTGCACTTTCTCCTCTGCCTCAAGTTACTACGGACATTTAGTCACAGCCTCAAGCTGGCCCCTTGTTAAAATATGTTTAGCCTGACCACTTTCACTATCACTTTTTGTACAGATGCTTTCCATTGAAGTAACCATCTTAGTGCAAAATGGTCTTCAAAAGCTAAGGTCATCTACCTCTAAGTACTTAAAGGATAGAAAACTGGGTTAGACACTTTTTGGCTAAAATACTTGGTGTTTCAAATATGCATCTCACACAAACACAGGTTTTTAGCATCCATCAGTAAGAACCCTGTATAACAAAATTTGATGTATGGGTCATCACCTAAATAGCCACAGAACCCAGAAACATTGAGAATTATTAGCCCAGCAGGAATTGCACTAGTAAAAGTTTTGTTAAAATACTTTAAAATGATCAGCCTGGACTGATCGAGTGGGTCAAGACAACAGATAATCCATTAGAAGGGAGAAAGAACTTTTAAAAAAAAAAAAAAGTTTCATCTCTTGATTTATATTTTTTTTTTAAATTTTATTTTTCAACATGACTAAGAGTGAAAATAAAACATTCTTATCAGGATTTCTGCAGTATGTGAATCAGCACAATATTTTCCATTACAAAAGGTTATTAAAAGTTAGTCTTAGTCTACACTTCATTGTTGTTTATCAGGTATTGTTTTGGTGAGCTTGGGTACAGTCTTAAGTCCATTTTCTTTCTTTGCCCATTAAAGGGGTTGTCATGTACATCTGCATTTCTTACTGTCCTTGATTGTCCTCTTGACTGGAGACGAGACGTTCACAGTAACTTTTATGAAAATTCAATACTAGAAAGCCACATAGATACAAACATCCAAAATGGTCTTTGATTTCTTGGCACATTAGTAATGTCTCCTTAATAGTAGTGATCTATTAGGCCAGATCCTGTCCCAACTTCCTTTGTACTATCCGAAAGTTATTAATAGGCCAAACCAGAGTAGGGGAAATCCTTAATTAGCAAAGAGTCCATCATTATACCGCCCTTTCCTGGCATAGTCACACACCTCAAGGAGGAAGGGATGGATCCAGAATCTGCTACATTCCCACATTCCTAGTACTACTACGAACCAGAGTAATTTGAGAGCAGTTGAGAGGCTACTCTAATTTCTGACGCAGGTCAGTCTGGCAGTGCAGTGTGACCATGTCTTAAAGTCACCTTTGCCAGCCCTTCACCCTAAGCTGTTCTTTCCATTTGGCAAGTGCTGAAAAGTTCTTTAAACTATTTTAGTTAAGAATTCCAGCCTATTTGTTTCTTCTGAAGAGCAATTCAGTCTTTTCTACTTAACTGACCTTTCATTACTGCCTGCCATGCATTGCACAGCAGACCCTTTTTAATATTACATTTATCAAGTTCAGAGCATTGAAGGACAGTTGAATAGGTTCTTTTCTTCGGGGATTCCGCAAAAGGAGATGGTGGTTTCATAGATAATACACTATTAGTTTAAAAAGAGTGGGACAGGGCATGATCTGTGGTATTTTCACAATACTGCTTTCACCTAATTGAAAGATTGTCTCTATAGTTTTTGCTTGCAGAAATAGTATGTAATCATTCAAATTTAGATTTCTCCAGTCATCTATAAAACCTTCTAAAGGAAGGAGAAGAGAGGCTCTGTAGGCCCTGTTTGTTACTACCTCACTTGCTGTTGTCATATTTCAAGCTGCCTTTGTGGTATCCTGCAATGAGTGAAGGAACCTTTATTCAGGGACTCTCTTTATTCCCAGTATGGTTCATTTTTTCCATTACGCCCATCTCCGTTTTAAACATGTGCAAGACAATTTCTAACTGCTTGATTCTGGACTATGTATTCAATATTGCATCAGTATTCTCCCATGCTCCAGAAAAGGGTTAATAGGGAGAACAAGAACTTGGCTTTTCTATGAAATGACTGCAGGAAAAGGAGGGAAAAAACTGATTTTTGAAGAAATATATAAAAATTTGACAGTTGTTATCACCTTCAATAGTTGCAATTTCAAATAAAAAAGAAATAGTAGGGTTAGTCGTGTCTACATGTGTCTCTTCTCAGATTCAAAAGGGTAGGTAGTAATGAAACTGGTTTCATTTCTGCTTGTGCACTGGAGTTAATTTCATCTGTGCTCCACCAGTGCTTTCCGGGCTTTGGTTGGCAGTGAGAAAAAGGGCTTCTGGCCTCTTCATCCTTTCAAAACTGTAGCATTCAACTTTTTCTTCGGTGGAGACTGTTCTGGTGCTTACAAGGCGAAATCCTTCTCTAAGTAAAGTGTCAGCTAGTAGGCCTAGTACGTTAGTTCCATTGATCAGCTTTCTATCATCAGGTTTTATAGAGACATACCTAGAGAAAGAGAAAAAAAGTGTGATTACAAGTTAACATCCTTCTTGGGAGGATGGAACCATGTTTTTAAACAGGTCAAATTCTCAGCTGATGTAAGTCAGCATGACTCCATCGCCTGCAACAGAGCTGCACTGATTTACACTAGCCAAGAATCTAGATTAGTTTTAGGGCTGTCACGTGATTTAAAAAAATAGTCACGATTAATCACACTGTTAAACAATAACAGAACAACATTTCAATATTTTTGGATGTTTTCAAATACCGTATTTACTTGTTATGCTTTTAACAAATGCCATCAGCATGGAAGTATGTCCTCTGGAATGGTGGCAGAAGCATGAAGGGGCATACAAATGTTTATCATATCTGGCACATAGATACCTTGCAATGCCGGCTACAAAAGCGCCATGCAAATGCCTGTTCTCACTTTCTGGTGACATTGTAAATAAGAAGAGGGCAGCATTATCTCCTGTAAATGTAAACACACTTGTTTGTCTTAGTGATTGGCTGAACAAAGAAGTAGGACAGAGTGGACTTGTAGGTCTGAAGTTTTACATTGTTTTGTTTTCGAGTGCAGTTATGTAACAAAAAAAAAACAACTACATTTATAAGTTGCACTTTCACGACAAAGATTGCACTACAGTACTTTTAGGCGATGAAATGAAAAATAATATTTCTTTTGTTTATCATTTTTACAGTGCAAATATTTAAAATAAAAAAATATACACTTTGATTTCAATTACAAACACAGAATGCAATATATATGAAAATGCAGAAAAACATCCAAAAATATTTATTAAATTTTAATTGGTTATTTTATTAACTGTGCAATTAAAACTGCAATTAATCATAATTTTAAGTTAATCATGTGAGTTAACTGATTAATCAACGGCCCTAGTTAGTTTTCTAAATGTCTTAATTCTTTACCTCATTAAAAGCACAGCTATTTCTTGCAGTTTGACCAGTTATATTTTTACAGAATAGACACTGTTTTTCCACTATGAAGTTCACTTTTTCCTTACAAGTGATTGTAACAACTCTTAAAATTGTGTTTAATTCAATGGAGGGGAACTGACGTACATTATGCATAATGTACAGCAGCTTCTTAGATAAGAATAGTCAAACTGTGGCCAGGGCAGCAAAACTGGGTTCATTTAAATAGCAGCACTCTTCATTACAAAGCACCTCTCCCTACTAACAGTGAAGTTTATTGCTCAGTTGCCTTGCACAGCAACTTTTTTTGTAACAATTATGAAAATTATTTACAACTAAAGTCAACTGATTTTACTTGGAATAAAGTACAGGGGGTTTAAAAATTTATCCAGACACCTCAAGGAACAAAAGTCATGTAAAAATACTGTTAAAAAGTAGCATAAATTGGCAGGCAGAATTGCTCCATAGTTCATGAAAAAAGTACAAAGGTCCACAAGAAGCACTAAAAGCTAAAGATTCCATACAACCACAAATGATTGATTAGAGATAAATTAACCACATAATCAAAAACTGATTAGTTTGTAAGATTTTTCCTCTGCAGTTCAACAGACAAGTGTAGCTTGATTAATCGAAGTCAGAAAAGAGGTTATAACACACTACATCTCAGTTTTTAAGTTGCCATAACCTACATTGATGCACAGTTAGTCCAATAAGCTACAAAGTTATATACCATTTAAGTGCCATCTCATATGTGCTATGTGAGAGAGCCTACAATGAACGGCTTACAATTATTCAGCTAAAGAAAGTCAAAATATAAACGCTACTGAATTTTCTAAACCCACCATTCTCTTAATCCATATATTTCAAGAGAGAGAATAACCCTACTGGAACTATTCCAGTGAAGTGTCCATAAAAATCCAGGCATTCTAAGAGCCATGGAAGATAAACTAGGTTATCTTTTCCTGTATGGAGACAAATTCCAACTGTATAATAAAGCCACCCTTTAGAGCTTCTAAAAATCATTATAAACTGCACCTAGACCCCGATATAACACAAATTTGGATATAATGCAGTAAAGCTGCACTTGGGGGAGGGTAGCAGGGCTGCATGCTCCAGTGGATCAAATCAAGTTCGATATAACACAGTTTCACCTATAACACGGTAAGATTTTTTGGCTCCCGAGGACAGCGTTATATCGAGGTAGAGGTGTATGTAACTAGAGCCTGATGTGGCTAGCATAGAGGTCACTGATTTCCCACTGAAAAATCAATGGCAAGAGGATCAAGCTCTTAAGCCCCCTTCCCCCTCCAAACTCATGTAGTGTATACAATTTATATTCTTCAAAACAAAACCCCACATCTATAGTTAAGGAACAAGGAAAGTCCATTACCTTAACTCTACTTTTGTTTTCCATCCCCACTTCCATCATTCTGTTCTCCCCTTCTCCAAAATGGAATCTAAGGGATGCGTTTGTAGCCATTTTAATGATCTTCCCCTCCTCTCTTCCCCAGCTTATTTAATATTTATCTTGGACAAAGTTCTTGTGGGCAAGTTTTCCCATTTACTCCTAGTTTTCACAGTTTGTACATTACAAGCATTATGGATGCTTATGAGCACAAGGGAATGGCATGTGTGACAAACTCATTTTATAATTTTCAAAACTTGTATTAGCCCACATTCAGACTTAGCAACCTCACTAATGAGAGAAGTCAGCTTCCTTCTTTCCTCAGAAAAAAGTAACTCTGCATTCTCTGAGTTAAACATCTCAAAGGAGAGGTGGTTAAGATAAAGTATTTTTCTACCATTAGTAATCAGTTCAGCCAATTAGGAACGTCTTCAGTGATTGCCCATTATTACTTCAGACAACTCACAGACTTCGTTTTCAGTTATCAAACATTCTGACTACTACAGGAAAAGCGAACCCATTAGGATATGTCATTAGGCTGACAGAACACAGAGGCTGTTACATATGGGACAAACAGTAGGATCTAGGCAGAGAATCAAGAGCACAAAATATTACAGCTGGCAAGTGGTTCTCTTATATTTTAATTTTGCATTTTCCAATGGCTTCTAGGTGTGACTCAGCCATCCCATTGGACAGACATCAGAAATATAGAAAAAGCAAAAAGGTGAGAGGAAAGTCAAATGAATTAGGAGAATAAGATGTTTTTAAAAATCCATTTTAAAAGTTAAGGAAGCTTACAAGAAGTTAGATCAGTATAAAAGGAGTTACATCAGTCACCTTTTGGCATTGAACCATCAATTGATTATCCCATGATCTCATCACAGTGTAGCAAATTGCATGCATTTTATGAACTAGAGCAGGGGTTGGCAACCTATGGCATGCGCGCCAAAGACGGCACGCGAGCCAATTTTTAATGGCATGCTGCTGCCTGCCGGGCTCCTGCTCAGTCCGCTGCCGGGCTGAGTCGGACCCTAGCAGGCAGCAGCATGCCATTAAAAATGCTACCTGACCCAGCCCGCTCTTCTCCACCCTCCTACCTATTGCTCTCTCTGGCGGGGGCAGAAGCAAGCTTGGTCCTGCTGACTGCTGCTGTATGGCAGGCTCTGCCGGCAGCCAAATTTCCTCCTCCCCCACCTCTTCCCCCAGCATGCTGCGTTGAGCCTTGTCTCCTCTCCCTCTCTGCCGCCGATGGCCCTTGCGAGGGAAGGAAGAAGAGCAGCCCCAGCACCCTCACTGCTCAGACTGGTAAGAAGGCAGGGAAGGGAGGCAGGAGCAGGGCATATCCTTCTAGACCCCTGCCGTGAGCACCCCCCTGATCCCAGCCCACCACCCCCAGCCCTCTGCCCTGCATCCCCCTTGTACCCCAGCCCCCTGCATCCCTCACAACCCCATTCCTGACTCCTGCACCCTCCACACCCCCTGCCTCACTCCTGCACTCCCCACACAAACCCAGCCTCTCCACACCCCATGCCCTGACTCTTGCACCCCCCACATTCCCACCTGCATCCCTTGCACCAAATGGGAGCTGTCCAGGTAAGCATTCCACACCCAAACCTCCTGCCCCAACCCTGAGCCCCCTCCCTCATTCTTGCTCCTGGCCAGACCCTGAACCCCAAACCCCAGCCTGCTCCTTCACCCCCAACCCTGTGCTCAGTGCACTCCCACCCTCAGCTAAGTGCAGAGAGAGAGAATGGGCCAGAACCAGGGAGAAGGTAGGTACCCACTGTATGTGGGCAGGGCCGGGACCCCAGGCTGGCAGCGGGCTGAGCGGGGCCGGCAGCTGGGACCCCAACTGTCAAGGGGCCAGCAGCCAGAACCCCAGACTGGCAGTGGGCTGAGTGGGGCTGGCAGCCAGGACCCTGGCTGGCAGGAGCCAGTGGACAGAACCCCAGATGGCAGCAGGCTGAGCAGCTCAGCACACTGCTGGTCTGAGGTCCTGGCTGCTGGCCCCACTCAGCTCACCACTGGTCTGGGGTTCTGGCTGCCAGCCCCTTGCCAGCTGGGGTCCCAGCCGCCGGCCCCGCTCAGCCTGCTGCCAACCTGGGGTTCCGGCCACAGGCCTCACTCAGCCCGCTGCTGGAATAGGTGAACGGAACCCCAAGCCGGGAGCGGGCTGAGCAGGCCAGCAGCTTAAGATCAGCATTTTAATTTAATTTTAAATGAAGCTTCTTAAACATTTTGAAAACCTTGTTTACTTTACCTACAACAGTAGTTGAGTTATATTATATATAGACTTATAGAGAGAAACCTAAAAAACGGTAAAATGTATTACCAGCACCAAAACCTTCAATTAAAAAGTGAATAAATGAAGACTCGGCACACCACTTCTGAAAGGTTGCTGACCCCTGAACTAGAGGTCTTGGAATTATTTCAAGAAAGAAAAGCCACACAAGGTGAATACCTTGTCACCAACTGGTCACCAGCAGAGTAATCAGTGCCACATTGAAAAACCAGGTCATGATGAGAAGGTCTCTCCAAAGGAAGTGGAGTGAGGAGCTTCTGAGAAGGAAAAGGATTATTATTCCAGTTCTGTCTCAAGGATTGCTCTGTAAACATAGTGACCTGTCCAGCCAGTTCCTCAATAGTGTTGCTGCAAGAGCCAAAGACTCGGAAAAAGGCCTGAGTTTCCTGGAGCAAGAAACGCACTTCCAAGATCTCTGGTCTTGGCTTCAGCAAGTTTTCCTGGCTCAGGAGATCAGCCAGGGAGTGGAGTTCATAGAAGTCTGCTTCTCTTTGCAGCCTCTGATAGTCTGAAAAGTCAGTGGGCAGAGAAAGCTGTAGTGTCCTCAAAAAATCCAGGATGTAATTAAACAAAGTTCCATCTCTGTCCACAAAGAATTGTCCATTCACCAGCCTGAATTCGTGGTCATTGCCATTCAACATCCTTGCTAACCTGGACTCTGGGAACCTCCGCAGGGTGGAAACCCATGTTGTAAATTTTGAGCCTCCTACATTCAGAATGGCAATTTCTTGATTGCTCATATTGTCTCTCCACCAATCAAGGTTAACACTGACCTATGTCTTTCTAACCAGACTATTCCTAAACTGCAAATCAACTGGGACTGCAAGTGCCATTCAGTAATCTTATTGCATGTTTGGGATGAGGTGTGTAGCACCGCTAGGGTTCCCAGGCAACAAGAAGCATAAATACAACTAAAGATAGCTGTTTGCAGGTCCTGGTTGCTTGGAAACTTGGGCTCTTGAAACAAAAATAATAAAAAATAAAAAATGAACAGCTTCCAAAGACTGTTGAAAAATGGTTGATTGACTCCAGGTTTTGAAAAACCCTGACAAAAACCAAGAAACTGTCCCCAAAAGCAAGACATTCAGTATAAATATTTGAGTTTTACAGAACCACCACAAGATGATTTCATTTCTATACCACTGTGGGTGACCCACTGCTAAAAGAAATGTTAAATGTACTTTAAGGCAACTCCACAATCATGGTCTGAAATGAGAACATTTCAGAGAAGTTGGAAGTGTATTTCATTAAATGTTCCTGATCTGAAAGGATTCAATGATTAATATATTTGTATGAAACATCCATACAGAGATATGGTAATGATTTACTATTTCTTTATCTATTCAATTATCCTAGAGTTAAGTCATAAGACTCACTAAATTCTTCCGGGGTGCAGTGCAGCCAATAGAAAGACACCGGGGAAGTCTACATTGCAGCTGGAGGTGCAACTGCTGCACGGGTTGACATACCCACACTAGCTTTAATTTAGCTAGTAGTGCTGAGAATACCAGTGAAGTCACAGCACCACAGGTTTCAGCTGAAGCTGTACAAGTCTGCCTGGGGCACTGGATATACATACTTGTATTGCCCATGCTGCCACGTCATCACTACTATTTTTAGAGATGTGCTAGCTAGATTAAAGGTAGCACATGTATGCCAACCCATGCTCCAACTGCAGGGCAGGGATAAGGAGCATGACCTATCTCAGGGCTAAGGAGTTTCCTAACACAACAAGACAAAGCCAATGTTAATGGATGTGATTACACAGCAGGTTTACAGGCAGCACCCCATCTCTCCAGCTATTGAAGCGATGATTGACTGATGTGGGGAAGCAGAGAAGAGAAGCTGCCCCCTCCCCCCACCAGCCTCACACTGCTGGGAAGATTGTGTTTTAGGGAGGTTTGCTCTCTGGCTGTTGAGCAGGGTGGAACTGTCATTCTTTCATCTTAAAGCAGGCTCTGTTCTTACTTTCTACCACCACCACAGAGGGGAAGGGAATGGCGAAAACTCCCTAGTCCATGCATTGACCATGCAAGCACTTTACACTCACTGCCACAATGAGCTGCACTGTATCCCCAATTGTGAGCAAGTGGATGCATTTCCCAATAGGGAGCTTAAATTCTTTACATTAGAGGCACTTTTTAGAAAGACAGAGATGCAGGTGGCTTTTAAAAACAAACAAACCACAAATCCAACATGAAGATAGCTCAATCCCTTGACAGAACTACAGCTGGAAAAGTGTCATTGCACTGCATATGAGCGCACCTTGCAGCTTGTTCTGCCCCACTCACTTCCACTGTTTCTCTTTCCTATTGCAATTTGTTCGAGACCACTGCCTTGAAGACTTTTTTTTAATAAATAAACCCTGTAATCAATATCCAATGTACATAAAGTACTGCATATACCCAGGATAAGAAATGAGTGAAATTTGACATCTTCAGTTATGAAGAGATTCCAAAGAGTTAAAGTATCACTCTGTATTTTGCAATGGATGGCCAGTCTTAGGCAAACTTTGCAGCCCACGTCTCTTAGCAATCAGAAGTATTCTTCCTAATTTCAAAGAACCTCCCACAACAAAAAATGTTGATGCATTTAGGGATCAGCACTTTTTACTCTAGGACACGTAAAATCATTAATACGGCTATATTAGTATTTGACTATATGCATGGTTAGTTTTGCCTTATATTTTGGTTAGACCAAGGAAGTGCACTGTTCCCAAAAACATTTTGAAACAAAATCTCAGAAGCAAAAGTATGTTTTCTGAAAGTTCAGTTTCACCTTCCAGCATATCTCAATGCTTGAACTACACGAACAATAACTCAGTAAACATTCTGAGTATTAAATGCTTCCATCAGAAGCCAAAGGTTTTTTTAAAAAATGTGCATGCACTGTTAAGTTTTCTGCAACAGCGTTCTGTTCACTTCTTGGGCTTCTGAATTTGTGCTTTGGTAGTGGACATTATAACAGTTTATATTTGCACACAAATTGTGCAACATTATCCAATACCACTAGTGTATAATTTTTGCACTTTTCACTTAGAAATGAAGCTCCATCTGTCATTTGCTCCCAGTAAAACATGGCATGGTCAGCTATCTCCGCAGTGTCTGCCAGATAGGATGAGCCAATTGTAAAGAGTTGAGTTTTCCAGCACTGAAGATTGTCAAAGACAGATTCCACAAAGGTCATTCTGGTGGCTGCAAGGATAAATAAGCAAATCAGAGAAGTCACTATAAATTTGTGTGAAAAGACTGAGGAAATCTTGAAATTAAGCATGCTGTTTTCCTGAGGTAAAGAAAGCTTGTCCACATCTACTAGTTTTATACCATCCCACTGGCTGGTATCGAAGTTCTTTATTGTGGGATTGATGTCTACACTGGAACAAGGCAGAGGGGTTTCCTTGATCACTTTGATTTTTTCCCTGAACTCCTGCATCTGTTGCAGAAATATAATGGGCTCAGACACATCCTTAAAGGCTTCTGCAATGTTA
Organism: Chelonoidis abingdonii; assembly: GCF_003597395.2. NCBI lineage: Eukaryota > Metazoa > Chordata > Testudines > Testudinidae > Chelonoidis > Chelonoidis abingdonii. The sequence continues at coordinate 315,535,595 of NC_133769.1, read as the reverse complement.
AAAGCCATTCGTTGCTCTTGTAGAATTGTGTTCAGTTTATTGATTTCTGGGTCATAGGCCTGCATCACTGCAAGCTTCATGGTCTCAAAGTCAGACAGAATCTCATTTCTTTTCTGCTCCAGTGTGTGCTGCAGCTTCTCAAAGAACTCTTTCACTTTGTCTGAGTCCTTTGTCAGAATCTGCAGCGCTTTCCTCTTGCTTGTTTCCCAGGTGTCTAGCCGGGAGAGTGCATCCCCACACCGCCATGTTTCAAAGCCCTGAAACAGGGTTTCAAAAGCACGCTTCTCCTGTGAATAGGCATCTTCAATGGAGCAAAATACGTGCTTTGTGTGGTCACCTCGAGTGGCGCAGACACCACATATCAGCTGCATATCTGTCCGGCAGAAAATGTTCAGGGGCTGCCCGCTGTGCACCTTACACATAGGCATTTTAGGAGTTACTTTTATTTTGTTATATTTCTCCACGATACCTTTCAGGGAGTAGTTGACTTGTAAATTGTTGATTCCTGTAACAGGAGTTTCCTTCCGGCAGGTAGGACACTTGAAAACTGGAGGTGGTCTCCAAACCACACTCCGGACATTTCCCTCTAGGATCCCCTCCAAACACTTCTTGCAAAAGTTGTGAGAACAAGGTAAAACCCGAGGATCTTCAAACAAGCCACAACAAATGGGACAGGTGAGATCTTCTTCTAAGAGCTCCATCACATCCTACTGAAAGAAGAGGGAAAAAATATTAGAGGGACTTTATAAGAACTATTTCCATTCCACCATCATTAGTCAAATGGGGAAGAAGTTACAGTAAACCATGCCAAGAGCAGCTTCCATTTGAGACAAGCTTAGTATCGCTTGCACTGTGACAGGCGGCGTTTTTTGGCCCAAGGAGTTTCAAGGTGGGGTCTCAGCTGGGCTGATATGCATGTTGCACACACTGCCAGTTGAGCCACAAAACAGAGGACTCCACTAATTGCTTAAGTCTGTTCTAGTATTGGACCATCAGAAAAAAGCTGCTCAATGTCAAGACAAAATCAGTTTCCCAGTCTTAGCATAAACACCGAAAAGGAATGTTAGCTAACCTGACAATGATCTTTAATATCTGCTGAAAATAATTTGCGTACTAATTCAAAACTTAAGTCTTATTGCAGCGATGCAATATTCAGAGATTGATTTGATCTGTGTTGTGAAATTTCAATATGGCAGACAATGTTAAAATTGAACCAAAAACTATTACATTTCACTTCCCCAACTCCTACAGAACCTGCTTTTAAAAAAAAAAAGTCACTTTTTTTGTGGGGATGGGGGGGAAACCAATATGGAAAGTGACTTACAGAGTAAAGCATCAGAATTTCCTCAGTTTTAGTAGAGTTTGTTAAATGCCCCCTCTTCTCAGCCCAAAGGCCAGTCAGCATTTGTTTAACCCTAGTTTAAGAAGTTTGGGTGCAAGGAAGAAAAATGTGTGAATGCCCTTTTCATTGCTATTGGGGTATTCAGCACAAAGTTGAAATATTGTAAGAATATAGAGATAACTCTTAAAAACCACTGCCGTAAAAATAATTTATAATCTATTTTTGATTACATAATCTGTATTTCCAGCTTCAATGTCTCAATATCTGTTTTAATTATGGCAATTCCTTTTTTGGGTGGGGGGGTGTCTAAGAAATTAGAATTTATCAAAAGAAAAATGTGAGACTTATCTTGTATTGCAGTAGCCCCTAAATGCCCCAATCAGGGATCAGGCCCATTATGCTAAGCACTGAATTTATAACAGAAACCAATTCTCTGGTGCAAAGATCTTACACTTTAGCATATGAAATGAGAAAGCAGGTGGATACTTAGAAGGGAAAAAAGTTAGAATTGGTATTTGCCAGACGTGCAGATCCGATTAGTTTGGTGATGGAAATTAAAAATACTTTGTGATAACTAAAGGACAATGATAATTTCCCCATGCTTAGCAGTATATTACCAAAGTGGCTGAACAGTAAGTTCTCCTCAGTTCTCATGGTGATTTCACACAAGGTACCCGACCCTTAAGAAAGGCAGGAAACTGGTTAAAAAAAGATAGCCAGGAACCATTCAGAGGGAGATCGAGGATACCAGTGGATACATGGAAGGCAGAAAAATCAAGAAAGACTGCACTGGGAGAAAAGGAAGGTTTGGGATGCAGTTTGGTATGATCAAAAGAAAGCTTTCACCACAAGTAGATAGATACTGGCTGGAACAAAAGAAAAAAAAAATCTTCAGAGGGTACAATCAACCCCCAAATTCATTTCTCCAATTACTAGAGATGTTTGCATGCATAAGTGGGGCTTGAAAAATTTACTAGACTTCTACTCAGCCAGAAGACTGAGCCTACTAACCAAAAGTCAGTCACCTCAAAGTAGGTTTGCCAGGTGTCCAGTTTTTGACCGGCACACCCGGTCAAAAAGGGACTCTGGGGGCTCCAGTCAGCACCGCCAAATGGGCCATTAAAAGTCTGGTTGGTGGCACAGCAGGGGCCCAGAACTACGGAAGGCTCCCTACCTGCCTTGGTTCTGCATGGCTCCCAGAAGTGGCCGCCAGGTGCCTGAGGTGGCCAGGGAGGCTTCATGCACTGCCCCCGCCCTGAGGGCCAGCTCCACAGCTCCCACTGGCCAGGACCTGTGACCAATGGGAGCTGTGGGGGCAGCGCCTGCAGGTGCGAGGACAGAGCACAGAGACTCCCTGGCCACCCATGCGCCATGGGGCCACCAGGACTTGGCAGTCACTTCCTGGGAGCCACAGTAAGTGCCGCTGGGACCTTGCACCAGCCCAGAGTCCCCTCCTGCATCCCAACTCCCTCCCAGAGTCCACACCCCAACCACTTGCCCCGGCCCTGAGCAAAACAAATGGTCTAATTCCTCATCCCAAATATTCTCTCAGATGAAAACAGGAAAAAGTTAATCTAGTCTGTTTCTAGAATGCAGGTGGTGGCTTATCAGATAGTAGCAGGAAACAAGGTAAAGTGAAAGATGAGGCAACGCAGGCTAGGCTTGATCCAACTGAGTACAGCATCCAAGTTTCCACTATTTATTTCAAAACCAGATTTCTCTAAACAAGAAAATGTTCATTGATTACTAAATTCGTGGCATGGCAAGTATGAATTTTAACCAAAAAGATGCTTGAGCCTCAGAACAGACATTTTTCAACACTTGAATTGCAGGCACAAAGCTCAGGCACTTGAAAGATAACTGAACATAAAGTGGCCAAACTTTAAATAAAAAGATTAGTTTATAGCCAAAAATTCCTAATATTTAGGATCAGTCCAAAAGATTAAGCTTTTAGACAGCTATATGTGCCTAAAACTAAGGATTTATTATGAAGTGCCTTTACAATAATAAGTATACAGCTTTGCTACCACAGCATCATAATCCATAGAAAAGACATGACATGGAGACAGCATATTTCCGTATCACTTTCAGTATCTCAATCTTTACCTGCTTCTGGAATAACAGCATAGCGAGTTACTCTATGCTACTCAAAGAAACTGATGAGGCTAACAGGGGGAGGAAAGCTGCAACTACTTAAAAATTGTTGTTTCCCTCATTGTAACAATGCTGGTTCTGGCAGGACCCAACAGAGTGCCAACTCAGGACAAATTGCTTAAAACAGGGCAGTTACAGCCCAAGTCTGGGGTTTTTCCACCTCTAAGGCAAACCAAACCAGCCAGATAAAAAGGACTTCGGTCTCATCCCACTGGCTAACCACAAGTCACACAAGCAATTCCCTTAGACAATCCAGCTTCCCAGTACCACCAACAGTGCCACTCGTTAGGGCAGGGGTCCCCAACACGGTGCCCATGGGCGCCATGGCACCCGCCGGGGCATCCATGTGCGCCCGCCTACTGGCTGCCAGACAAGCAGCCACCGAAATGCCACTGAGAAGCAGCAACATCAAGAAGCACTACCGCTGAAATCCCGCCGAATTTCGGCAGCATTTCAGCAGTGATGCCTCTTGACGATGCCACTTCATGGCGGCATTTCGACGGCAATGCCTCTTGACGATGCCGCTTCACGGCGGCATTTCGGCAGCTGCTTGTCCAGCGGCCACAGTCCTCGGCCCCCTGGAAAAGGTTGGGGATCACTGAGTTAGAGGGACAAATGGTTATGAAAACCAATACCCCAGTAAAAGAAAAAAAGGTTCTCTTGATCCCAAAGGACCAAGCCCCAGACCCAGGTCAATATACAAATCAGATCTTACCCACAAAACATCTAAAATCTACAGGTTTATTCATAAAAGGAAAAAGACAGAGATGAGAGCTAGAATTGGTTAGATGGAATCAATTACATACAGTAATGGCAAAGTTCTTGGTTCAGGCTTGCAGCAGTGATAAAATAAACTGCAGGTTTAAAACAAGTCTCTGGAGTACATCCCCAGCTGGGATAGGTCATCAGTCCTTCGTGTAGAGCTTCCATTTGTAGCAAAGTCCCTCCAGAGGTAAGAAGCAGGATTAAAGACAAGATAGAGATGAGGCATCAGCCTTTTATAGTTTTTTTCCAGGTGTAAGAGCACCTCTTTGTCCTTACTGTGGAAAGTTACAGCAAAATGGAGTCTGGAGTCACATGGGCAAGTCCCTACATACTTTGTTGAGTTACAAGGCAGATATGCCTTCTCTCAATGGGTCAGTTGTATAGCTGATGGTCTTTAATAGGCCATCAAGCAGGGTAGGCAGAGCTGACACCAACTTGTCTGGGGTATCACCCAGAAACACAGCAGAAGTTTGAAATACAGACAGTATAGAGCCAATATTCATAACTTCTACTACAAAAATGATACACATAGACAGCATAACCAGCAAACCATAACCTTGTCTTAGACACCCTATTTGATCCCCTTTATACAAGATTTGGTGCCACTACAGGACTTTGGTTGCAACAATGATCTATACAGTCCCAGTTAATGTCAATAATGTCACACTCGTATATTGCTTTCCAAAGTAACCAGTCTTCTCCTCGACTTGCTGAGAGGCTTTAGACAAACTAAAGATTCTAAAGTGTCCAGTACACCTGTTTTTAACTTAAAGTAAGCATTTCCCATTCCTCTTTCCTTAGGCCGACAGATCTGAGAAAGGAAGACCAATTAAGCCAGCAAATCCAGACCTTTGAGGAGATTGTCCCATAATTACCATAACTTGGAATCTGTTAACTATTTAGTGCCTTCAACTCCATTTTATTGTTCTAAGGAAACTGAACTGGTGCCACATTTTGGAATGAAGCTATCTATGGTACACCCTCACTATAATGAGACTGTTAGGATCCAAGCCTTTTGTTCATTATAGCAAGGGGTTTGTTATAACGAAAAGACAATCAAAGCAACACAGCAGCAGGGCTCCAAGCTGTAGTTGTGCACACGTGTGCAATACACCTCCCCATGCCCCTTTTTTTAAACCACACACAGTATTGTACTGTAGTTGGGATCTAGGTTCGGTATAGATAAAAGTTCATTATAATTTAGTGTGTTATTGCAAGGGTGTGCTGTATTTCTACAGGTGGACTATTGTTACCCAATAACCTTTTAAGTTTAGGAGTCAAAGCTTCTAACATGGTGAGAAAATGCCAGTACCTGTATGGTTATAGCAGAATGAAGCACAGGGATGCTACATGAAATTATTTCAATCCATAAAGAGGGAAGTTAACAACAAATTAATGTTGTACCTCAAGTGAATATTAACCAACAAGATGAGAGAAATCAATTATTTTTAGTGCACCATGGAAAAAGGAGAGGAACCAATTTGAGTGCATTGAACCAGTTCTAGATATGGGGATGAATCTGAACCCTGGGATCCGGATTCCAACGCAAAATTTGCAAGTGCTCAGATGTTGCATTTTACGCCATCCTATAAAACCAGTTGTGGTGTGTGGATCCAGCTCTCTGCTACAGCAAGGTCTGGGGGGCGGGAGCCAGGAGCCAGGCCCTTCCACGGCCAGATGGAGGAACTGGTGAGAGGGGGGCGTTAAACAACTGCTGTTGTTTAGCCCCGCTCATGGCAGCACTGCACGGCCTGTCTGCAGCAGCCTCTCCGGGGCCCATGCCTTCCAGGGGGCAGCGCACCGCGCGGGGAGAGGCAGCCCCATGCCAGCGGCCGCGGGCAGGGCGAGCGCGTCTCCGCTCTTCCCCTGGGAGGTGCTCGGGAGTGGGGGGAGCAGCCCTCGCTATCGGACCCAGCCCGTGCCCCACGCTGGGAGCCCCGCCGCCCGCCCGGGCTCGAGGACCCACCTCCTCCGGGGCAGGCGGGGACCGCCGCCCTCCCAGCCCCGTGCAAGCCCGCGGAGGCCGCGCACCCCGGAGCTGGCGGCGAGACGCCGCGGGAGACTCAGGCCTGGCCCAGGCACAGCGTAGCCCGCCAACGCGCCTCACCTGCAGGTCCGCCGCCTCCCGCTGGAGCCCGCCGCTTGACTTGGCTGGACACTCCTGCTGCTGAGGCTGGGCCCGGCGCAGGCTACAGGCGCCTCCCGCCTCCACAAGCAACGGGAGGGCGGGGCCAGGGCCTGGCTTTGTATCTCCCCGCCGCTGCTGGGGAAGGGGCCGGGCGCGGGTGGCGGAGGGTGGCTGTGCCGCTGCCGGGGTACATGTGGCTTGAGCACGTTGCATCAAGTTCAGGGTAGTCGCGGGGCCTGGCTTGGGAAGGCTGGATTGACACAGGCGGAGGCCAGAGATTTACATCCTCTTCACAGACACCGCCCATGATTTGAGAGGCTTCAGGCAAGTCATTTGGCCTTGTGTGCACTGGGGAAAGGTGTAAACCATCTGCCCTTGAGGGGGATCAGCCCTACTGTAGGGCAGGTACGTGGGTCTATGTGTACCATGGTGTCCAGTGCACTGAGAAGTTAGCAAAGCTTTCTCAGTGCTCCCATTGCTGCTAACCACTGTTCAGATGAGCTGGGGGGGATTTTTTTTAAACTTTCCTCCGTGTAGGCATTTAACCTGGCAGTTTCCTCATCTGTTAAACTAGAGTATTAATAGTGTTGTAAAGCAAAACGTATTACTGAGCAAGTAAGACAAGGTTCTTTAAAGACATTCGGAGCAAGAGAAAGACAAAGGTGAATGTAGGTCCTCTGCTTGGCAGCATGGGAGAACCAGTAACTGCTGACATCAAGAAAGCTAGTGTGCTTGATGCAGATTTCGCTTTGGGTTGCACTAACAAGGTCAGTAATGACAGATACTCAAAATAGGGAAAGAACGGGCTAAAGAATATTTAGATAAGTAAGATGTATTCAAGTCAGCAGGGCCGAACAAAATTCATCTTAGGGTACTTAAGGAACTGGCTAAAGCAATCTTGGAGCTGTTAGCAATTTTCTTTGAGAACTCTTGGAGGACATCAGGAGAGGTCTCAGAAGACTGGAGAAGGGCAAACATAGTACCTATCTTTGAAAGGGGGAACAAGGAGGACCTAGGGAATGCTAGACCACTCAGCCTAACTTCAATACCTGGAAAGATATTGGAGCAAATTATTAAACAATCAGTTTATTAGCACCTGGAGGATAATAGAGTTATAAGAAATAATCAGCATAGATTTGCCAAGAACAAATCATGATAAGTCATCTTAATTTCCTTCTTTGATAGGATTACTGGCCTAGTGAATAGGGGGAAGAAACAGATGTGATATAACTTGATTTTAGTAAGGCTTTTGACACACTTCCACCTGACATGCTCATAAGCAAACTGGGGAAATACGGTCTAGATTTACTGTAAGGTGGGTGCACAACTGGTTGAAAGATTCAGCGTAAAGAATAGTTATCAATGGTTTGCTGTCCAAATTGGGAGGGAATATCTAGTTGGGTCCCACAGAGATTGGTCCTGTGTCTGGTACTATTCAATATTTTCATTAATCACTTGGATAATGCATATAAAATTTGCAAATGACACCAGGCAGGGAGGGATTGCAAGCACTTTGTAGGACAGGCTTTAAAATTCAAAATGACTTTGACAATTACAGAATTGGTCTGAATTCAACAAGATGAAATTCAATAAAGACATGTGCACAGTACTTCTTATAGGAAGGAAAAATAAAATTTACAGCTACAAAATGGGGAATAACTGTGTAGGCGGTAGTACTGCTGAAAAGGATCTGGGGATTGTGTGGACCACAAACTGAATGTGAGCCATCAGTGGGATGCAGCTGCAGCAAAGGTTAATATGATTCTGGAGTTTATCAACAGCAGTATTGTATGTAACACACAGGAGGTAATTGTCCTGTTCTATTCGGCACTGGGGAGGCCCTAGCTGGAGTACTGTGTCCAATTCTGGGTGTCACTCTTTAGGAACGATGTGGACAAAATGGAAAGAATCCAGAGGGGACCAACGCAAATCATAATAGAGTTGGAAAACCTGACTTACAAGGAAAGGTTAAAAAAACTGGGCAAGTCTAGTCTTCAGATAAAAAGACTAATGGGGGAACTGATAACAGTCTTCCAATATGTTAGGAGTTGTTATAAGAGGAAGGTGATCAATTATTTTCCATGTAGAATAAGAAGTAATGGACTTAATCTGCATTAGGGGAGATTTAAATTAGATATTAGGAAAAGCTTTCTAATTATAAGGATAGTTAAGTCTGGAATAGGTCATGGAGTTGGGCAATGGAGCCTTCCTAAAAGTGTGGGAGGGAGCATGAGGCCTTGCCCTTGCGTGTGCTCCTCCTCTTCCCCCTGAGGCCACACCCCCATCCAAGCTGAAAGCTGAAGCCAGGCTGGGGAGCTAGGGCCTCTCCACCTGCCTGGGGTGGAGGGGCCTGAGAGCAGACCCCAGTTTGTGTCCCCAGGCTCCCCACCCAGGATAGGTGGAGGGTCCACAGCTTCCCACAGCTGCTCGTGCCTGGCCTGGGGGTCTGGCCTTGTTGGTTGAAGAGCCACAGCTGGGCGATGGTAAGAACCGCCCAGTCAGCTGTGGGGAGCCACGGACCCTCCACCTGCCCTAGGTGGGGAACTGGGGACAGGAACATGGGCCAGGGGCTGCTCTCAAGTCCCTCAGCCCCAGGCAGGTGGAAGGTCCACAGCAGTCTGGGCTCCCCAGGCCATTCTTACCCAGGCCAGGCTCCAGCTTCCAGCCTGGCCAGCAGGCAGGGCCTCAGGGGGAAGAGGAGGGGCAGGGGCTCAGGCTCGTAGTGAAAAGTGGATGGGTTAGTCCCACCACTTTCAAAAGTGGGAGTGCCATGGCCTCTTGGCTCCCGCTGTTCCAGCACCTCTGCCTGGAGTCCTCATAATTTTAAAAAACAAGTTGGACAAACACCTGTCAGGGATGGTCAAGGTTTATTTGATCCTACCTCAGCACAGGAAACTGGACTTGATGACTTCCTGAGGTCCCTTCCAGCCCTACATTTCTATGATAGTGTTTGCAAAGTGCTTTCAGATCCTCTGTGACGATGCTGCCCTTGGGAGCCAGCTGAGGTCACTCAATCAGGCTGAACTGCAAACAGAATGGGGCAGACAAACCCCAAACACTGGTGGATATTCCAATACTTAGATTTACCAAGCCAGCACAAACCATCTTCTGTATTACTTCACTGGTTACTCAGAAGTCCAAACAACGCAGTTCTCTTAAAGTGCCCTGTCATAAGCATAAGTCCCAATTCTGAACCTTAGCGTCCAAAATGTGGGTGCCTGCATGAACCCTCCAAGCTTAATTACCAGCTTGGATCTGATAGCGCTGCCACCAGCCAGAAATTCCAGTGTCTGGCTCACTCTGGTCTCCCCAAAACCTTCCCTTCCCTGGGGGACCCCAAGATCAGAGGCCCTGATCTCACACCAACGGAATAACCCATTCCCTCCCCCTTTTACCTCCTCCCAGATCTCCGCCCTGGTACACTAGGAGATACCCTGCTCAATCCTTGAAACAACACCGAGAGCTCAAGTGTCTCTCCCCCTCACCCAGAGGCTATACAATCAAGCTAGAACTCTAACAACAAAGAGATTCCCCCTCCCTCTTTCCTTAGCCTAACCAGAGGAAAAAATCAAACAGGTCTTAAAAAGAAAGCTTTATATAAAAAGAAAAAAAAGACTAAAAATGTCTCTTGCAAGTGACAATATACAGGGTTAATGGCTTAAAGAATGAATAAACAGCCTTATCCAAAAAGAAATACAATTTAAAACATTCCAGCAAACTACACACATGTAAATACAAAAACAATATAAAAACCTATATTGTCTTATACCTGTACTTACAACTGGGAAACAGAAGATTAGAAAGCCTGGAGATAGAAAGATCACGTTCAGAGCCGAGAGAGCAACAGAGACACGGACAAAAGACACACACCCAAAAATTCCCTCCCTGAGCTTTGAAAAATCCGGTTTCCTGATTGGTCCTCTGCTCAGGTGTTTGGTTCCCTTTGTTAACCCTTTACAGGTAAAAGAAACCTTAACCCTTAGCTATCTGTTTATGACATGCCCAGCCTCAGGCCTCCATCCAGACACACATCAGATATGATGATTACTGAAAATCTTATCTCATCATATAAAATAAAAGGTTCTCCTGACCCCAAAAGGCCCAAGCCCCAGACCGAGGTCAAATGATAACTTAGATCAGAGGTCCCCAACGCTGTGCCCGCGGACGCCATGGCGCCCACTGGGGCATCCATGTGTACCCGCTTACTGGCCGCTGGACAAGCAGCTGTCGAAGTGCCGCCGAGAAGTGGCAATATCAAGAAGCGCTACTGCCGAAATCCTGCCAAATTTAGGCAGGATTTCAGAGGTGACGCCTCTTGATGACGCTTCTTCACAGCGGCATTTCGGCATCTGCTTGTCCGGCGGCCACAGTCCTCAGCGGCTAGTTGTCTGGCGCCCGCCCCACAGAAAAGATTGGGGACCACTGACTTAGATCTTACCCAAAATACACTCTTATAGTCAATTCTTATTAACTAAATAAGCTAAAATTTATTTAAAAAGATAGAGTGTGGGTTAAAAAATCAATATACATACAGATTTGAATTCAATTCTTGAGGTTCAGATACACAGAGATGGGCTTGTAGTTGCCAAAAGTCCTTTTAGAAATAGTCCATAGGTTATAGTCCAATGTCCATATTCAGGGTGACTCCAGTCAGTGACTGGGGAATCTCAATCCTTATGGCTTAAGGTTTCCCCCTCTTGAAACCCAAAGCAGATCTGAGATGAAGAAGGATCGTGTCCCAAGGTTTTTATACATTTCCAGCAGCCTTTTGGCCTGAAAAAACAATAGGCTTAAGCAGGAGTCGGCAACCTCTGGCACGTGGCTCACCAGGGTAAGTACTCTGGCCAGTTTGTTTACCTGTCACATCGGCAGGTTCAGCCAATGGCGGCTCCCACTGGCCGCGGTTTGCCATCCCAGGCCTATGGGGGCGGTGGGAAGCCGCAGCCAGTACATCCCTTGCCCACGCTGCTTTCTGCCACCCCCATGGCCTGTGACGGCAAACCATGGCCAGTGGGAGCCGCGATCGCCTGAACCTGCCGACGCAGCAGGTAAGCAAACTGGCCTGGTCCGCCAGGATACTTACCCTGGCAAGCCATGTACCAGAGGTTGCTGACCCCTGGGCTTAACTTTCCTTCTCCCAAACATCATGGCAATTAGCACAGGGTAATTTATCCATTAAACAGTTCAGATACAGGTTACCACAACCTTAAAAGAGACATATAGACAATAATACTATTTTCCTCAAGTGTCTTCCTAAATACAAATACCCCTTTTTTGATCATTGAATCAAAGCTATAGCAATAGACAAGACTTGTTTGCTTACATCACGAGATCTGAGGAAACAGCTACCTTTCTATCTCTAACAATGCAGACTTGCATTTCAAAGCTCTGTTCATTTACATATCTTCCTAATCAGTCTCTAAAGTTTGGCCATGGGTCAGGTCAGCCTGTGAGTTAATTAACTCTGTCTGGCTCTGTCACCTTTCAGTGAGATATTATATTACACTCATAACATCACACCCTGGACCAGAAGGTGCTATAGAATGCAAAGCACTGTTAATAAACAGCCATAAGAATTGTCAATTACAGGCTCTAGAAGGGCCCTATATCAGATTGGTCATGCATAGTTTTCAGTATGTCAAGACAAATCTTTCTCTCTCGGGCCTGGTCTACGCTACGCGTTTATACCGATTTTAGCAGTGTTAAACCGATTTAACGCTGCACCCGTCCACACAACGAGGCCCTTTATATCAATATAAAGGGCTCTTTAAACTGGTTTCTATACTGCTCCCCAACGAGAGGAGTAGCGCTGAAATAGGTATTGCCATATCGGATTAGGGTTAGTGTGGCCGCAAATCGACGGTATTGGCCTCCAGGCGGTATCCCACAGTGCACCATTGTGACTGCTCTGGACAGCAATCTGAACTTGGATGCACTGGCCAGGTAGACAGGAAAAGCACCGCCAGCTTTTGAATTTCATTTCCTGTTTGCCCAGCATGGAGCTCTGATCAGCACGGGTGGCGATGCAGTCCCAAATCCAAAAAGAGCTCTAGCATGGACCGTAAGGGAGATACTGGATCTGATCGCTGTATGGGGAGACAGATCTGTTCTATCAGAGCTCCGTTCCAGAAGACAAAATGCCAAAG
>NC_133769.1:315488308-315521842 GCF_003597395.2 Chelonoidis abingdonii | reverse complement strand
AAAAAGAAGAGATGGAGAGAGGACCTTGTTGGGAATAGCAGCTGGAGTCTCAGTACTAAGGCCTGCCTCCCTCCATGAGTGTCCATTTGATTCTTTGGGCTTCCCAGTTACGCTCTCAGCAGGGCCTGGACGCTGGATATCCCTGCTGTGCGCTCTGTCTGGAGATTTTTTTCAAAATGCTGACATTTACCCAGAATCACCCTCGACACTATTTTTGCACCATCATGCATTGGGATCTCAACCCAGAATTCCAATGGGCGGGGGAGACTGAGGGAACTATGGGATAGCTACCCACAGTGCAACGCTCCAGAAATCGACGCTAGCCTCAGTACATGGACGCGCACCACCGAATTAATGTGCTTAGTGTGGCTGCGTGCACTCGACTTTATACAATCTGTTTTACGAAAGCAGTTTATGTAAAATCGGAATAATCCCGTAGTATAGACATACCCTCATACACAAATTTGTAGATGATGTTGGATTAATTTATTTAAAATTGATAACAGACTATTCCTCAACTTCATGAGTTGACATATCTGATTCCAGTTTATAAATTACTGGAAGATTATGCCACAAATAATTATGGGAAGGTGCCAACAAGTCTGAAATTAGTACTATTTCCTATTAAGGGACATTTGAGTAAAACAAGGTGGGGGTCCTATGATAATTGGAAAAGTGTCATATGAAGATTTTCTAGACCTGTTTGAGTGAGGAAAATGTTCTCAGATGGGATTCATTTTAAAGACTAAAGAATTTTCCTGTGTGTGTTTCAATGAGACTTTTAAATTCATAGTCCCAGTGCTGCCATCAGATCTAGGCAGAACCCATTTAATGGGGCTTCATTTGGACACTAAAGTCCACCCAAATGCAAGATCAAGGCTTAACATATCACTGCTTTTAAATTCTCCTCACTTAAATTGTCACAGCCTGACATAGTTTTCTCAGTACCTACCAGGCTGGATCCAAAGCCCACTGAAATCAACAGAAATAATTCCATTGACTGCAATTGGCCTTTAATTCAGATTCAGCTTTAGATTCTGCGGTGACCCCATCAAGATAGGGATTCTTCTAAATGTGGTCTCACTGAGGATAAAATATTGCAAAGGTTTTTCAAGGCATCTTTCTCCAAACTTTGGGTGCCCCTTACCCGTCAGGCTGCACTTGTCCATCCTGGTTGTGAATTAATGTTACCCGGTTACTCTGTGTCCCTTTAACCTTTATTTGGCATTGTCATATACCTATATAACAACCTATCTGAAAAAGAAGCAAAATATTTATTCCTAAGGGGTAAATCCACACACCAGCAATCAGCCCAGATGTCTGAGCTGGATGCTTCGTCCATCCTCAGGGGAAAAGCATACTTCCCCCCAGGGAGAAAAGATCAACAAATGACCCATATAGATCTGCAGATCCTCCAGTCCTACTGCCAGCCTGCCCTAACACACCCTCTGCACTGCTTTCTGTTCTATACATGTCTTTATACTGCTCTCATTGCCTTAGAACCTGAGCACCTTCCAGTAGCACATTAAGCGATATGACTAATATCTATCGTGTGGTTTGTTGTTTCTCTTATCCCTTCCTCAGGGAAAAGGTTCCCTACCATGGATACTCCTGTGTGCCCTTTCTTCCAAAACCCTGCCCTATGCTGCACTGCAACCATACTATTTTCATTGTCATGGGGCCCTCCACACTTGCTGAGGTTAGAGCAAGACTTGCTGCTGTATTCAGGTTCATTTTCAACCAGTGGTCTCAAAAAAAACCTATTTTTGGTGGTTTCTTCGTAGGGAGCAAGGAAGGAATTCACCACTGCACTGTGACCATGCTATGCCAAATATTCCAGAAAGTCGCGATAAGGCCCTCCCAGGGAATACCATTTCAGTTCAGAGGGCATGCTGGATACATTCGGCAACAAGAGTCGGGGAGGTGGGAGGAGAGGAGTGATGGCTGCAGCATTCCTATGCCCCAGCTATTCTCTGGCTGCTGCTTGTCTGCTGCCTGCCAGGTGCTGAAAGGCTATTCCCCGTGTATCTCCAGGCTCAAGCCACTGCTCCTCCATTCCTGCAGCATACTCAGCACTAGCATAGGGATGAATACAGCATATAGTTTCAAACCTTTTGGTCTTGTTTGGTGGCTTTTGTCAAATCTAAGAACTGTCACCAGCACTTGCAGTGATTATGTAGGCTGGGGTTAATTCTTGATGCCCTTTTTCCATCAAGCAGTTTTAGGATCCAGTAGATATTGAACTGGAGGACAGGAGACTAAGCTATTACTGACTAAGGTTACGGCTATGCTGCTATAATCTCTGTATGCATATGGTGCAAATAACCAGCCATTTCAGGGAGCATCTCCATTTTCTTGGCAGTTTAAAATCTCCAGCAAAATTTAAGCCTTCGCTAATAGAATGGGGAGCAAGCAGCTAACTGTTACCCCTGAAGTGTCAATGCTCCAGGGTGGGGATTGGGTCACTAGGCAGACACATTCAGGGCCTTATATGACAAAATGCAAGCAGCTCTGCATGAGCTAAATCTGAAGCATGAGCCTCCATTTGCCCTTATTTCTTTCTCTCGAGTTTATTTCTGGGCAGCCAGGAGACCCCCTGCCTGTTGCTAGATACTGATGAATGTACTGCTTTTCAAAATGTGATGAGTATAGTTTTTAGGATTTCCTGATCTGGTAATTCAAATCTGTGGCCCAGAAGCAGAAGTGAGAGAGGCACACGTACATTTTATTTGTATCTGAGATATTTATAGAATTCTGATTTCTAATTCTGTTTCTTAATTCTGCTAAATCAGACCTTAGGTATAGGTTATGGGATTTTTGCAGCCCAATAGCTCCTCTGCTGCCACGTAACTAGAGAGGCTCCTCTTGGGCTATGCAGCTGAAGTTGCTCTGTATTCCACTCCTACATGGAGGCATCTACATAAAGATAATTTTGGCCAGGTATAGTGATGAGACTCAAGAATTATGTTGGTATATCCCCGTATGATCTAACATAATAGGCGTGTTCTCCCCTGGTGGATTATTTGAACTAGGGAACTCAGCAAGGGTTTATTGAATTGAACATTCCCTCTTCTCTCCCTCCCCCCCCGCACCCAAAAAAACTCATAATCACAGTGGGAAGAGGAGAAGGGAGCCCACTTTTGGTTGAGGGAGGCCACCAACTATATGATTAGGAGAGAGGGGGCTGGAAGGCAACATTACCAAAGAGAATAGTGGTGACCCTTATCCTTTTTTGGAAGGTCCTTCAGTTAATTCTCAGTCCATGTAACAGTACTCAGACCCAAAACAATATAAATTTATTCATGAGTTGAGATTTCATGAAACACTGCATCAAAAGCTTTACTAAAATCAATGTACTCTATTTCCTGCATTCTCTTCATTTACTTGTCATTTATTTACTGCAGTCACTTCATTTGTTGGACTCATGGGTCTTCACATTAAGGATTACTCACATGAGTAAAGCTTGCTGCATTGGACTCCAAATTTGTAGTTATAACAAAAGAAGCTATCCAGCTTGTCTGTCATGCTTTGTTCTGGTCTTCTAATTCTACAAGGGTGGGAATTCAAAAGGTCTTAGGCATGACCTAACTCTGCTCCCATCAAGGTTGATGTTATTCACTGGCAGCAGACTAGACTTAGGTGTTCGCTGACTTTTCCCTTACTATTTGATTCGTTATTTTGAGGAAGAGCGGGCCTGAAGTTAGACTTACCACTTACCAGATTAATCCTGGCTATGGCAATCTTCTTCTCTTTGTTGTACTTTAGTGCCACATTTGCTTTTCTCTGATTATTTGATGTCTCCCCAGTTCTCCATGGCTTTTAAAAAAAATAATTATCAGTGGTTTAGTAAATGTATTAGTCCATTTCCTCAACACCTTAGGTTGCATGTCATCGATACCCACTAATTTGTAAATGTTCACATTTCCCAAGCGTTCCATTGACTGTTCTTTATTGATAGCTATTCCTACAAGGTGTTCATAACTTTCTAATTCACCAAATTTCCTATCTTTATTTTTTATGTTAAAGACAGATTTTAACAGCAACTCTTTGACATTTCAGTCATCATTGATTTAATCAATCATAAATGAACATCAAGTATCAGAGAGGTAACCATGTTAGTCTGTATCCACAAAAACAACGAGGAGTCCGGTGGCACCTTAAAGACTAACAGATTTATTCGAGCATATGCATCTGAAGAAGTGGGGTTTTTTAACCATGAATGCTTATGCCCGAATAAATCTGTTATTATAAATGAACATCCTTCTTGTCTAGAATTTTTCCCAAAATATTTATAAAAGCCCTTTTATAGACCTCTTCACTCCTTTGGCTGGCATTCATTTTGGCTTTTTGCTGCCCTCAGTCTGGATCCACTTACACAAGCAGAAAGGATTCTACATGGGCAGAACTTCCTTGATGGCATAGAAGTGGGGATTGGCCTCCGACAGTAACATCTTGTCTTCATTAGGACCTTATGAAATTTCTCTGTGGTTTCTTCACAAGGTCTTCCCTCTGCAAAGTTTTAGGGCTGGGAGGGACCTATGGTCAGGGATTGAGACAGAGGATCAGACACAATATCGTTTCCTGATCAGTCCCAGGATTTCAATGGGGAAATCTATTAGGAAATCAATGGTGCTCAAAGCATTATATCCTGTGGGACTAACAGGAAGGCTGAGCTAATGGCAGCATGATTCCTGCTAGAGCCATTCTCTCAGATGAGAAGGTGGCCAGCAGAGCAGAATGGAGGGCCATCCATCTAAGCAGTGTTGTAGCCCCCATGGAATCACACAACTGAGAGGCCTTGACCCCTGCTCATTCTCCAGTCCCACAAGCCCTTCTCATGAGAAGCGATTCTGTTCTGAGACTGCTGTGAAGCCTCATACTCTCTGGTCCTTTCCTGCAAACTCCCACATGGGAGGAGCTAACCTGGCGCTGTGGCTTTCCTCCTCAAACATTAACTAAGTCTATATATTTTTGTTGCCTTCCTTTTATATTTTCAGTACGGTTTGTTTGTTCAATAACCCTGCAACACCATACACATGTATAAACCTTACATACATACATATCTTGTATTTGATAATGGACATCTGAACTTTGTTTCCCCCCATGGAAAAGGCCATGGCGCTCACTCTTAAAACCTGGCAGATCCACAGGGATATGCAGGAAGCCAAATCTAACTACTCAGAGGCCCTACACCTCCTCACAGGCTCTGGCAGCCCCATCTCTGAGTCCCCGACAATAAAGCTTCCTAGGAGTCATACTACCAGAGACTCATTTCTCACAGCTGTCCCCAGGACTCCTGGGAGAAAACTCCAAGGCAGGAGTAGTCAGTAGGCAGACTGTGAGCCAAATCAAGATCACCAAATTCTTTTGAATGGACCACAAAATCTGTTTTTTTATTATTAATTATCATCATCATCGTTATTTTTGTGTTATTTTCTCTGGAGTCTGGATCTTGATTATACCTTGACCAAAAAATTTTGACCTTGACAAAAAATAATTGATTACCTCCGTTCCAAGGAAAAGACAATGCAGCCTAGGGCTATAAATTTTACCTGGAAATTCTCCATTTGGCAAGGTACATCATCCCCTGTCCTCAGTTTGCCTTTTTCTTCTACCTTCTTAGTGCACCCCACCTTGTAGAGAATCTCATATGGGGCCCAGATGAGGGAAGAGGGGAATGATTCAGTGAACACAGCTGTGTCTACCCTTCTGTGCAGAAGGGTAGAGAACTATATGGAGACAGTCTCCTCCATGCGCTGGTCGGGGGGATAATCTAATCTGAGCCATGCTATTTGCCTATGGAGTCCTAAATATAAAAGTAAATCCCAAACAGATGCAGTGCTGATGGCACCACAGTAGCACCAAGATTACAAGACAACCACGTTTAGAAAAAAGCTTCACGATGAATAACTCAATCTATCTGTAACACCACACACATGTATAAACCTTACATACATACATATCTTTTATTTGACAGTGGACTTTTTTTAGGCACATCTGAACTTTGTTAGTACCCCCTAAACAGCTGATTTATGGAAGAGGAAGAGTAAAGAAAGCAATTTCTCACAATCATTTGATGAAAGCTACTTTTAACATGCATTGTGGGAATACCAGCAATTAAAGATGGAAACATTAATCATCAGTGATTCAAGTGACTGTCAGTGAGTGGCCTGCTCTCAGGCATCCCTGTAAGTAGCTCTTCACCTCAATTTCCCCCTATGAAGGGGCTTCTTAAATAAACTCCCCACAAGCTTTCATAGAATATCAGGGTTGGAAGGGACCTCAGGAGGTCATCTAGTCCAACCCCCTGCTCAAAACAGGACAAATCCCCAGACAGATTTTTGCCCCAAATAGCCCCTTCAAGGACTAAACTTACAACCCTAGGTTTAGCAAGCCAATGCTCAAACCACTGAGCTATCCCTCCCCCTAATGACAACAGCCTTCCTCCTCCTGGTCTGATTTTATTGATATGTTCACAAATCAATGCAAAAGTGTTTCACCCCAGTCTTAAACAGGTAGCAACCCCTCCTCCTCCCCAACAGCCAACTAGCTTGCTCTCTACCCATCCCCCAGCAGCTTTCTGTTGCCTTTTTTTTTTTTTAAATAGTCATCCCTGCTCAGGTGTACCTCCTGAGAAACAGGGGTAGGCTTGCCCCAGACTTCTAACCCTTAAGGGACAAACCACACTGTTAAAGTGACCAACTGCAGTTTTCCAGATCACAAATTCTGATAATGAAACAACATCTGTTAGGCCTTTGTGTAGTATTTTAGTAGTAGTATGATCTGTAGTTTTACGTACTGTTGCCCCTTGGCCCAAGCAGTTACCCAGTATTTGAGGCCTTGACAGGTTGTTTCTATTAGAAGGAGAAACTGATCATATGATTTATGAACATATATATTTCTTTATATAAAACAGGATTGCACCAAAGAGCGTACACCAAGTCCTATGTCCCTGAACACAGTATGAACAGACAACAGCAGACACTTTTCTTGTTCAGAAATCCAAGTCTGCCTTTCTAGCAAGCACTGTTTGCAAAAGAAGCTCTGTCACTTAGGGCTTGTCTACACTGGCAATTTACAGCGCTGCAACACACCCTTGAGTGCAGCAAGTTTCAGTGCTGTAAAGCGCCAGTGTAGACAGTGCACCTGCACAGGGAGCTGTGCCCCTCATGGAGGTGGTTTTTTTAGAGTGCTGGGAGAGCTCTCTCCCTGCGCTGTGCCACGACCACACAAAGCATGTTAAATCGCTGCCACAGCAGTGCTTTAGCATTGCCAGTGTAGACTAGCCCTTAGCTTCTTCCCAGGCCATCCCCACTCCTGCTTCCCCTGCTGCTGTCTGCTATGGCTTTCTGGTTCTTTTCTGTTTCTGACACCCACACACACATAGCTACAACCAATCAATGTCCTAGCCCCTGCTTTTGCAATCAGTTCCCAGAGAAGGCACTTCTCCCTAAGGCCTTGGCTACACTGGTGCTTTACAGCGCTGCAACTGTCTCGCTCAGGGGTGTGAAAAAACACACCTCTGAGCGCAGCAAGTTACAGCGCTGTAAAGCACCAGTGTAAACAGTGCCCCAGCGCTGGGAGCACCACTCCCAGCGCTGTAAGCTAATCTCCACGGGGAGGTTGGGTACCTGCAGCGCTGGTATCCCAGCGCTGGCTCCGTGACCACACTCACACTGCAAAGCGCTTCCACGGGAGTGCTCCCGCGGCAGCACTTTGAAGTTGCAAGTGTAGCCATACCCTGAGTTAGTTCTTGCTCAGACCTTCCCATGTGGTCCCGTGTCTTACGCAGTGACTTCTATTGTTTCAGTTACCTTACTCCATAAAAGAGCTTCATTGCTTCTTCCATTTAACCTGAATAAAAGGTGATTGGGATGCCCATCAGCTTTAATGAAGTCTGTGATTGCCTAGCGATCAAACACAAGCTTGTGGGCAGACATTAACACTTTTCAGCATAACAGTATCTATAGGTCTGATTGTACTCCCATTTACTTCAGCTGGGGCGGGATTGGACCCACTCAATAGATAGAGGAGCTAAATTGCTGCTGCCAGACATTTTATAACAGCTATGGGCCTGTCACTTGTAGGCAAAAGTTGGGCCCAAATTGGTTTTTCCTACATCAAGCCAGCCAGAAGTGACTTCTACACTAAATCCCATAACCAAGAACAAAATTAATTTTCATATACAATTTCACAAGTGTCAAATTATCAATATAAAATATAAGACAGGTTATAGAAAGCTAATCCTCACAAGGGCACAGTAAAATTCAGATTCCTAAAATAACTCCGCCCCACCTTTCATTGGAGACCCTGCCTACTCATTCATGATGCAACCTGGCTTTCATCAGGGACACTGCCTATGCAACCTGCAGAACCATGGGCCTAATCCAACACCCACTGAAGTCAGTGGAACGACTTTCATTTCAGCACACGTACCCTGATTTTTTCCACTGTCTTGTAGCTTGTGTAGTCATTTACACCTGTGCAAAGTGGTTGTAAAATGTTACTAAATTAAATTAACAGCACTTTATAGCCACCTTTCACTGACTATGCACAGCTGTAAATGGCGACACAAGGCTCAAGGCAGGGGTGAATTGGGCACACATACAGTTGTTGCTAGCAGGGTTCTAGCACAATCTACAAGAGCAGTGTAAGCAGGAATTATTTTTCCTTATAATTGAATTATTAGTCATGCTATGTGATAGACTCTCTCCCCACCATGTGATAGATGGTTCCATCTATACTATGAATTCAGCAATATCAGGAGACCTCATTAAACACATCAGTCCTCTCCAAGGTTCCTTTATGCAATGATGATGAGACCCAGCTGTGTTTTAAGAATTAAGCTCTTTCCTACAGAATGGAACAAGTCAGTGGACAACTATCTTTTAAGTGGGATCCCCCAACACTGCTATATTTGTAGCACTATTTTATCCTATAGTTCCAACATGGTTCTCAGACAAAACATCCCTGTTGACATTACTCAGGAAAATAATTTTAAAACTCTGTTAGTAAAAAACATGTTTATAAACATGAGCATAGTTCTGCTCTCAGTGCAGGCACAGCCTAAATACTTGGCCTCCCCCACTGAAAAGAAATGCACACTCCTGACCTACACCAGGAAAAACAGCTGAATTAACCCTCCCATTGTCAAACACCTACAATTAAACCAGTACATTTAGGGCTGCAGAAGTTTATATTCTGAGTATGGTTTGTGACCTTGTGCAACCTCAGTGCCTGAATGTCAACTGTATACAGACTAAATATATGCTGATATTGGCAATTACATTTACGAATATGTTACTCAGTCATTGGGAGTTCTTCCCTTGCCCTTCAAGAGAGGCACATAAATAAGCTGTTTTTTCCTTACCGGCTTCTGCTTCCACTTGACCAGCATTTTATTTTGTTATTTCTCAGATACTGGAGTCTGAAGGACTTAGACACATGGTTGCATATTTACCTGAGCATTTCCATTGTGACATCAAGATTTTGGCAGGATGTCACTATGCTCATAGGTCAACACTGCTGTTTCCTCAAAGGGATCTGTGATGCCTTAATTTGCAAGACACAATGTGTTGGTGAGAGAGACACAGGGAGAGGTGTGCACACGGGTTTTGCACTGGTCTAGCTCCAGGGGCATTCTGTCTGGGGACATAGACACTGGAATGAGTGTGCTGGAAAGCAGTACTGGCCATTTTTTTCAAACTGAAGCATGTGCTTCACGGCACAGCTGCTATAGTTGGAGTGAGGGGGGAAGGGATAGCTCAGTGGTTTGAGCATTAGCCTCCTAAACCCAGGGTTATGATTTCAGTCCTTGAGGGGGCCATCTGGGGCAAAAATCTGTCTAGGGGCTGGACTAGATAACCTCCTGAAATCCTCTCTAACCCTGATATTCTATGATTTAGCCTGTGCAGAAGAGGAATAAGGCCAGGGCACTCAAACTTAACAGCCCTGTAGCTTAAACAGCAGGACACTGGCCACAAGGCATTCTCAGTAAGGGGTCCATGAATTAGAACTTGTTTCCTTCTTTAGTCCACCAGAGTCCAGATTTGGTGGCCCTCTTGGTGTACAGCAAGATTCATCTGTTCCCCCCCCCACAAAAAATGTTGGAGATGGGAAGGTGGTTTGAGGAATAGAGAGATGTTCAGGCCTGGATTAGCCAATCTGCACTCAGTTTACTTGCACTGGACCCCTGATCTCAAAGAGGCCCTGACCAGCTTTGGGCCTAGGGTTGCCACCTGGTCTGTTTTTAAAGGGCCTGGACAGTTTTTCTCTTTCATTGCTGGTTGCAATGTTTCTTTTTTCCTTACTTGTAATTTACAAATTATTTGTAAGTTATAAATCAGTAACTTCTCCCTCCCTATTGCAACCAGCAACAGCTGCTGTGCACACCAGGGACACCAGCAGCTGCTTTCACCATGGCATGCAGGTCACATGACCACTTGGAGCCCCCTGTAATGGCATGCTAAATTGTATTATACTTTTCAGCCACATGTAGTACACCTTAACAAGCTCACAACATTGGCAGTACATTAAAGGATCTTATTGTGAACAGAACTGAGAGGAAAGCTTTGTGACCAGTCCATATCTGGCACAGAAACCTGACCTGTTAGTAGCAGCCCTGCAATCTACTGTTTATAAAGTGTACATGACATGGAGTCAGAAGCAAACTAGTGTCAGAGAGAACAGAAACAGAAGGAACAAAGCAACAAAGGTTTCAGACAGAAGGAGGGGGAGAAAAGCAACAGATTTTGCAAGATTTCATCAACATCCCACCATTCAATGCCCCAGAGAACTTCAGCTGTGATAAACCTTTCAAGTGGCAAGACTGCAAACAGTATTTTGCAAGATTTCACATTACAACCAAACTCCAAAAGGAAACTAGAGATATTCAGGTATGCTCTTTAATTTATGCTATGGGGAAGCAAGCAGAGCATATCTTTAAATCTTTTACCTTTACTGAAGATAGTCACAAAGATGACTATGAAAGGATTATGGCTATGTTTGATGCATGCTTTTCATAAGCCACATTTATCTGAGATATAAGAGCATGTTTTACACCAGAGAATTCAAGAATCAGGAGAAAATGTTGAATCTTTCATAAGCACTCCTGATTCATTGGTTGGTAATTGTGATTTCTGGACAGCAAAATATGAAAATATCAGCGAGAGGCTGTTTATTGGGTTAACAGATACAAATCTTTCACAGCAGCTACAATTGAAGAGAGACTTCCCCTATACACAGATATTCAAATAGCAAGGCAGCCTGAGCTAGGCAAACGCAAAATCTAGAGCAATTTGCCCAACCTGGAAAAGCTGAAACTAGCTTAGAAGTTGTATTTTCCAAGCTGACTGCATCAGTCAGATTCTGGGCAAGTCTCTTAGCCAAAGAGACTTCAAAACTGACTACATTTATCACTCTTTGGAGATTTTGCTTTCAAAGGCTACTTTTCGGGATTACTAGTGCACCTGAAATTTACAAAGAGAGATGGCAGACGTGTTAGTGAAAAATGGAGTTATAGTTTTCATGGACAATATTTTGATATATAGGTCTTTAATGGAAGAACACAACAAACTCCTCCATGAAGTTCTAAGTCTCTAATATGTCCGTTCAGACTGAAGCTAAACAAATAAAAGTGCATTTTTCACCTTCCCCAAATGAGTTTTTGGGACAGACAATATGCAAAGATGAAATAAGTCCTAGGCCTGAGCAAGTAAAAGCAATTTGAAACTTGAGTGCACCAATGAATCTGCCAGAACGGAGATACATCCTGGGAATGGTAAATTACCATGGCTGATACCTTGAAAACCTTCCTTTAGTGATTTTATCACTGAATGAACTATTAAAAGTCCAACATATTGTGGTTATAGGGGCCAAATGAAGAAAATGCCTTCAAAAAGATAAAACAAATTATCTCAACAACTCCAATTCTCAAGTACTATGATGTGAACAACCCACAATGGCCAGCAAGGATGCAAGCAGCTATGGCCTAGGTGGTGTACTGTGTTCCCTCTGCACAAGAGGCCATCAAAGGCCACACACCAGCTGCGCAGGCACGCACACAGGTGAGTGTGGAGGATGTGTAGGGTGGGTGGGGGCAGTGGGAGGTGGTGATGGGGGTTTGGGGAGCTTGGGGCATACAGGGCTATGGGGGAGGGGAGAGAAGCCTTGCCCCAGGGCTATGGCAGGGAGACAGTTCCCTCAGCAGCACTGTACACAATTTATTAAACATTGCAATTTATTTTGAAATCTGATCTTGGAACTTACATCATTTATCAGGTTTGAAAACTGCTACTGCTCCCACAACCGGGCAATTGAAAATGACACATTATTTTTCTTACTCCAGTATAATTGAGTTGAAATGTAAAATAGCTTTTAAAAATAGCTAACACATTTAAAGAATTACACTGTTTCTTTCATTGAGAAAAATTACCTGACCTCTGTGCACTTACACTGTGCACTTGGGGACCAGACTACTTTGTCATAAAGCTACTATTAGAGAAATAATAATATTAGTACAATTTTTCCATTTGTAGAAAGGAGATGACAATATTTACCAGCTTCAAAATAGTTATTGTGTGGCTAAATCAAATGTATAAACTTATCTGATGGCCTCAGAAGGAACAGGTGCAAACTATTAGTAAAAGCAGCAGAGAATCCTGTGGCACCTTATAGACTAACAGACATTTTGGAGCGTGAGCTTTCGTGGGTGAATACCCACTTCGTCAGATGCATGTAGTGGAAATTTCCAGGGGTAGGTATATATATGCTAGCAAGCAAGCTAGAGATAACGAGGTTAGTTCAATCAGGGAGGATGGGGCCCTGTTCTAGCAGTAGAGGTGTGAAAACCAAGGGAGGAGAAACTGGATTCTGTAATTGGCAAGCCATTCACAGTCTCTTGTTTAGTCCAGGCTGATGGTGTTCAAATTTGCAGATGAACTGAGCTCAGCAGTTTTCTTTTGAAGTCTGGTCCTGAAGTTTTTTTGCTGGCAGGATAGCCACCTTAGGTCTGCTTTAGTGTGGCAGGGAGGTTGAAGTGCTCTCTACAGGTTTTTGTATATTGCATTCTCAGTATCTGATTTGTGTCCAGTTTATTCTTTTCCGTAGTGACTGTCCAGTTTTGGCCGATGTACATAGCGAGAGGCATTGCTGGAATATGATGGCGTTATTAATTGTGGGACGTGCAGGTGAATGAACCAGTGATGGTATGGCTGATCTGGTTTTAGGTCCTGTGATGGTGTCACTGGGTGTAGATTAGTGGGCAGAGTTTGGCATCGCGAGGTTGTTGCATGGATTGGTTCTGAGGTAGAGTTAACTTAGGTACGGTGTGCAGTTGCTGGTGAGAATACGTTTCAGGTTGGGGAGGTTGTCTGTGGGGCAAGGATTGGGCCTGCCACCCAAGTCTGTGAAAGTTTTGGGATCATTGTCCAGGATGGGTTGTAGATTCCTGATGATGCATTGGAGGGGTTTTAGCTGGGGCTGTATGTGTGGTCGGTGGGTCGTGTTGGTTCTTTTGGGTTTGTTCTTCGCAGTAGGAGCTTTCTGGGTACACGTCTGGTCTGTTGATCTGTTTCCTAATTTCCTTGTGCGGGTATTGTTTGAGAATGCTTGGTGGAGATTTTGTGGTGTTGGTCTCTGTCTGAGGGTTAGAGCAGATGCGGTTGTACCTCAGTGCTTGTGCTTGTAGACTGAATAGGACAATCGATAGTGTGATGTGGCCGGGATGGAAGCTGGAGGCATGAAGGTAGGCATAGCGGTCGTTAGTTTTCAACTAAGGTGTGGTTAATGTGACCATCACTTATTTGCACCGTGGTGTCTAGAAAGTGGACTCCGTAGTGGTCCAGGCTGAGGTTGATGGTTGGGGTGGCAGTTGTTGAATCGTGGTGGACCAGGACTTCAAAGAGAAATGCTGAGCTTCAAGTTCATCTAGAAATTTGCACATCAGCTCTTGGACTAAACAAAGACTGTGATGGCTTGCCAATTACAACAGTTTCTCTCCTTGGTTTCTCACACTCTACTGCTAGAAACAGGGCCCATTTCCTCTTGATTGAACTAACCGCATTATCTCTAGCTTGCTTGCTAGCATATATATACCTACCCCTGGAAATTTCCACTACCTGCGTCTGACGAAGTGGGTATTCACCAACGAAAGCTCAAGCTCCAAAACGTCTGTTAGTCTATAAGGTGCCATAGGATTCTCTGCTGCTTTTACAGATCCAGACTAACACAGCTACCCCTCTGAAACTATTAGTAGTTTTTTTTCCCCCCGTCAGTTGACTGTATATTTTGGTGTATCTTATCCTCCCTCTTTTTCTTGTTTTCCCACTCATTTCTCCCTCAAACCTGCACAACTGCTCACACTCACTTCCCCACACACCTGTTCACACATACTGTCCCTCAGGCCTATAAAAGGTACCTACTCACACTTTCAGGGATGTCTTTCCAAACCTAGGGGGAAGAGAATATTTCTTGTCTCTATGAAAGAAAGGGCTGCAGTAGAAAGGTCCTTTTCTTTTCTCCTTGAGGAGAAAGGCATTGAGCTAGATCTTTAGGCTTAGGGCACTTGTCTGCACTCGGTTTACTGTGCTTAGTTTAGTCTTAGACCAGGCAGTGAGCTGAGTTGCAATAAGCCACTCATCATGGGTTCTGCTGGAGACAGGGACAAAAGGGAGGGAGCTGCAGTTGGAAGCAGGGGAAAGGGAGGAGCAGGATTGGTCAGTAGTTCCTCTGAGGACAGGAACAGGGAGGAGAGGGCACTAGAACCCTTGGAAGGGCAGAGGGAGGGAGCATTAGAAAGGAAAGCAATTGTCTGTATTTGTCTCCCACCTGCCATAGGTAGCAGCAGGGTCTCTCCATAGAGCATTGCTTGCTTAAGTGATGGGGGGGGGTATTTTATATTCATATAAACAAGTAATCTTTTTATGAATGTTTATAAACTCTTGTGTACAGTTATCTATTAGCAGTGAGTTCCACAAGTCAGTTATTCATGATAATATTTTTCCTTTTATCAATTTTAGATGTGTTGCTCTTCATTTTGATTGAAATGCCACCTTGTTCTTGTGTTAAGAGAGGGTAAATAGGAGCTCCCAATTAACCCATTCATTATTTTATGCAACTCTATTATACCCTTTCTCACCTATGCACCCTTTAATCTAAATAGTACTAATCTTTCCTCATATGGAAGTTTTCCCATGACTTCCTCACATATGCCAATGAAGTCAAATGGCTCCTAGATCTCTGCATTATCTCTATTGATGCTGCACATAACAAAATTAATTTTTTCCATCTATGTGCAGAATTAGAGGGAACATTGGTAGTGTACTGTTGCAACAACATTGATTTGAGTTAGAGCCAAAAGTACTGATTTTTGCCACAGATCTCTAAGTGGCCCCCTCAAGGATTGAGCTCACAACCCTGGGTTTAGCAGGCCAATGCTCAAACCACTGAGCTATTCCCCCCCACACCCCTTAGCACAATGGACACATGAGAACTTTTTTTACATATATCAATATGGATTAGACTCTTATACATTGATAACAGACCATATACTGCTTTAACCCTCATCAATGGAAAAGTCCTGAATCAAACACCACTGAGACACCAATGTCTTTTGATAAGGTTAATGTGATTTAACCCATTTGCTAAATATGTTGCTGGGAAAAACCTAGTGGTAGCAGACACTGTTATGGAGCCCAGAATCTCATTCAACTACCTGTGAGCTAAAAGATGATGTAAAACGTACACGGATGCTGTGGACACATACCAGACCATGGTCAGAAAAGAGACCGTACCAGCTACAACAAGCACCTTGACGCACACACAACTTTTAAGAAGTTCTAAGTTACATTAGGCTGGCCCAAGTATCTAAAGGACACTAAGGAAACGACAAGAGACTACTTTGTGGTATGTGAACAACTAAGCTGTTCAAATGGACTCCTAATTAAAGGTGACTGCATCATAATTCCAAATGAAATGAGAGGAGAAATCCTAAATCTTTATATCCTTCGTGGATCGGGGCTAACTAGATGTCATGAATGGGCTAACCAGTCAGTGTGGAGGCTGGGCATCAACAAAGACATAAAGTATCTGCATGTGAACATTGCAGAACTAACAGACAACACAATGCAAACGATCTTTGATAACAGCACCAGACTGACCATGGAAGAGACTAGCTGCAGATTTACACAAATTCAGAGGATGTCATTACTTGGTAATAGTGAACTGCTTTTTTTCAAGTGTAGATAGAAATAACATACTTGAAAGACATAACATGTTGCTGTGTTATTGAGAAACTGAAGTGCACTTTTGCTCACTTCAGTATTCCAGAACTAGTAACAAACAATGGACCACAATTCACTGCAGCAGAATTTATCATTCTGAACAAAATATGATTTTGATCATATTACTAGCAGCCCACATTACCCACAAGAAAATGGAGAAGCTGAGAGAGTTGTACAGCCAGCCAAGAAACTCCTACAGCAGGAAGATCCATTTCTTGCTCTTCTGAGCTATAGATCAATGCCAATAGTAGTTACTGGATACAGTCCAGCACAATTCTTGGTGGGAGGACAACTCAGGTTCTTTTCCAAAGTTGGAACAGTACTTCTGTCTCCAAAGTAGCCAGACATGAAGAGAGCTGCTGTCAAATTAGATTAAAAGGTAAAAAGAGCTTACAAATGCTTTGGCATTAGATGTCACTCAGAGAAATGCCAAGTCTAGAACCTGGTGACCATGTTTGTGTTAAACTAGATGGAGAAAAAGGATGGAGAACTTCAGCTGTTGAGGAGAGGGGGAGGGAAGAACTGACTGCCCAGGTCACTGGTCATCTTGATCACCAGTGAAGAATTCAACAGAAATCTTTGACATCTACAGTTTGTTCCTTGGTAAGAACAATCAACAGAGAAAACTCTACAAATGCTGGATGCAGAACAAGAAGAAGACTCAAAGATTCCAAACCAACCAGAGACAGTCTTTGCAACTAATAAACAGATGACCAAGTTGTTACACATTTGGGTCATCTCATTAGAAAACCAGCATTATTTAGAGACACTTAACAGACCTGATCTGTACTGAACTTTAAGATAGTACGATACTGTAAATGGTAGAAATGTCATACAGTAGAACCTCAGAGTTACAAACACCTCAGGAATGGAGGTTGTTGGTAAATCTGAAATGTGAACATTGACTTAATACAGCTTTGAAACTTTACTATGCAAAAGAAAAATGCTGCTTTTAACTCTCTTAATTTAAATGAAATAAGCACAGAACCAGTTTCCTTACCTTGTCAATTTTTTGAACTTTTCCTTTTTTTTAAATAATTTACATTTAACATGGTACTGTAAGGTACAGTATTTGCTATTTTTTTCTCTGTTGCCTGATTGTGTGCTTCCAGTTCCAAATGAGGTGTGTGTGACTGACCAGTCAGTTCATAACTCAAAGGCTCATAACTTCGAGGTTTTACAGTACTTAAAGGGGAAGATGTAATGGAATGCTAACTTGTATTATGCTGCTTAGCCACTAGGTGGTACCATGTTTAACAGACCTTACCATAAGCCAGGGGTTGGCAACCTTTCAGAAGTGGTGTGCCGAGTCTTCGTTTATTGACTGTAATTTAAAGTTTTGCGTGCCAGTACAGGTCTGTCACATCTTATGCTGGGGTTACGTTCCACAGTCAGCATGTAAAACAAAAATCGCATACAGTCAAAATTACATTGAGTGTAATGGCAGACAAATCGCCCGCACTACAGGTACGGTATTAAAATTGTTATTTTTCTTGTTTTTTGCCAACCACTTAAAGCTGAAATCACGCATGTTAAATGTGCGTAAGATGCGACAGACCTGTAATACATTTTAACCTTTTTTAGAAGGGCTCTTTCAATGTCTATAATATATAACTAAAGTATTGTTGCATGTAATTTAAGAAGCTTCATATTAAATTAAAATGCAGATTTCCCCCCCCACTCCGGCCCCCGGACTGGTGGCCAGGACCCGGGCAGTGTGAGTGCCACTGACAATCAGCTTGTGTGCCGCCTTCGGCACACGTGCCATAGGTTGCCTATCCCTGCCATAAGCTCACAACAGCCATTCCTGGCTGTGTATTAAAGGATCTTATAGTGAACACAGCTGGTGTGTCTCTCTGAAAAGGAAGCTCTGTGGCCAGGCCATATCTAGTACAGAAGCCTGACCCAGTAGTAGCAGCCCTGCAACCTACTGTATACAAGGTGTAAATGACAGATCCAAGGCTTGCCAGCAAGGTGGAGTAAAGAGTGGGTGTTAGGGTGGGGGAGGCAGGGGCTTCCAGGAGAAGATGGGAGGGGGAGCTCCCTGGACTGAGGCTCCTAGGAGGGGGCAGGTATAAAGACTAATGGCCTGGGGGTGTCAGGCTTGTGGGGGCACCTGAGAGGGAAAGAGGAGGGTCGGGCTGGTGCGGGGGGCAGTGGATGGTTTTGTTTTTTTTCTGCCTCTCAGAGGTGGGAACCCTATTTGAGTCTTGGCCAGGTTTGGCCCGGCTGCCACATATCATGACATATGACTGGTTGGGCAGGCCAAACTTCAGTGAGTAGCATTGTGACCTGGTGCATGGGTCTGCAGTACACTGAGGTTTGGTGCCCTAAGCAGAAGCACAGGTAGGTTTGGCACCCTAGACAATTGAGGCTCTTCTCAGCACTCTTCCAGATGTTCATGGTGAACAGAGTCATGTAAAAGTAGGGGGGCTTCCGGGAGGGGTCCAGTTTCTCAGGTCTCTTTTCGGGGTTTTGCTCATCTTTGATTCATTCTGTCTCCTTGTTGGCATTGGTGTCACAAGCCACCAGAGTCACAGTGTCCTTTTCAGCATTGTGGTAGATGGCCATCCTAGTACCCAAGTTCACCCTTCTTCTCAGGCAGAAAAGAACCAGCTTTCCTGCTTACTCAGCTGCTGAGGTCCAATCCCACAATCAGCTTTTCAGAGCCAGTCACTTATTTGTATTCAATCAGCTCACACTTGTGTCCAGAGCCAGCTGATACTCAATGCCCCTTTCCCTGAGGAGCTGGTAAAGTTTCTCTGAGCCTTGCCTGCTTTTCAAAAGCCAGCAAAGTGTCTCTGACTCAAGAGGCTCAGATATCCAATGCACTAACTTACTTGCTCTTTTGAACCAGTTCTTCTTTGAGCAGGAAGGCTTTCCCCTATCGCTGTGGAGCCAACTGGGCACTGTCAAGTTTGTTTCTAAGTCACATTTCATAAATACAAGTGATTAGCCTACTTAGCAAATGTTTCCAAGAGCAAAAGAAGGGGTTAGATTTAAAAAAAAAAAAGTCAGTGCCATTTATATTTATACTAAACAGTCATATATTTCATATTAGATTTTTTTAAAGGTCTTCTCTGATCTTTCCCTGCCAGTTTTGAATAATTATCTCATTTGGATAGTTTGGGAAAGATCTGGTGGACAGATCTGATCTCTCAGTGAAAGGTGGATGAGTTATTATTCCTGATATCCAGTTAAATGGAAAAAAACAAATCTAAATCCTGTGGTGACCTGAGGTTCTGAAGGCTACCTGATTGTCAACAGTAAAAGGAAGCAACTAAATCTCATTGCAAACCTACCATGTTATTTGGGCATGGCTGGCACTCATTCAGGTACAGGCATTCATTTTAAAACTGAGCTCAACCCTGTGTGTGCGTGTTTGACAGTGAGCTGCAAACATCCACTTCCAATGGAACCAAAACCCTGGTCCTACACTGAAATGAGCAGGTAAAAGAGGGAAAGGATTGTGATACAGGATGCTCTCTCCCCAGTTCTCAGATATGTCTATATCTCGCTGTATATACACATTTGCATTTATAATTGTGAGAGTCTTGGCAAGCTAACTGATTACATATTATGCAGTTACACACAATAAATGAAGATATCATATTTACAGACTCTATATCACATGCTCTGTTTAGTTTAAGGAAAGTGGGGAGGACCCCAATTTCCATAGCCTGAGGAAGCACAAAATTCTTTAATCTAGCTCTGGGGATGTTCCCCTTCTCGACTCAAGTGGATAGTCAGCATTTGAGGTTCTGTGGGTGATCCAGTTAGAAGCAGAAACTAGTGATACTCAAGTCTTTCTTTGAAGCAGTATTGTTTGTTTACAAAGAATGCACAAAGTCCTGTTTCTCTGAACGCAGAAGGAATCAAATAGCAGGAAACAAGATTCCTTTGCTTACAGCAGCAAGAGCACTCTTTTCAGCCTACATCCTATCCCAAAACAACTCTCCCTAGTTTTCTTCCAGAGTCTGTCACTACACTGGGCTTTCTGGTGCTCCTTCAGACAGTATCTCTCACTCAGGCCTGGCCTACATTAGGAAATTAGGTCAGTATAACTACGTTGCTCAGGGGTGTGAAAAATCCACACCCCTGAGTGACGCAGTTAAACCGACCTAGCCCCCAGTATAGACAGCACTAGGTCAAGGGGAGAATTCTCCCCTCGACCTAGCTACCACCTCTTGGGGAGGTGGATTACCTATGTTGATGGGGGAGAACCCCTCCCATCAGCATAGATAGCATCTTCACTGAAGCACTACAACAGTACATCTGCAGCATTTTAAGTGTAAACAAGTCCTCAGTCTGTTCTTATCTAACCTCAGAGCTTGTCTACACTTAAAACGCTGCAGTGGCATAGCTGCACTGCTGCAGCTCCACCACTGTAGCGCTTCAGTGAAGACACTACCTATGCTGATGAGAGAGGGTTCTGTCATTGGCATAGGTAATCCATCTTCCTGAGGGGGTAGCTAGGCTGACAGGAAAATTCTGCCATTGGCCTAGCGCTGTCTACCTGGGGGGTTAGGACAGTTTAACTGTGTCGCTCAGGGGAGTGGATTTTTCAAATCCACAAATAAATGCTGGACATATCAGTATAACCTGTAAGAGTTTAGGATCAGGGGACTCACTGCCTTAAAATATAACTATTTTGAGATATATTAAAGTTACTCTTAAAATCTAGTTGTTTTAGGCACAGTTTTGAGCAAGATGACATTTCACTTCATATTTTAACTGAGGAGCTGGGTGTGGCTGGCATATCTGGTCAGGACTCATCAGCTAATTTGTGCAATGTATATTTTCTTTATCAACATTGTTTTAATACTCACTTTAAAAAAAGTTGATATGTAACATTGTGCTGCACTGCATGAGTTACATAAGTTGCATCACATTATGCGGTGCAATAAAATGTCAAAGGCGCTTTCAAGGTGAAAAGCCATGAGATGACTCATCAACTGAAAATCATGAAAAGCCACAATTTCCCCCAAATTGTGGTTTAGAGCTAAATATAGCATTTAAAGACAAATATTTTTTTAAATAACCAGCAGTCTGCAAAACACTGTAGATCAGTTGTTCACTACAAAAACCTTTTATTGTTATTGGAGATAGTGCCGTGGATGTTAAAAATATCGTCACTATCTGCAGATCATTGGTATAACCATATTGTTGTTTTTTATTTATTTATTGCTTTTTTGTATTGTGATCATATTAGGAACTCTGGTTAGGGACCAAAATCCCACTGTGCTAGGAGCTGCCTGTTCTAAAGCTCTAGATTTTTTGCTACGCTACTTAAGTATGGGCCTGATCCAAAGCCCATTGAAATCAACTGTCTTCTTTCCATTGAAGCCCACTGAAGTCAATCAGGTCCTCTGTCTCCTGAAACATTTCCAAAAAAGCCTAAGATAGAACCAGATGTAAGTTTAGAATGTCTCCTGTAGTTTAGATTACACTAAATATGCATCCTCCGCACCCAGTCATTCCAGCTACAATGGACCTAATCAAGCTACCACAGATTAATGGGAGTTTTACCACTTCCTTAAATGCAACTGGCCCCAAAATGTGGTAATCTATTTCTGAATAAAGTAACAGGTATAATAGACAATTCCTTTTCACAAGCTACATGCAGCTATCTATACTGTCTATTAATTTGAGCAGTCCTGATTCTCTTTTCAGTTATACTTGTATAAATCAAGAGAAACCCCACTGAAGTCAATAGAGTTAGGCAGTGAAAAAATGATGCAAGAAGAGACTGAGGCCCAAAGTTCCTAGAACTAAAATTGACTGTGGAAGACAGGCTCTGGGGGATGCATTCACAAAAGCTGGAATAAATTACTAAATTCAATTAATCGGGCATCCATATTGTTTGGTTTAAGAAACATTTTATCTTTTTATTTTAAGGAACCATTCTTGCCTATATAAAATAATGTGGCGTAGGTGCTGTACTCTGCTAAGATCCTTTTATGTGCCCTCACGGAGTGGAATAGCAAATATCCCAGAGCAGTTGTGGCACACGGTGCTCTAAACTGCTTTCTTGCATGTAGAGAGACAATGGAGGTGAAATAATATCTTTTGTTGGACCAACTTCTGTTGCTAAGAGGCAACTTCTTCATGCATGAAGCTGGGAGTGGCTGGATTGGAATGGAGAGTGGCTGGAACACACCAGTTATTCTGAGCTATCAAAGAGCTACCCTAACTTACATCAGGAGGCCAAATTGGCCCCTACAGCAGCTCAAAATATTGCAAGTGCAAAAGTATAGCATAGAATCTGGCCCTATGTCGTCTTAATGTTATAGTCCTCTGCTATTTTAGACTGAGTGCCCTGCATTATACTGTTTCCACTGTAGTGAAATATGTACAGCTGAGAGGTTTGATCTACTTATGACCAGCATGAAGCTGGATCTGCTGTGAAATTCCCCTCCCCCTAGTAGAATGGCTTTCTGTCACTAGAGGCCCACACCTAGGGCCCAACTAAATTAAGCCCTCAGTATTCATATGCTAGGGTACACAGAGGACAGAACACTCTACTCTGAAAATACTGGTCTAGTGACCACCTTCGGCCAGATTGAGGACATAGAACCATGTTTTAGTCAATCCTGTTCAATCTACAGTACGAGATTGATCCATTTTTTTAACAATGTTTTGTAACTCTATTCCCCAGCAACTCTCTGTAGTGTAGATGGGCCTAAACTGCTAATGTGGGGAAAGAGAGAAACCAGTAGAAAAATGCAAACTCACAGGGAACACAGGAACAGATGTAAGGCCCCAGCAGATTGAAAGCATGCCCACTGCCTGACTAGATTCTAGAACACTTTCTGTTTGGAGGAGTCCTTTTTTTTCTTTTTTTTTTTTTTTACTTTTCTGATCAAAAAAGAGCAGTGAATAACTGACCAGTGAATTTCTAAGTAGGATTCCATTTTCACATCACCCAATACAATGTTGTGAAAAGTTAATTGACATGATGTCTACCATCTGCCAAAAATATATACAAAAAATAGTAGAGAGGATACTGAACATGATTTTAAAATGTGAAACACATGCTGTACGTTGTTATCCTATCAGCAATCAAGTTCCTGGCATGTATCATGAAGTTATTAGACTTTTGTGGGGTTTTTTTTTTAAGTAGTCATTCACTATGATTATGTTTGACTTGAAGAGTGTAGTGTTACAACAAGTGAACAAGAAACGTAGGCATTATTCTTCAATTATTAGGGAAAAGGGTACATTTGTAATAGATTATTCAGATGGTTTAAAATTTTTCCTTCCCCCAAAAAGAGTAATAATTTCTGAAAGGAATATTTCTTACACTATCTTTAATTTCATGACAACCTAGCAACTTAGAAAGCAAAAAATATTTCTAGTGTCCAAGCATGTAGAATGCACATTACAGGACAAAAAGAGAGACAATGGCTCAGCTTCAAAGAAATTTACAATCTAATTTTAGATGTGGCATGATGGCAAAGAAGGTAATGAGAAGTAGGGGAAGAATTGGTGAGGTAGGACAAGGGTTATGCTAATAAGATTATGTGGTTATGTATATTGCTAGAGGATTCAATTCAAAGTTTTTATTTTTGTTTAAGTAATGATGATTCTTGAGTCACTTCTTGTGGGCATTGCAGAAGTGAGTCATGAGGAGAGATCTGAATAAGCGGATAGTGACTTGGAATACCAGAAGTGGGAGATCAGCTCGTATGAAAGAGTCACAGTGGAGAAAGACAAGGAGAAGGTTGAGTGAGAAGCAAACAGATGAGGCATTGTTGGCAACTTTAGATTTCTGAAGTTTTTAACTACCGCTGGTGTTCCTGGTCAGCAAAAGTACATAGGATATTACCTAGATATTGCCATACTAGATCAGACCTTTCTGCAGCAGAGGCCAATTCCTTTGAAGGGTGAAAAATATCTCATCGGCCAATGGTGCAATTCTATACATCTGCAAAGACATTAATTCCTTCTTGACCTCTGCTGCTCTGAAGCATGAGATTTTATTAGCCCATTTTAATATGTATCATAGGATTGGCTGCAAGACCTGGCCTCCACCACAGGGCCCTCGCTGTGGAGACCAACCTCCACCCCCACCCCCAATGGGCATGCTCTGCGTCAGCTCCTCCCAGCGTGGCTCTGCAGGCAGCACATGAGTCCCTAGAGAGGGGGGAATTAGCAAGGGGGAGAGCAAGCAAGATGGGGGAGAGGAGTAAGCAGAGGGTGAGGCCTTGGGGAAAGAGACAGGACAGGGGGCGGGGCAAGGATGTTCAGTTTTCAGCAATTAGAAAGGTGGCAACCCTAATGTACCACTACAGTTCTTATTAGTAATAAAATTACCCATCCCTTGCAGAAATCCTGAGGTGCAATTGACCTGTTTGGCAGAACGCAGGCCAGGCCCTCAGTACCAGCTATGTAGTAGAATGAACATTACCCTACAACTCTGTGTTGTCATTGGGAAGATCCTGCAACGAGTCCTGTGCCAAGAGCGCCTGGGGTGGTCAGAGTACTCAGCACAATACTTCACACAGGAGTGAAATCAGGAAGGTCAAATCACACTTGGAGTTGCAGCTAGCAAGAGATGCTAAGAGTAACAAGAAGGGTTTCTTCAGGTATGTTAGCAACAAGAAGAAATTCAAGGAAAGTGTGGGCCCCTTACTGAATGAGGGAGGCAACCTAGTGACAGAGGATGTGGAAAAAGCTAATGTACTCAATGATTTTTTTGCCTCTGTCTTCACAGACAAGGTCAGCTCCCAGACTGCTGCACTGAGGAGCACAGTATGGGGAGAAGATGACCAGCCCTCTGTGGAGAAAGAAGTGGTTCGGGACTATTTAGAAAAACTGGATGAGCACAAGTCCACGGGGCCGGATGTGCTGCATCTGAGGGTGCTAAAGGAGTTGGCGGATGTGATAGCAGAGCCATTGGCCATTATCTTTGAAAACTCATGGCGAACGGGGGAGGTCCCGGATGACTGGAAAAAGGCTACTGTAGTGCCCATCTTTAAAAAAGGGAAGGAGCAGGATCCGGGGAACTACAGGCCAGTCAGCCTCACCTGAGTCCCTGGAAAAATCATGGAGCTGGTCCTCAAGGAATCAATTCTGAAGCACTTAGAGGAGAGGAAAGTGATCAGGAACAGTCAGAATGGATTCACCAACACCAAGGCAAAGTCAGCCTGACCTTAACTAATTGCCTTCATGAAAGAAACTTGGGTCGTGGAGAGGGAAAGCCTGATTGTTATTCCTTTGACTAACAAAAGCTTTATACGGTCTCCCACAGTATTTCTGCAATGCAAGTTGAAGTAAGGCGGCATAAGGACTATAAGGTGAAGAAAACGCTGGGATCAATCGGTCTCAACAGGTTGACAACAGCCCATGTCATTGGCAGCCGTTCAGTGGAGACCCCAAGGTCGTCCTGGGCCCGGTTTTGTTCAATATTTCATTAATCGATCTGAGATGGGTGATGCACTCAGCAAAATTGCAGATACATAAAAACGAATGATGGAGAAAACACTGAGGGATGTAGGATATACAGAGACCCCTAAGACAATTAAAGAAGATTGGGCAAAAAGAACCATAGTCAACAAGGGAACAGCAGATCTCAACTAGACAAAAATCCCATCACGTTACAGACTAGAGAGCGCGGGATGCTAGGAATTCTGCAGAAAAGACCTAGGGTTACAGTGACTAGATAATTGATATGATCTAACAAGGCCTTTTGCAGAAGCTAAGGCATTTGGCTGTATAAGTAGGTAGCATGAGAGCAGTCAAGGGACAGATATCATCCCCGCTATTGACATTGGTAGGCTCATCGGAGTACTGGGTGTCCAGTTTTGGCCCCACACCAAAAAAAGAATGTGAAATAATGGAAAGAGTCCAGCGAGCGCAACAAAAATGATTAAGGGGCTGACACATGACTTATGAGGAAGGCTGAGGGAAACGTGATGTTTAGTCTGCAAAGTAGAAGAATTGAGGGGGGGATTTGATAGCTGCTTTCAACTACCTGAAAGGAGGGTTCCAAAGAGGATGGATCCAGACGTGTTCCAATGGTGCAGATGACAAGAAACAAGGACTAAATGGTCCAGTTGCAAGGGAAAGTTAGTGATATTTTTTCAGCTCAGATGGTGAACGCACTGGAATGTACCTAGGAGTGTGGAATCCCCTTCCCTAGAGTTTAAAGGTCAGGCTTGCAAAGCCGGCTGGGTAATGATAGTTGGGAATTGGTCCTGGTTTAGCAGGGTGGGACTAGATACCCCTGAGGTCCTTCCAACTCCTGATATATATGATTACCCTACACCACTGGGTCCAAAATGCTGTACTTGGAAAGAACTGACTGGCTTGTGCACGGTTGTCACAAAAACACCAGCCAACTCTACAGCAGGAGTTGTATGGGTCAGGTATCGTCTCCAGGAAACAGGGCGGGGCCCACTCCACCAATTTTGGGGCGGGTCCTCCCCCCCCTGCCCTGCAGTTGCACCGCACCCTCCTCCAGAGGCATTCTCCCGGCCACCAGTAGCGGCTAAGCGGTTCCTGCCCGCCTGCTCGTGCCACGTACCAGAATGGCTGGTCCCTGCAGCCCCGGTGGGCGGGGAATGGTGTCTCAGGCACTGCCTCCAACCCTGAGCCTGAACTCCGCACTTCCCATTGGCTAGGAACGGCAGCCATGGAAAGCTGGGGGGGGGGGGCGCCGTGCAGAGCAGGTGGTGCCAGCGGACTGCGGGCCCCCCCCTCCGGACACATGCCAGAGGGATGTGCTGCTCACTTGGGGAGGCAATTACCTGAGTATAGCGCCTCAATTCAATAACCCCCTCTCCCAACCCCATACCCCAGCCCAGAGCCTAACCCTCCCCCTCGTTGCATCCCCACTCCCTGCCCACCAGAGCCCCAGAGCCTGCACCCCACCCCCCCGCGTCCCACTGGCAACTCCTCAGAGCTTACAAGCAGCTGGGGCGGAGGTAGACTTGGACCTGTTCTGGGTTCCACTTGCAGCCCCTCCAACGCACCCTCATCAGGCTTCCCTCCCTGTCCTAGGGTGACGGTGGCTCAGTCCGCACTGAGTATCTGGGTGGCCAACTCTCCGGAGGGCATGTGGGAACCTCTCGAGTCTGCACTGAGCATATCGCCCAGCGGGCAGCTTGCGCTAGTATAGCTCCGGGGCTGGCTCGCGTCAGGGTGGTCCTTGTTGGGGGGAAATGCGCTGTCCGTCCCTCCCCCCGGGGCTCCGCTCTGCCTCCGTGCGTGTGCGGGCTGCAGGCTTGACAGGGCCCGCAGCTTCTCAGCGCCGCCTGCTCGTGGCGCGCCGAGTCTCCAGCTCTGGCCAGGGGCGGGCGCTAGCCCTCCTGCGCCCGGTGCGCTCCGCTCTCCGGCCGCTCCTGTCTCGCGCGAGCCGCCGGCCCGGCCAGCCCAGCCCACCGGGCTCGCCTCAGGGATCGATGCGGCCTCGGGTTCTGCTCTGCCTGCGCTGGTGCGGGACGGGCGGCGCGGGCATCCCCGCTGAGGAGATGCCCGCGTGGCAGCTGGAACGCAGCACCATGGAAGGGGCGCGCCCCGCCCCTGGCAGGGACCCCGCAGCACGTGGCCGGGGGCGCTGGGTCGGTCCTCCAAGCGCGGGGAGGGGGCGCTGGTCCCGTCCCGTGAGAGCGGTGCCACCGCCCCATGTTTTGATCCTGCTTCCAGTTCCGGCTGTTTCACGAGAGCTCGGGCTTGGCCCGTCTCCCAGCTCCGGGGCGGGTTGTACTTAGCCCTCGGTATTATTCGCCAGGCTGCCTCTGCCCTCGCCTCGCACGCGGAGGTCAGCGACAGCAAGTGTCACCGCCTGCTGCAGTTGTACACAACAGCAGTTTACCGGGGTGTTCTTTGTGGTGTGAGATGGGGTGAATCGTGAGTGTTTGTGCAATTTTAGATCACGATTATTATTATTATTTAATTGTAGGTTGTTGGTGCTTTCCTGTCAAATAACAAGACAAGTGTCCGTCGCTTTGAATCTACTATTGTCTTGTTTATTTTTTTAGTTACTTATTTGTGCCTATCCGATTCTTTAGTTCCATGAACATGACAACATTTTTAAAAACATATGTCATGGTGATTGTTAACAGGGCTAGACAACTGATGTTTAGAACGACTTTCCCCAAACCCTGGGGTATCCCCACTCAGATGACCCCATTAAAGAAGAAGCCTGACTGAAATATAGTTAGGTTTACAGTATTCCAAAGGTGAACAAATCAGGGCTTGTCAGATCAACAAGCAGCAAATTCTAGTTGATTTGCTTTTACTGAAATAGCCTGTCCCCAGATGTGCCGTTCTGGAGACATTCACTTGAGTCTTTACTAATTGATTTTACAGTATATTCGTAGCACCTAAGGGCCAAGGCCAGGTTGGGCCCCAATTAGCTTAGGGACATACACTATAATGACAAATGACAGTCCCTCCCGAAAGAGTATACAGTTCAAAGTGATCTTAGTTATATAATTGTGAGGCTTGGTACAAAAGAAATGATTTCTAAGCACACATGACCCTAAGTACATAAGTCAAAAACTACCCTTGTGTTTCATGGAAACTAATTGGAATTCTGGTTGTCTCTGAAGTACTTGTGTAATATGATCCCAACATGAAAAGTTCTACCAATAACCAGGCCAGCGTATTCTCTAGGTTTAGTTCTAAAGCTTGGACCGTAAACTTCTGATCTACTAGTATGATTGATGTTGGTTGGGAGTGGATGTATTAATGTATACTATTCTATTTATTACTGATATGGTAAATGTACCTGAAGATTACCTCCCATACTGGAGAATAAACAATACCAGTTATAAGCCCTTTTTTTTTACTGTATTACTGTGTCTACGCATAGGGTGTGTTTGCTGGCGTTACACTATACTATATAGTTAAAGCCATACAACTTTTGTGGGAGACAGGTGGAGTGTTCTTGCTTGGTGTAGTCCATTAAAGGGCATTCGCAAACAACAATTTAGAAATGGCTTACCTTTGCCAACAATATTTAAAAAAATCCTGTTGGCTACAAAAAATTCCAGGCATCCTTCAAAATTATTGACTGGCTTTTGACGACCTGTTTTGTCTGTGCCTAGGCTGACAAATCTCATTAGAGCTTTTTAAAATCTTCCACAGGAGAGTGTAGAATTTAGCAGTTCAGTGTTATGTTGTGTGTGCTGCAAGGTGCCTTTTTAAAGGAAACTCGCAATCAAACC
The DNA here is from genome assembly GCF_003597395.2 of Chelonoidis abingdonii. Lineage (NCBI taxonomy): Eukaryota > Metazoa > Chordata > Testudines > Testudinidae > Chelonoidis > Chelonoidis abingdonii. The sequence goes on along the minus strand of NC_133769.1, from coordinate 315,492,387 downwards.
CTTAAAGGAATCTACTATTGATTGATTCTTGGTGAAACAATTAGGAAAGTTCTGTGCCTATCCTTCAGTTCCACGACCAAGAAAGAGGTGGTTTAGAGGAAAGGCTGAGCCCTGCATCCCCTTTCCCATAGTGAGTTGTCTTCTAATTAAATGATTGTAAGCTATGCTGCTGGTGATTGAGGAATGTGTAATCAAATGGCCTTAAAGCCTGAGAGGAGAAATTAAAGAATATAGATTTTAAATAGATGAACTCTAGCTGAAGAGAACTAGCCTATAAACATATCCTTTACTTGAAATCATGCACAACCTAATTCTGATGACTAATGAGAGCTCTTACTTGGTTTAAGGACACGATAATTTTGGGTTTTAATGGATTCTCCAACTTAAAAAAGACAACATTTTTTGACGTTGGTGTATTTTTGTTTGTGTATCAGCGAACAGAATTGTCATTGTCAAAAATGGGCAAGAAAAATTATGGTGGCCAGCGGGGTGCCTACCAAATGCATCCTTGCAGTCGAGAACAAGAGTATTTTGATTTAAAATCCGAATCATACAGTTAGTTAGCAAAATTATTTTCTACTTTAGATTGGTATTTGAGATTTGAGTACAAGCATGCAAGCATCTGCATCTTTTGATATAAGTGCCCTGTATCTTGGATACTACAATGAGAAAACACACTTTACAAGTATCAACTTTTGTAAGAACTAATTGTCATCTTGTAAGAAGATTTGTCATTTTTCTAATTTTGGCTTGCTTTGATTTATTAAAAACATGGTAAGCTGAAATTCTAGAGTTGCCATATTAAATCACTTACCATGTTTGAACCCTTCTATTATATGTTTTTTCAATAAACAAATTTAGAGCTATTTTTGCCTAAAGTTAATTAATATTTATATCGTGTTATGAGCAATGTAAATCTGTGTATATAGCTCTGTTGTACTTTTTCTCCAATATAATATTATGCTGTCTAATTTTTGCTATTTTAGTATGTATCCAGATTCTTCTCCCTTTACTTCTTTGGCCATTGTTGGAAATGATTTCTGTGTTTATAAAAGCAGCAGAGAACTCGCAGCTCGGTGGAGGGGCTTTAATGTTCTTTTAAGCCACCTTTATGTCCTCCAGTTCTGGCTGCTTCCAGGACGAAAAGCACCCCCACATAATTTAGACAGCCCCAGCCTGCCTGAATGAGCCTGCTGTATGTCTGAAATAACTGGCATGTATATTCTTTGGCCTGCCCCCAGCATGGCCCCTGATGCCAAGCCTTGCAACTGAGTCTCAGCAGACATCACTTTTGGTTATCTTCTGCAATTCCTTTCCCCAGGAATCCTCCCCGTGAGAACTGCTGCTCTGTCATTTTCAGGTAATAACCTGGTCAGAGTGTAGGGATAAAGACTTTTACCTCTTATTTTTTATAATCGAGGCTAGTAAAAGAAAAAGCTAAGGTACAGCATGTTTTGAAAGGATATTTTAAAGTCTGTCTAGCCTAGTGAATGTAATTGCTTAATGCTTTTCAATTAAATTCACATTGTGATATCGCTGTCATGGGGCAACACACTTGAATATATCCCTTACTCTCATCTGAGACTTTCAAAAGAAACAAACAACAGTATTCACAACAATCATCATCATATTTCAGGGGTTGGGGTAATTGGAGTTGCAACACCCAGAAAGCAACATTTGCATCAAATTCCTCTTTGTCGAGATGTGCATATTTAGTGATGAAAATGATGGAGCTCTTACACAAAACGAGGAGAAGAACAGGCTGCCACAAACAGCCTCAAGGAGGTGACATAGTGGTGAGTTTCCCCTTAGTTATTGTTAATGATAAATTTGTTGCTGTGTGGAAAGTCAGCAATAGATGTTCTGGCATTTTCCAAGCAGGTTTTGCTGTCAGCACTGAATGCACGGCAAAAGGGAATACAGCATCCGTTTGTTAAAATTTAGCTTTCCATCAACAAGCAAATTAAACAACAGAATTTATTGAAGCCGCTTAAAAGTCAATATCTGATAAACAGGATTAAACTATTAAATTAATATGCTTACAGTGCATCCAGAAGGTAATATTCAGGAGGTATTGACTGTAAAAAATGTTAGCTTGTTACGTGAGTATTCTACTATTTCATACGAAAAAACCAATTATAGAACAAATGCAACCTTCAGAATTTCATACGTCATTTAGTAAAACAAGTTATGTATTCATTCTTGAGTCTTTGTTGCCCTAATAATGCCCCTAAAATAAGGCATGTCCTTCCTCAACTGTCTTTTCTAATCACATCACTAGCAGGCAGCATCGTGGAACAAAATTGTTTCCAGTACTTTTTTTGGGGAGTAATGTAGAAGAATGGTCAAATATTCCTTACTTCTCTTCCTCTCCAACTTCTCTCCTTCATATGTTTTTCCACCCACACACCTTTCTGGAGAAGTGAGATAGACTTAAGGCTCATCCTCTTCGCCTGACCTTGTTCATCAGAAGTTACACTGGCCCTTTAAATGTTTGCTTCCCTAGCTTTCAGTTCAGCCCCACTATCCTAGATACTTATGCTGTCTTCTTCCTATGGTGTGGCAGCAGCGCCTCAGAGAGTCCAGTTTCCTATGGTGTGCAGGAGGAAAGGAATACCCCATTTAGGCTGTCAGGTTTCGCCCTGCAGTTCACCTCAAGCCTAAACAGGGTTTCTAGTTCTATCCTTCAGTGGCTTCCTGCCAGTTTTGCTGCTGTGCAAGATAGTCCGTTGCCTGGATGCTTACGTAAGTGTTGCAGGTCAATTAGCCACAGCCTGGGGATAGCACTTTACCCCTCAGTGACTGTGACAGAATGGGTTTTATTATACCCATCACAGAGCGTGTCATGCTACCACTGCACAGGGTTGATGAGTTGCTTATGAAACCTGACAGGGGGCCGTCACCGTAGAGAATCCAGCCTTTGTGGCTGGGCTATCCCTTGTCAAGAGATGTCCCAGAAATGCACTGGAGATCGACGATAGGGTTGTACCCCAGGGAGCATAAGAGCTCTTCGTTGGTCTGTGCTGGTTAGCAGGCAGAGAGAGTGGCCTTAGCAGCTCTTAGTATCTTGTAGAAAGGATTGCGGATGAAAGGGTTTTATTTTTTAGCCAGCTGGGATCAATTTAGAAAAAGGGAGCGGAAATTAGACTCGGGGAATATGGGAGAGAAAAAATGTGGAAAGGCATATTTAATGAGAGGGACTTGGGATCTGTGTGGATCATCTCCCTCTCTCTTCTCTCAACGCTCCTAAAATATATTTAAAATTACCCTGTATATTTAAAATGATCTAACTGTATACTAGTTTTTAACATTATTAGAATTTTTTTTACAATAACACTGATGATTACACTGTTTCTAATACCAACTTTTTCAATATCTTTTTTAATATGCTGGTATTTGCGACGTTTTGCCCGTTGTCTGAAGTTTAAAAAAAAAAAAAAAATCCCCTGCTGAAATGTAGCTTGGAATAGAACTTGCTGTGTTGCAGTCTCTTCAAGGCTCATCATCTTTTGTTGCAAAGTGAGTTAATAACACTTGAAGATAATACAGTAACAAATGCATTACCTTTGCTAACTGCCTGACTCTTAAATTCACAATGAACTATGTTGGGTTAGCTTCTGTTCGTCAAATAATCGATTGTTCATTGCTGCAGTCCCCTGATTGGCTAGCCTGCAAGCACTTTTGGTGCTTGCGAGTTCAAATATCATTAAAAATAATTCTTAATTATTGACTTTAAGTGTCTCGGAAAACTGGGTCTAGTGCAGGGCAACCTCTGGCACTGCCGCTCATTCAAGGGTAAGCACCCTGGCGGCCAGGCAAGTTTGTTTATGATGCTGCGTTGGCAGGTTCGACCTGACCGTGGCTCCACTGGCCATGGTTCAACACATCCAGTCAGTGGGGGCGCGGGAAAGCGGCGTGCGGCTTGAGGGATGTGCTGGCTGTAGCTTCCTGCCCACCCCCATTGGCCTGGGAAGCGCGAACGTTGGTCAGTGGAGCCGCGAATGGCCGAACCTCCAAACGGGAGGTAAACAGAATTGGCCCGCCCGACGGGTGCTTTACCTGCAAGCTGCATCAGAGGT